>NW_026897564.1:0-362504 GCF_033153095.1 Gastrolobium bilobum
CCAAATACATTAAATGAACTTAATAAAGATAAATATTATATAATGGAATTTTGATTATTATATTGATATTTGATTTGATTAATGTGGAATTGATTTGAACACTATTTGACATTTGATTTAATTTGTTATTACTCATATTAATTGTATTTTGATTAGGATTACCAGCTTTGCTGACTTTTGTGTTTGTTTGACTGCAATGATCCTGCGGCTGCGGGGGAGCAGATTTTCAGTGAAGCATGTTGCAAAGGATGGGGCTAGCTGTGGACAGTGAGGATCACGACTCGAGTATTTCAAGCTAGTTTCTAAGTTTAGAAATTTATGAGATTTAAATAAATGCATAAGACATATTTCCTTTATTTAAATTTTAGTCTTTGGTTTTATTTTAATGTAATAAATTTAGCCTTGCACCTGTTCATTGTACAGGTGCGGCGGTAACATTCCCCAAATTAGATTTTGATTAGCTTCCGCAATATTTCTATTATTATAATTGTGAAAAAAAAAATGAATTTTGACAATTTATTTATTATAAGATTGTTTCATAAATTGTTAGAAATTTGGGGTGTTACAAAATGGTATCAGAGCCCCTGGTTGCGGCTGGGGTTTGCTTTTGATATTGACTCGAGGGATCAAAGATCCCTGAGTTAAATAAAAAAAAAAAAAATTAGGAAATAAAATAATAGGACATAATGTAAATAAATAAATCGAGAGATGGGTAGTGAAGGGTTATTTTTCTTGTCCTTTAAATATGATTTATTTCTTTGAAATTTCGATGATTATATGTTTGGAATTATTTTGTGATTTAAAATTATTATTGATAATATTCTTTAACATTTTTTTTTATATACGCTATCTTTTGTAACTCGTTCTTATTTTAATAAAAGTAATTAGCTTTCTTTTAGAGTTGTTCTTGAAATAATTAAAGTTTTTCTAGCAAATGAAAGATAATATATGTAATAAAAATTTCTATTTGTTTAAACAAGATATTCAGTTTCGAAACTTTTTTTTCTAGCTTTTTTTGGAGTTACCCAACCCTAATTATCTCTTTTTGAGACGAGTTGGCTCCCTCCGGTATCCCCACGAGCTTCGACTCTTTGAGCCGGCTATGGGACTAATCCGGAGTGCGGGGGAACAGTGATGACTAAAGGTTCAGCCCCCTCCCCAAGAATGCATTCAGCGGTAATCGAACACGTATCCAACCCCACTAACTCAGCGCCAAACTTTTTTTTCTAGCTTGGTTAAAGTTAACAAGTCATTAATTTGCAGTGCTTTAAATTTATTGTATTCTATGTTGTCTTGTTTGCCGGGTTATGCATGACTCTTTGATGTTTGCTTACATTTTTTTAAAGGGGTTTCAAAAAAAAATTAATTAATTAAGTTTCGAGGACAAAACTTCTTTTAAGGAAGGTAGAATGTAATACCCCCATATTTTTATTAACTTTAACCTTATGCCTTTAAGTTAATTTGAGGAGCTCAAACTTCTAAGTTTCGAGGACGAAACTTCTTTAAGAAGGGTAGAATGTAATACCCTATATTTTCTTTTAATAAAATAATAATAATAATAAATATTTTTTGGATAATAATGATATTTAGTATTTTTGTAATTAATAATATTGGTATTTAATATCTTTAATTAATGAGTTAATAATAGTTAAAATAATAAGAGGTAAGATAATAATAGTAATATTATTTAATTTATGTGATAATATATATATATATATATATATATATATATTAGATGATAAATTATGATTAATTGATTTATTAATTGATTGATGATTTATGTATTTATGTTTGATTAGTAATGATTGATTAGTAAATTGTTTAGATATGATGAGTCAACAAACATAAATTGTTTAGATATGATGAGTCAACAAACATATATTGTTTAGATATGATGAGTCAACAAACATATATTGTTTAGATATGATGAGTCAATAAATATAAATTGTTTAGATATAATGAGTCAACAAACATATATTGTTTAGATATGATGAGTCAGCATTGAGTCAGTAATGTATAAGCCCTAAACTTCAACTATAAATAGAGACCTAGCTTAACCAAACCAATTCACTCTCCTCTACTACTCTCTCTCTTCAAAAAGCTTATTTTAATTATTTTCAATCTTTATATTTTTTTTATCAACCGGTTCTCTACCCCAAATTACTCTTTTCTTCTAGAAGTTAGCGCGGAGACCAGGTAATCCTAATCTCTAGGTGGTTGTAGATTCGTTGTGTATGAAATTTTTATTATGTGTAATCCTAATCTTTAGGTAGTTATATGTTTGATATGTGTAATCCTAATCCTTAGGTTATAATTTTGTTTGAAGTTTATTAATAGTAATCTTTATCCCTAGAGAGTCATAGATTATATTGATATGAATTTCGGTATATGTAATCCTATTCGTAGGTTATTTCTTTTATATAAAACTTGGATGTAATCTGAATCCTTAGGTGTTTAGGTTATCTCTATTATATGAAATTTGGGCATAATCCTTATATGTAATCCGTAGATGTTCTTAATAGTTTGGTATGAACATTTCTATATATATAGGTATTTGTTTTTTTTTAAATTTAAATTACTACATATGATAATTAGAATATTTTTGGAAATTTTTTTATTATTTCAGAAATTATGATTATGTGCAATATATGATATAAACTTTTAATTCATGTGCAATATATGGATCTTATTGAATAATTATGAAAATTATGGAATTATACTACTCTTTAAGAAAAACTTTCCAAATATGTGTTTTAATGATTGAATTTAAATATTTATATTATTAATAACTATGATAATTGATGTGATGGGATTATTTGAATGACGATGATTGGATTTAGATTTTTCTATGATGAATGTTGAAGATTTGAATTATTATATCCTTGAATAAATTGGAAAGTTATGATGATGATCAGATTTGGATTTTACTGTGATGACTGTTGAAGATTTGAATTATCATATCCTTGAATAAATTGGAAAGTTATGATAATGATCAGATTTGGATTTTACTGTGATGACTGTTGAAGATTTGAATTATCATATCCTTGAATAAATTGGAAAGTTATTATGATGATCAGATTTGGATTTTACTATGATAGATGCTGAAGATTTGAATTATTATATAAATTCGAGAATTTATGATAATAGTTGTTTGAATTATGATACTTTGGAAAATTATAATGCCGTTGAGTAACTCATTTAGAGATGATAATACTTAAAGAATAAATAATTATGATTGAATCTTTCCTGATTGTGTGTGTTTGTAATAAATTAATGGTGGGAAGATAGCTTTGGGATGGTACCTCCCAAGGTGATGAACACAACTTTTGGGCTTTATGCCTCCGATGTGAAACTGATGTGAAAAAGATTATATCCGTTCTTTCCAAAGTGGTGTCTGGCAGGGTTTCCCGGGATACTAGTAGCAACTTTGGGAAGAGGTGTGCACACTAGGAAGATGTGAATTGATTATGGCCAATATGATTTGTTTGTGACTGGCAGGGTTTCCCGGGTCACAGGGTAGACTGGCAGGGTTTCCCGGGTCTACCATGGTTCTCTTCCCACTAAATATAACGAACTTAAACATTATTAATAATGAAATTTGTTATTTGATTTGATTATGAAGAATGTCATTGAGTTGTGAATATTATCATATTATGACTAATGTTGTGCTAAATATATTAGTTGATAATTACCAAATACATTAAATGAACTTAATAAAGATAAATATTATATAATGGAATTTTGATTATTATATTGATATTTGATTTGATTAATGTGGAATTGATTTGAACACTATTTGACATTTGATTTAATTTGTTATTACTCATATTAATTGTATTTTGATTAGGATTACCAGCTTTGCTGACTTTTGTGTTTGTTTGACTGCAATGATCCTGCGGCTGCGGGGGAGCAGATTTTCAGTGAAGCATGTTGCAAAGGATGGGGCTAGCTGTGGACAGTGAGGATCACGACTCGAGTATTTCAAGCTAGTTTCTAAGTTTAGAAATTTATGAGATTTAAATAAATGCATAAGACATATTTCCTTTATTTAAATTTTAGTCTTTGGTTTTATTTTAATGTAATAAATTTAGCCTTGCACCTGTTCATTGTACAGGTGCGGCGGTAACATTCCCCAAATTAGATTTTGATTAGCTTCCGCAATATTTCTATTATTATAATTGTGAAAAAAAAAATGAATTTTGACAATTTATTTATTATAAGATTGTTTCATAAATTGTTAGAAATTTGGGGTGTTACAGCTTGTCTCATAGATGTTATTGTTATTTTCAAATCTGAACCGATATAAAGAGGTTGCACGTATTCCAACAACTTGGGCTATAATTTTGTGTTTTTTGTTATGTTGCAGACGTCAGAAAGAGAAAAAGGAAGAAGTGGCAGAGCCTGAGGTTGATCCTGAAAGAGATCAAAGAACGGTGTTTGCTTATCAGGTATTCCAAGTACTTGTGGAATGCAATCACATGATCTTTTTGTTGATATCATTTACTGTCAGATCTAATCTTCAAAGCATTTTCACAGATTTCTCTGAAAGCAGATGAAAGAGATGTATACGAGTTCTTCTCGAGGGCTGGCAAGGTCATAATATTCCATTTACTTTCTTTGCTATCAAAAAAATTGCTTTCATCTGTTACTGTAGCTGGCATTACTCACGGTGCATAATGCATGAAAGTGAATTATGACATTATTAATAAAAATGGATCTTTTCCTTTTGAGCTTTTAATTGAATAGATCCATGTCTTCCTTAAAGAGTAAGATTTCTGGATGCAGTATAGATTTGAAAGGCATGTAATGCATTTCTATGTTTTTATCAGACAAAGCATTGGAAGGAAATCCATTCTTGTTATAACCTAGGCAGTGACAGTGTAAATAATTGTACTGTCCAGTAAATCCTTTGGTACCTCATGTTTGGAAAACTTCAATTGCAAGTGGAATATTGTAGTTATGCTCGAGTGATGTTGCACTTTCTTGCTTACTGATAGTATTACACTGTCTGGTGGACCAAATTAAAACTCAATATCTCATTTGCTGCTTTTTCCTTTCTTTGTTTTTTGCCCAATTTTGTTCCTTACAAAAACCTTTTTGTTCTTTAATATATGCCTTTCTGACATCTCTAGTTACTATTTTCAGGTGCGAGATGTTCGCTTGATTATGGACCGCAATTCAAGACGTTCTAAGGGTGTTGGGTAAGATCTTATAACTGTGGTCAGAACTAAATTTATTTATTTCTCCTCTTAATTATGTCATCTAATCATTATTTCAGACTGTCGTTTTGTTCCCGTTTCAGCATCCTTGCTTCTAACTTCCTTTCGAACTTATGCAAGACAAAAAGTAGCATGTTCGGCTGTTGGGAACAGCCGAACAGAGTTAGCTGTTACATAAATAAAAAGAGATAGGTTTATATTTTGAAATCAGTACTTCATGTTTGATTCAAATGAGTTTTTACAACTTAGAGTTCTTTGTAAATGAAATGATATTAATTCTGTGAACATTACCTTGGGGTTGAACAAGTGTATGAACTAATAGATTTTATGATGTGAAGAAAAGTAAAATTAATAGGAGTTGATCTTGCCCGTCTATCTGCCCCAGAATCTCCTTCATAATAATAATCTTTTATATTTTTCCCTTCTAAATTGCATATATATAGAAACCAGGGTGGGTATTTACACAGTGATGTGACCAGGTCACTAGTTCAATCACTCACTCACTCACTAGTTATAATTAAAATATGCAATTATGCAAGGGTAAGACTGCGTATAAGGATTGTCCCTCACTCACCCTCTGGGGTTTAATGGGGAGTGCTTTTATATATATATATATATATATATATATATATATATTTATATATATTTTAAGGTAGATATTTTAAACCTTGTCTTCAACGGCTTCGTATGATTATGTATTGCTTTCTTTATGTTTGCAGGTATATTGAATTCTATGATGTCATGTCTGTCCCCATGGCAATAGCACTTTCAGGTCAACCTCTTCTTGGTCAACCAGTGATGGTGAAGCCATCAGAAGCAGAAAAGAATTTGGTTCAGTCCACAGCATCTGTTGCTAGTGGACCCAATGGACTTATAGGCCCTTATTCTGGGGGAGCAAGAAGGCTGTATGTTGGCAATCTGCATTTCAATATGACCGAAGCTGATCTTTGTAGGGTGAGCATATCTTGTTTGTTTTGTTCTTTGGATATTTCATTGATGCATTTTATGATTAGTTCTCTTGAACTGATTGGCTGAAAGGGGTCCTTATGATATGATGTAATGTTGAGAGTAGAATGAGATAGGTTCATGGACTGAGAACTTATCTGCTCCTTTTTTTGTTGTCTGTGCCTATTCCTTTCCTTGTGTTACATTTCTTTTTGATTACTTGAAAGTCAAGATTTAACTTTTCCTTTGCTGTTTAATGATGGTATCTTATATTTGTTCAAAAAAAAAATATTTATTCAAAATAAAAATAAAAATAAAAATTATGGTATCTTATTTCCAACATTGCTTCTAATTGATTGTGTTATTCTTTTTTTCTCCTTTGTTAAATTGTTTAGGTGTTTGAAGCATTTGGTCAGGTTGAGCTAGTCCAGCTGCCTCTTGATGAAAGTGGGCACTGCAAAGGTTTTGGCTTTGTACAGGTGAATTTTATAATAGTTACTTATTTGTCTGAGTTAATCGTATTAAGTATTTCTACTTTGCTTTTTTTTGTTAGCAATATATCAAGCAATTGCTTGTATTCTATGTGGAAGCTTTCAATGAATTAAACTGAGGGAGAACTTCTATTTGGACCAAATGGAGTAATGATTTACTCATGAATAAAGTTGCTACTGGGTTCTGATGCTATTCTATTAAGATGACTTTATGATATGCTTTCTTCAAGAAGCAATTTTTTTCAGATTGTAGGTTAATTAATCAATTGTTTATTGTAGTTTGCACGCCTTGAAGATTCAAGAAATGCCCAGAGCTTGAATGGTCAATTAGAGATTGGTGGCAGGACAATCAAGGTACTGTTGAATTGCTGATTTGTTCATATATGAGTTTAGTTGGTCTTCTTTTACTAAAATTAGCCAATTAGGCTTTACATTTCCTGAAGTTTGAGTTCCTATTAAATTTTATAAAATGTGAATTATTCAATGTTGTTAAACTTGAGATCTTACTAAGGATTGGAAGGGAGTAAAAGATTTTTATATTGTACGATTGATACGGATTGTAAAATCTTATTTGAAATATAAAATTATATTCAAAACATATATATATATATATATATATATATATATATATATATATAAAGGAAAAAACTACTCTTATGTTATATATGATAACTTTCTCTCCTACACATCCTTTGATAACTGTGCCACCTTTTTTTTTTAGATGGTAGAGCCCACAAATTTATTTCTATGACATGAGATAATTTATCTCCTTTAACACGAGATTAATAAAACCCATATATAAAATGACAAAACAAAAATAATATTTAAATCAGTAATAAATTTAATTAAAAATTTCAATTTGTAAAAAGTAATCTAACTTTCAGTTTTTTTTTTAGTTATATAAATTTTTTTAATCTTCTAATTTAAATAATGTAAATAGTGAAAAGCAATGAGATAAGAAACATGTGGCTGAGCTATACCAAAGTGAAAATGACAATTCTGTGTCTCTTTTCTCTCTCTTCAATGGCCCAAGTGAAGAAGGCGTTTCTCTCTCTTCAATGGCTGATTGCAGCAGGAGGACTCCACTGCCCTCTTCATTGCCGATCTTGTTTCCGATTACAACCGCATTCTATCTCTCTCTCTCTCTCTCGTCCTTCAGTGGCCGCCGATTGCCGGCGGAGCACTTCACGTCCACTGCCCTCTTCATTGCTGATCTGGTATTTGACAACAACCGCTCCATCGTCTTCGACTCTTGTCCCCTTCTCTCTCTCTCTCTCTCTCACCTCTCTCAGGTGCATAGGTATTTGTTAATCATCTACGATCCTGTGCGATCCCATTCATTCACAATCCTGCGACCGAGTTGGCATGCGTCCAATGTGGAAAACTCGATCCTACGAGTTGGACCACGATCTTGACAACCATTTCAATTATTGAAATGTCAGAATGAGCGGTTAGGTTATCGACTAGTTTTAATTTGTATTTTGATATTGTCATATTGTGATATATCTAATTGGATGCTTAGACTGTGTCATAATCTAGTAATGCATTCTAATTATCATGTAAAGTTGTTGCACTGATGGATTTTCTCTATCGTCAAGAGTTTCAGATCCTGGGCTTTTGAAATAAGGACTTTTTAAAGGCTTACTTTCTTTTAAAAGGAATTTTTTTAAAGTTAAAGCTATTTTATGTTTGGATGAAGTACATAAAAGTACTTTTAAGTAAAAAAATTATTTGGATGTTGTAAAGAACCATTTCAACCCAAAACCTTAAGTTGTTGGGTGAGGGCCTTTTTAATGGTTTATATTATTCTCTAACACACCCCTTCGCACAAGAGTCCTTTGGGTTTGAAGTGTGGATATTGCAGAGGCCCAATTTTTTTTGGTTTTACTTTATGCTTATTTAATTCCACAAGTGAGGGGTGGTGAGGATCGAACTCGTGACCTTATGGTCACTTAAGCTTAAAGTGTTGGGTGAGGGTCTTTTAATGGTTTATATTATTCTCTAATAGTTTAACTTTTTTTTTTATAATTCTTCTTCGTCTTCTTTTTTTTTTTCTTAAAAAGAGTTGCATCTAAATGTGCATATTATTTATTTGAAAAAAAAGTTGCTTCTTGTAGGAAAAAGCCCATTCAAATGCACTCAATATGATCCTAGAACCTTCTATGTACTAACCAAACTATTCTTTTGGTAATTATTTTTCGTCCAGTTAGTGAATCTGGTAGATGATTTCATTGGGGGAAAATGGTGTTTTGATTTCTACTAATCTTTTTGTTACATTAGGCAAGAGTAGTTCATTTTTTGTGCTAGAATATTGTTAGAACTGGAATCAGAAAATCAGTTATTCTAGTATTATTCACTATAGATCTGCTACAGATATCAGTGCGATGTCATTAACAGAGGGTAGCATACCCAGAACTGTATTAGACTCTTGAAACACTAGATAATACAGATAACACAAGCATTCGAGAGGACTGGACTCTCCCTCCTTTTCCACTTGCATGTTTCTTTTCTACTCTTCCTATCCTTACCTTTGTATTCCCCTCCTAACTAACTGAATCTTCATTTCATTTCCTGCTTCTTTTTCACATGTGGAGAAGTGATTATTCCCCTTCCAACAGTGTCAGTGTGACTATTGGACTGCTGATTCTCTACAACCCCTTCCCTTCTTCCTGCAATACACCCACTTAATTGGTGGCCTGCTAATGTTTAGTAACAAATTTTCAGGAAACTATTATTAACCTACCATGATGATCTTCAGGGTCACATATCTAAATGTGCTTTTGATTTGACCTTGACTTCATTCAGCTTCACACAAGCTCATAAAAGTTGCATTTTTTGAGAATTTCCTACCAATTGGACATTCTGCTGATGATCTTTTGCATAGAGGATCTAAATTGGATAACCTTATTGCCTATTGACTTTGTTTTCTGAATTAGGTATCAGCTATTACTGATCAATCTGGAATGCTAGAAGCTGGAGGAAATCCTGGTGATTTTGATGATGATGAAGGTGGTGGCATGGTAAGTAATCTATTTCTCAAGAAAATTGCCCAAGACCTTATAAAATTTTACTAAATTACACATATATCCCTCCTTTTTATAAAGTCTGCATGGAACTCTGCTTATGCAGGGTAACGGCTGCATTTGGTAACAGAATAATCATGTTTCGTTAGTGTGGTTATTATGTATTCTATATTGGAGTAATTTACTCTCTTTATTTCTGTTATATATATTAGCAGCTGAATGAGTATTGTCTTCCCTCCCTTATTTCCATATTTGGTTGGTTTTCTAGAATATTTCTGTCTGGGAAGTGCGCGCTTGTAAAGAACTATTTCAACTCAAAACCTTAAGGTGTTGGGTGAGAGCCTTTTTAATGATTTATATTATTCGTTAACATTTTTTCTCACGTAAGAGCCCTTTGGGCTTAAAAGGGTGGATATTGCATAGGCCTATTTTTTTTTATTTTTTTTGTTTATCTTATACTTATTTAATTCCACAAGTGGGGGGCGGTGAGGATTGAACTTATGACCTTGTGGTCATGGAAGTTCTGATACCATGTAAAGAATTATTTCAACCCAAAACCTTAAGGTGTTGGATGAGAGTCTTTTTAATGGTTTATATTATTTTCTAACAGCGCTTATGAAGATCATGACCATTGCATTAACTGTTAAGGGTCCGAGGAAAATTACTCAGTTATGTGGTCAAGTAGTATATAGGAAACTACTGCTAGGTAAATACTTTACATGGTTGGAACTGAAAAATTGACTGATCAAGTTCTGAATATTATATAAATGAATTTTAGCGTGTTAGCATTTTTGAATCATAGTAATTTCAGTAATAAAAATAAATGATCAAAGGGATTATAGCCATTAGTTACTCTGGTTGCTTATTTATTGCTGTTAGTCATTAGTTGGTTTGAATTTAGACCCTGCTTGCTTTGGCGGACTGTATGGGTACCACGCTTGAATTTAAAAGGAGGATAGGCTTATTTTAAGTGCACGTGGAAAAAGTCTCCCCACTTCTCGTTCAACAAGTACAAAATTATAACGATCTTGAGTGATATTCAATAAACCATGAAGCATTTTGTTTCATTAGGTTCACCTATATGCTCGTCTCTGTTCAAAAATTGGTATTAACAAGTACTCTTTTATTATTATTATTATTAAAATAGAAATCAACTTGGACTGTTTTTTATTCTAACCAGTGTCTAAGCTGACCTTTCTGAAATTTTCAGTCCCTGAATGCATGTTCTCGAGCATTACTCATGCAGAAGTTGGATCGCAGTGGCACTGCATCAAGGTTTGTCCCCTACCATTTTAGTTTTCCATATTTTTAGATTAACATATCATCTCACTTGTGCTTTTGTTGACAGCATGGTTGATTCCCTTGGTAATTCTGTTAACAAAGATATTAGTCTACCAGCAGCGGCACTTCTGGGAGCTGCGAGGGGTTCTCCACTGGTTCCCGCCCTTTCTTCAGTTACTGCAGTAGCTGGTTTGCCAGGTGGAGGTCTCCAAGTTCCTACGGCTACAATTCCTTCTATTGATACAATTGGTGTTCCAAGTGAATGCTTATTGTTAAAGAATATGTTTGATCCCAAAGATGAGGTGGCTAAATTTCACCTATACTTTGAATTTTGTCTGCCATACTTTTTTTTTTGTCTAATGGTATTGCTGACATGATGTGCTGCAGAAGGAACCCGATTTTGATTTAGATATTAAAGAAGATGTTGAGGCAGAGTGCTCCAAGTTTGGGAAGTTAAAACATATACATGTTGATAAGTGAGTAAACTAGTGATCTGTGTTCCTCTTTGTCTTCTATAATATAAGATTTTAAGTTTGTGGCATTTTCATTTATTTATCATTTCTATCATAAGCAGGAATAGTGCTGGTTTTGTGTACTTACGATTTGAAAATACCCAATCTGCAATAAGTTCACAGCTGGCCTTGCATGGAAGATGGTTTGCTGGGAAGATGATCACTGCAAGCTTCATGGTACATTTGACTGGTTTTATTTCCCTTTTGTTATTTTTATTTTTTGTTTTCTTGATGTCCACAATTGATGAACATCTTTCCCTAAGTAGAAATCTACTAAGTCCTGTATATGATGGCAGGTGCCCCAGTCATATGAGGATAAATTCCTAGACAGCAAATAAATTCATGGGGTCTAGCATTCGGTAGCTGTTGCATTTATGAGGAATCTCGTGGCAGAAATACTCATCCTTCAGAATCATACAACTTACAGCTTCCTTTGAGAAAGATTTGATCAATCCATGTACACATCAATGGAACTTTCATTTGTCTTGAGAGGTTAAAAGGTGCTTTTTGTAAAAGCTGCAGTTGCTATACATCTTCTGTTTTTGCGGGGTGTTGGTTTGATTTAAGCATCTTATTACGGTATTACTATTGTAGCTTGGCAGTGTTATTGATTGGGACAATGGCTTTGTGATGCTAGAAACATCGATGTAATTTCACTTTGGCTGATGCCTGATGGCAATCACACAAGTTTTGATGCTCCGCACTTTCTTTGTGGGCCGAATAGTTTAAGGGAACAAAAAATTAGTTGGTTAAAAGTTTTGGGTGAATAGTAGTATTTGTTGGTGTCTAATTTCCTTTTATCTTCCAAAATTTCCACCAAATTATTTTAGTTAAACTTTTGCATCAAAATTTGGGCAACAATTTCTGAGGATGAAATTCAACGGTAGAGAACCTCAGTCAGTTTATGGAATCTATAAAATCTAGTATGATTGCCCCGTCCAAAAAGCTGCTTTAATTTATTTATTGTTTTGGTTAAGTTAATGGTTTTGGCAGGAATGGACCCATGTTTTATTGGAGCAGGTGAAGTAATCCTAGTATGGGATGCTCATATCGGCTAGGAAAAGATTGAGTATTGATGCTTTTGTTAGATGGCTATGTACTCTTGAAAAACCTTTTGTATTATGAGTGTACGTTTATATTTATCTTTTCTATGTCCAGGAATGCTATTGCCATATAATTTTTTTAAGAGTAAATATCATTTTTCGTCCTTAAGAAAAAATAAGAGATCTATTTTAATCTCTTAAAAAAATAATCGACTTGTGGTCTTTCAGAAATTTAAAAGAAATTTAAAAAAAACTTATGTTAGTTCCTCAAAAGAATTAACATGGGTCTATTTTGAATTTGATCACGAATCAATTTTTTCCCTTAGGGATTACATTGGGTCCCGTGTAATTTTTTAGGACAAAAAAGAGTATTATTTTAGGACAAAAAAGAGTACTTTTTTTTTAAATATAACTAAAGTTTTGATCAAATTTAAGAGTAGTTGTGAAACGAAATAAAGTATTAAAGATATGAGCATGCTTTGTTTATGGAAATATTTTTTATTTTTTATTTTCTGCTTTCATTTATAATCATAAAAATGTTCATTGTTTTTATTTTATTTCTTGTTTCTAAAAATTTATACAGAAAATTGTAAAAAATGTCATTTTATTGTATTATTATTTCCACTAAAAAAGTTTAAAAATAAAAAATCAAGTGAAATTTTTATAATAATAAATAAAAAGCAATCGTATTTTGTGATTTTTTTACTTTATGTCTGGTATAATATTTTTAATCTTGTGAAACATAATGTAAAGAATCACCAAATATATATTGAAACATGTTTATTTTATTGAAAATGACATAAAATTGCATCATTTAAAATGAAAAAAAATACTAAGCAAGAACAAAAAAATTTAAGTTTTTTTTTTTTTGGAGTAAATATCCTTTTTGGTCCTCAGCAAATCTCACGATGCCCGCTTTAGTCCCTAGCAAATAAAAAGGTCAATCGTGGTCTCTAAGAAATTCAAAATGGATCCATTTTAGTCCTTGTGAGGGATTAATATAGGTCTTTTTTAAATTTGTGAAGGACCATGATTTCAACTAAATGGGGTCCATTTTGAATTTCTAAGGGATCACGATGGCTTTTTTATTTGCTAAGGACTAAAGAGGGCATCATGAAATTTGTTGAGGATCAAAAAAGTATTTTTTTTTTTTTTTTTAATGTCATGTGTCGTTTTCATTGAAATAATGCAGTCCTTTAGGAGATGAGAGTAGATAATTCTTTGTTGTTTTTTTTTAACTATGGGCTGAACTGGGGTTAAAGTTAAGAAGCTGCGAGTTTAAACTGATACTCGTATGTTCTGATTTTGACCATAGTTATGGTGCTCTGATTGTTTTGCCAGATATATGGTCAGTCCACAATTGTTCAGCATTTTCTGTAGAACATAATTTAATCGTCAAGCATTATCAGAATGTAGATAGATATATGTACGTTCAATGGTTGATTAAATAAAATTTCATGAGGACACATCATCTATTCTATCATTGATGTCAGCAATTGCATAAGATTTATTTACTTTGAGCGAAAACAAGAAGGTTCAATGCAAGTTGAAGTTGGGTTGCAAATTGTACATGTCCAAAATGGTTTGAGGAAAGTATAGTTGCAGTTGAAACTTGCTTTTCAGTTTGTGTTCTCTCACGGACTCACGGGAGTTACTCGCCTAACGATGACAAGATCTAACATTATTTTTTATTACGACGGCCAAAAAATTACTTGTAAATAATTTTTTGAATAAAAAATTAATTGGGCAATGAAAGGTTGTCCCGTTTTATGAATTGAGTTAAGTTGTTTGTCCTGGCTCCTTAGATAAATTATTCGTACCTTTGATTCAGAAAATGACAGAGAAAAAGAGTTGGAGCATTTTACGTGTGGCCTGTCGTCGTCAAATTGAATTATGGCACCTTAGACAAACATTATCATCTTTGTCTAGCTGACTAGCTATATAATCTTTTGTATATTCACAAATATATATATATATATATACAAAACGGATGGCCTGTCTTCGTCAAATTGAATTGTGGCACCTCCTAATCCTATCACAAGCATTGTGGACTGTGGTCATCATCTTTGTCTCACTATATACATATAAACTTTTGTATTTGCTCTTCCTCGAAGCAATGGAAACAAAAGTAGTTGAAGACATTGTGATTGTGGGTGCTGGTATTGCTGGCCTTACTACATCCTTAGGATTTCACAGGTAATTCTTCAATTCTCTGTTAAATACTGTGTGTAGTATTTTTCCTTGATTATGATTATTAATGTAAGGATAAAAGAAGTATCATTTTGAATGACACAAGCTTGTGTCATTTTAGATGTTTTACACAAAGTACGACCGGTTGTACTTTGTGTAAAACTGAAGAGTTGTTTTTTTTTTTCTCTCCTCAGTCACATCGTTGATGTGTAAAGTGGAAAAAAAAATAACTTTTCAGAATTATACAGAGTACCACCGCTCGTAATCTGTGTAAATCACTGAAAGGACACAACTTGTATCCTTTTGAACGACACACACTAAACCCTTAATGTAAATTAAGCTATTATTTGATAGTGATATATACTTGCTGGCAGGTTGGGTATCCAAAGTTTGGTATTAGAATCTGCAGATACTTTGAGGGGCACTGGCTTTGCATTCTCACAATGGAAAAATGCTTGGAAGGCCTTGGATGCTGTTGGTGTTGGAGACATTCTTCGCCAGCAACATGTACAGCTTCTTGGGTAAGTATTTCTTATCAATTTATTTATATGTCACTCTCGCCCGCTTCAGTCACTTCACACTGTGAGTGATGTGGTCTTTTGAACTCCTATATCATAATTAATTCAAGAACGAAATAGGTTAAGTTTCCACTTAATAATTTCTTTGATGAAAGAATTTAAAGCTGCGTTAGATGTTAGAGTCCATGTTAATATCATATACACTAATATTGTAAGAATATGATATTTAATCTTACTTTTCTTTAGTTAGAAAGAGATTCATCTCTTTTTCAAAGGCTTGGATTAGATTTTAGTAAAGATGTTTTCGATAGAATTCATAATGAAAAAACATTTTGAGAGAGTCATTAAGATGCCAATCCAAAGAGTAAATAATTAAGTCCAGTGTGTTTAGTCATGTTTAACACTTAAAAAAAAAAAAATAGAACAGATGAAAAATATACTAAACGGAGTAAGAGTAAGTGGAACACCATCTCTAATTAATTTATAGAATATGTCATATTTCTTATTTTATTTCGTAAAATATTTTACGCAATATTAAAAATATTAGATTAAAAATAGTCTAAGAATTAATTTCTTCACACGATAACTCATGGTCATGTAACAAATACACCCACAAAGAATATGTCATTAAGATGCAAAAAAACTACAACTAAAATCAGTGGCTCGTAGGCTTAAAGTAATCAGCACTATATAAAGTGAGGGATTTTCATACTCCTACATTAATAATTGCACATAAAAAGATGATAGGAGCATAAATCTTTTAAAAGTCGTCTACGTCTACATATCTAAGTAAACATATAGAGGCGCAAATCTGCTTCAGTGTGATCCTCTTAGATTAGAATTAACATCTCCACACAAATAAATCCAGTCTATGTATACTAATATGGAAATGTTATAGATAAAAAACGCTCAAAATTACTAAGAATATTTTTCACCTATGGTGCTAAAGCGTGTTGACTCTGCAACTTTAAATCGTGTTTAACTCTTTTTGTCTTATGTGAGCCACTTGTCATGTGATTATAGGCTAATGTAGGTCAATTCTAACTAAAGTAAGGCTAATTAAAAGTGATCAAATTGCAACTTTTTTTTAAATTTTTTTGCCTAAATGCCACGCAAATAATATTTTTTACCAGATTGTCGTACGTTCAAATATTTTTTCTATTAATGTACCAAATTCGCTAATAGTGTTAGCAAATTTAGTGGTCAAAACAGTCAATCTTTTTCTTGCGAAAGTGTGTCATGTATTACGAAATCACATGCTATTAAATTTGCTACTACCGGTAGCAAATTTGGTATGCTAATGGGAATGTGCTACGTGGCCAAACCAAATTCACTACCGGTCATAGCGAGTTTGGACGCGTATCAGTCTGATAAAAAATACTATTCGCATAGTATTTAAGAAAATGTGACATTTAAGTCACTGCTCCTAATAATTACGAAAGCAAATATTATTGGACATGAAATGAATTTATTTTCAAAAAGCACACTTAATATCATAATTAATGCTAATACACAATGTGCACACGAAACACGAAGTGTGTGATACAGGAAGAAAAAAAGCATGAAACTAAATAACTCCAATTGGTGTGCAGGAATGTGACTACTTCTTTGATCACGGGGCAACAAACATCAAATACGTCTTTCATGGATAAAGAAAAGAAGTAGGTACTCTGTATATGGATAATGTTCACCCTATATGCCTTAGCTCCTATTTTTTCTTGCCGTACATGATATACTTCAGTAGTGGGTTACTTTCAGCGTGTAGAGGCCACTAAAATTGTTGTTATGATGGGTGTTTTTATGTGATGCAGTGGAGTTGGTGAAGTTCGTTGTGTAAGAAGGCGGTTAATGTTGGAAGCCCTTGCCAATGAGCTTCCAAGTGGCACCATCAGGTTCTCGTCCAAGGTGGTTTCTATTGAGGAATCTGGCTTCTCTAAGATACTCCATCTCGCTGATGGTACAACCATCAAAACCAAGGTAAACAATATGTGTGACATGACATATGAAATAACCGAAGACACTTTTACCCTTTCATGGAATGAAGTTCATTTATAAGAAGAAAACAACTTCTATTATGAATCAATATATATATCAGTAAAACCTTAAATGATACAAGGATGTTTGCAACTGAAAAGGTATTGATTGGGTGTGATGGAGTACACTCCCGGGTGGCAAAGTGGCTAGGCTTCAAGGAGCCCTCTCTTACAGGGAGATGTGCAATCAGGGGTAGTGCAGAATTGAATATCAACCACGGGCTTGAGCCCAAGTTCATGCAGTTCTTTGGCAAAGGTTTTCGATTTGGTGCTATTCCTTGTGATGAGAAGACCGTTTACTGGTTTTTCACTTGGACTCCCACCACCCAAGGTGAATTCAATTTTTATTTATTTATTTATTTTTGGTGCTAATATATGCTTTGCAAGCTAGTGTTATGCATTGTGATCATATTTGCCTATGACATTATCATATGCTTAAAATTGTCACATTTACTAGTCCCCTTGGCTTCTTGTTACAGACAAAGAGCTAGGAGAGGACCCTGCTAGACTGAAACAATTTGTGTTAAACAAGCTTGAGAAGATGCAAAGTGATGTTAGGTCCTTCGTAGAAAAAACTGAACTAGATAGTTTCCTATCAGCTCCATTGAGATATAGACATCCCTGGGAGATCATGTTTGGAAATATTAGTAAAGGCAATGTTTGTGTTGCTGGAGATGCTTTTCACCCCATGACTCCTGATCTTGGCCAGGGTGGATGTAGTGCTTTGGAAGATGGGGTTGTTTTAGCCAGGTGCCTGGCTGAGGCCTTCTCCAAAAAGCCAATGAAACATATGAAAGAGAAGGAAGAAGAAGAAAAAGAAGAGGACCAATACAAGAGGATTGAGGAAGCCTTGAAAAAATATGCAAACGAGAGAAGGTGGAGAGGCATTGATCTTGTGGGTACAGCTTATATTATGGGTTCTATTCAGCAGAGTGATTCAAAATTTGTAACCTTTTTGAGGGACAAGGTTTTGGCTGCATTCCTAGCCGGTATCCTGTTGAAGAAGTCAGATTTCGATTGTGGAAAACTAAATAACTCTTATTAGAGACGTAATTCTGCTTAGTCCTTTATTGTTGCATTTCTTCTTTCCTTGTCAATGACGGGCTTGAATAAGAATAAAGTTTGTTTGATTCTCTTTATAAACTTATAGATTTAGATAAGACTTTGGTTAAATAAAATTTGGGTTTGATGTTTCGCTGTAGGAAATAATTGTATCTTGTATACATACTTAAAAAGTGTATGAGTTCCATAAAATTATGTTTCATATGTCTATAGGAGATAAAGTTATTTCCTTAAACATGAGAAACACTAACCCCATAAAATTTATTTGCTTTTTTGCTTAAAAATATGTTTAATATTTATTCAAAATTCTTGAAAATATGTGTGAAAACATAACATAAAATAAATAAGGAATACTAGTTTATTCCTATATATTGCATGACATTGACACGAGACACAAGATACACGACACAACACGCCGACACGTTAATTCTAAAATTTCGACATGTTACGACACATTTTGATATTAAATAATATTTTTAAAACATATAATATAGTTTACATTTAATACATTATAATAAGTCATTTTACTAATCAAATATTGAAATTCCATAACATAAATATAAAGCAAAAATAATTTTTCGTGTCAAATTACATAACAGAAAATATTTGATTTATAAATTAATTTTTCATGTTTAGTTAAAAAGATAAAATAAAATAAAATTTGGATTAAAAAAAAAATATGTGTCAGAAAACATTGACCTCGTGTGGGACGCGTGTTGGAACATGTCGGAACGTGTCGGTATATGACACCTATTTTTTACCCAAAAAAATCGTGTATGTGCTTCCTTGGTTTATTCAACTAAAACAAAATACGAAGTACAATTTTCTAATAAATAAAACTGAAAAATATATATAAATTTGTAGCCCAGAAAAATTACACAAGAAAAATGAAAAAAAAAACCATGAGTTAATAACAAAATACGTCTGCCAATATGCGTCTCTAACATTCTCATCATACCTACTTTGATGAGTTAATAACATTGGAGATAGTTATTAAAGTTCATACTTGTTTTAAACAATGTTTTAAAACTCAGTTCGAACAGGGACAATCTGGTTGGCCGGTCCGAATTACACATTAGATTAGATATACGTTCAAATCATTTTGGCCCAGTTACAATCGGATTCGACCGGCCAGTTTTGTAAAAATCACGGACCCGCTGGGTCGTTAGAACCACTCGCTTAATGAAAGACAAGCAACGTAAGTTGGCATAAGTTGGTCCGAAAGGTTTATAAATTGAGTTTTTTTTTTCTTTCTATTTCCTGGGATGCTCATATCTGCTAGGAAAAGATTGAGTATTGATGCCTTATTGCCTTTGTTAGATGGGTATGTACTCTTGGAAATACTTTTGTATTATGAGAGTACGTTTATATTTTATCATATAATATTGTAATGTAATTTGATAGTACACCTTTTTTATGTCAATGAATGTTATACAATTAAAAAAAAAAAACAACTAAATTTTGATCAAATACAAGAGTAGTTATCAAATGAATTAAAGTAATAAAAACGAAGGCATGTTTTGCTTTATTTTCTGCTTCCATTAATAGTCATAGTAGAAGTGTTACATTGTTTATATTTTGTTTCTTGTTTATAAAAGTCCGTGCAGAAAATTGTAAAAATGCCATTTTATTGTTTTAATATTTCCTATACAATTTTTTATGAGCGTTATTTTATGCCACTTGTCGTTTTCATTGAAATAATGCATGCCCTTCTAGAGGATGAGAGTACATAATTTTTTTTTACTCTAGGCTGAGCTGAGGTCAGAATTGGGGTTAAAGTTACCCAGCCGCCAGTTTGAACTGACTCTAGTATGTTCATATTTTATACAGAAATAAATTGTGTGTAGGTTCAATGGTTGATTAAAGAAAATTCCATGAGGACGCATCTTCTACTCTACTCTATCATTGATGTCAGCAATTGTAGAAGATTTATTTACTTTAAGCGAAAACAAGAAGATACAATGCAAGTTGAAGCTGGTGGTAAATTGTACATGTCCAAAATGGATTGCCACAAGTATAGTTGCAGTTCAAACTTAGCTTTCCAGTTTGTGTTCTGAACAGTAATGGAGTTAGATCTAGAATGACAGAGAAAAAAAGTAGGAGCATTTTACCTATGGCCTGTCCTCGCCAAATTGAATTATGGCACCTCACTGACGTTATCATCTTTGTCTAACCATAAACTTTTGTATGTTCACCAGTCACCAATATTTACAAAAATGAATTAATCAGGATTAATAATGATTAATTAAATGAGAGGTCAAATTAAAATGAATTAAATTATTTTTGGGAAACAGGATAATAAAATTTTTGGAGTAAAGATAGGAGTAGTCAAAATTGTCTGAGATTTAAAAATAAATTTGGGAATATTACCACAAAAATATTATAAGCCAATATGATAAATTTGAAAGCGAGTTAATGAGTGAGATAGATAAGTTTATACACATGGGAATAGTAAAACTCACTTAAAATATACTAAAACACACCCACACTCCTCATTCTCTCTTCTCTTCCGTCGAAGTGCTCTCCTCCACAACCGATGAAGAGCTTATTCCCCCTCTTCTCCATATAGCTCCATCTTATCCTCATGAAACAAGAGAGAACACTCACAAATTTCATCTCCATCTCACCACTCATCTTTCTCCACTTGAGAGTTGTGTTTGAGAGAAAGAGAAACCCACCTCCACCTTGTGAGACCATCTTTGGATTTGTCAAGGACTGGTGTGAAAGAGGGAGTGTTAAAGCTAGGAAACCCTTCTTTCTTGGTTGTTGAAGCTCTCAAGGTAATTATCATGACCCCCTTTGTTGAATCTCATGAAAATGACATGAGTTAGGTTATGAAAATTAGGGATTTCATGATTTATGAGTTGGGGTATGAACCCATGTGTAGAAAAGCATGCTAGGTTGTTGAGAGAGTTGTATTTGAGTGTTAAATGATCACCCATTTCATGTTGACTATTGTTCTGCAAACTAACGCAAAATATCAGGATATGCATATCCGGATATGCCCACAAGGAATATCCGGATATTGCCATATTTTCGGGAAAAAAATATGTTTTCCCATGTAGAAATGTTCTAGTACTGAAAAGAGGGCTTAACGAGGCCAATTAGAGTCCCCTACTATAGGTTAAGTATCCACTTAAATATCCGTTGCTTGAAAAATCCTTAAGTGTTATAAACAGGAAAAAGATAATGTTAAATTGAATGTGGTAGACTAGTATATGTACTTATTGTCTTTAAATCTTTAAATCTTGGATACAAGAAGTATATTGAAGGATATTGCTTCAAAAGGTAAACTTTCGGTCCTTGGGGTTAATTTAACCCATGTTTGTTCCACCAGACTCCGAGGGAGGATGAATTACATACATGGTATATTTTTGAAAATTGAGTTATGATATAATGCATTCATATGTATGTGTGTTCTGTGCCACACAAGATGGTGCTTCCTTATGTGAGGCATAAAATAATGTTTCCTTATGCTTAATATGAGACAATGTTTCCTCATACTTGGTAGTTGCAAGATGGTGTTTCCTTGCGTAATGCATACATTGTTCTCTAGCTAATAGAATTTATTATTGCACACATGCAAGATATATATATATGATGATGCCTAATATTCGTTTTTATTGTGATTATGCCTGAAGTGAACTTAAGGGTGGAGGAACCCTCCAAAGACCCATAGTTTACTGAAATGATTATCTCGCCCCGCGTTATGGCGATTACATTTTAGGTGCAAAGACTCATGATGTTGGTGCATCACACGGAAGGAGGCCGAGAGAGGGATATTATATCACATGAGATTTTAGACTGACTTTTGATATATATATATATATATATATATATATATATATATATATATATATATATATATATAGGAGAAAACATTTCTACAGCTACTTTAGATAAGGTTGTCTACAACTACTCCTTTTTAACTAAGTATTACCGGTCATACATTAAAATTGCATTTTCTCTCTCCGTCACGTCAGCCGACAGTGTCTGAGGAAAGAGAAAAAAAGAACAATTTTATTGTTATAACTAAGTATGACCGGTCATACTTAGTTAAAAAGAAATAGCTGTAGATAACCTTATCTAAAGTGGCTGTAGAAATACTTTTCCCTTATATATATATATATATATATATATGACATGTTATTATTTTGGAGAGCATATAAGACATCTATGTCATTTTGGATAGTTTATGCATGTTTGTTAGTGCCATATGTATATGCCTATGTTACTTATTTTATTACATCTTTTTTGGGTTAATTGATATAATGATGTGAGTTGTAACATCCCGTTCTAGAATCGGTTTGTTAACATTATGTATGACATTAAAAGCAGTTACAATCACAATAATTGAATTAAAATACGGATAAACTTTTTTTTTTGCGTTAATAAACGTTTATATTTAAAATCAATTTCACTTGCCTCAATCCTAGCAATACAAGGGACACAATTAACCACTCAATCAATCAATGGTTTGGAATGGAAGAAATCTCACCAAACCAAGCATTATTTCTTTTTGAAAATTTTAAACTATGCCCAAATGACTATCTAAGCTCATTTCTACCGATTATTCATCATTCTAAGAAATTTTTCCAAAGAATCACTCTCTACACTACCCCACCATTCAAGCATTTTCTCAAAGAAAACCCTAACATACCCAATCTCATAAAACTTAATGAAAGTGGAATTTCTTACCACGGATAATCTTAGAATCACCTAGGGAGTGGATTCCAAGCCTTGAATCAACCAATGAGCCACTCCAAGCTTCCTTCTCCATGTTAGGGCGCCACTTTCCTCTCATATTTTCTCACTACACACTTGATTTCAAGAGAATCTAAGTTATGAGTTGTGTTTGGCTTGAGATTCTATGCAATTTTGGTTCAAGAACCAAGGGATTTGGTTGAGAAATGAGGGGGTTGTGAAATGGAGCTCTTCTCCGATGGTTTCTTTCTCTCGTCCTTTTTCTTGCTCCACGAAGAAGAAGAAGCAAATGACGGGAAAATGTCATGTTTTACCACTTAACATAGGGTAGGTTACTTTAACTGGGTAAAAGCTTATTTATCTAGTTACCTCAACTCTCCTTCAAACTTTATCCATTGGTTTGAGATATTTTTCCAGTAATATTTTTAGCTTTATTTTTACATTCCGGGTAATTTTTTTACACACATTTTTACCTCAAAAGTCTCACTAACTGCACTTTTTGACCCAAAAGTGGCCTCAATTTTTTTTGTTTAAGTCTTTTACTTAATTCAACCCAATAATGCATGATTAATTATTTAATCATTTAATTTCCTAAATACTTAGGTTAGGAATATTATTAAGTAACACTATTGGTATTATTTTGAGACATGATATGTATATGATAGCCTATGCAATGGATTGCTAGATAATATATTTTATGCATGTATAACTTGTATGTACCCGCATGACATGATAACTTGGGTAGCAAGAAATGTACGAAATATGTGATATGAATCGTGTCAACAAAAGATATGACATCGGGTAATAATGAAACTAATTATGGGAAGTGCAATACATAAAGTAAAGAAAAAATTTAATCACGATTTGAATTAGAATTATTAGTGTATTATCAAGTAAGCTCCACGTTTACTTGTTTAAACTTGCTATGCTTAATATTATATATATGTTAATATACCGAGTGCATACGAGGTGTTATAGGGAGAAAGATTTTGGATTGAGACATGATAGTTGATCCAGCTTAATCCATTGTTGTAATTCCCTGCAATAGGTTTCCTTTGGTATGCCTAACAAACTCACTTGATATGATTGGGCTAACTTAATCCATTAATAATGTTGCATCGCCATGGGTTCCCTTCATGGTTGTTAAACTCGCGCGTTTACTCGTGAAATCGGACGAGTTTACGCTTCAGCAATAGTGTTACGAGTCACGTTCTTCAATTACTCGCTTTTGGTCCTCAAATGGCAGAAACATCGAGTTTCTTGACAAACTCGTATAATCGTACGAGTTAAACGTTTTCATCAGAAAAAAAACCCATTACCCGAATATTTGACCCGGAAAGGAGTGAGTATAAATGGGTTTTTTAGCTAAAAAAAAACTTAGATCCTGAGCCACCATCGTGGGAGAGAAACTCGCGACTGACGAAGACCTTCAAGCCACCGTCTTCTCCGCGTGAGTGAAGCTTCTCCGCTTGCTTCGTCGTCTTGCTGAGTGAAGCTTCTCCGCGTTCTTCGAGCAACCGTCTTCTGCTTAGCCGTCGTGCTTCAAGCCACCGTCATCGGTCGTCCCTCACCACCGGTTAGTGCTCTCTGGTCTGCGTCTGCCTCTGTCTGGATCTCTTCTTTGTTTCATTTTTTTTTGTGTCGTCGCCTCTGCCTCATCTCATCTCTTCTACCGTCTTTGTTTTACTTTTTTTTTTTATAAATCATTTTTATAAAACAAAATCATTTTATTTTATTTTATAAAACAAAATCATTTTATTTTATTTTATAAAACAAAATCGGTTTATTTTATTTATAAAACAAAATCATTTTATTTATTTTATAAAACAAAATCAGTTTATTTTGTTTTATAAAACAAAATAAGTTTATTTTATTTTATTTTATAAAACAAAATCAGTTTATTTTATTTTATAAAACAAAATCAGTTTTTTTATTTTATAAAACAAAACCAGTTTATTTTATTTTATAAAACAAAATCAGTTTTTTTATTTTATTTGATAAACCGTAAAGTAAACTAAACCAAATCAGATTTGTTTTTTTTTTTTTTGAGTATCCAAACCAAATCAGATTTATTTGAAAAAACAAATTAAATTTTTTTTCACTTGAATTGCCTCTGTTTGATTTTGTATTCAAAGGAAAAAATAAAATTAGTTGTATTAAAATTAGTCTAAGTTAATTTCACTTGAATTGTGGCAAGTTTTTTTTGTCCTCTTAATTTTTGCTTGACGCTGGTCCAATTAAATCGTGGTTAATTTTTATTATTTGTTGTGAATTTGAATGTTGTATATTTTTAGAAAATGTCTTCAAGTGGTGTTAATAGTACTACTGCATGTGAAAGTGGAGGAACAACAACTTCTAAAAAAATTCATAAGAATGCTCTTGGAAGTAAGAATGATGTTGCATGTAGTTATGGATTTGTAGTGGATGGAAATGCAAAAAAAATTAAATGCAAGTTTTGTACAAGGGTACTAACTGGAGGAGTTTATAGACTGAAACATCATTTGGTTGGGACTAAAAGAGATGTGATAGCTTGCCCATCTGTTCCTGATGGTGTGAAGAAACAAATGTGGGATATTGTGTTCTTGTTGCAAAATAAGAAATCAAGTAGTCAGTCTCAAAATGAATGTGAAATACTTGGAGAAAAAAGAAAAGGGGAAGAAGATGAAAGCTCTCAATCTCAATCTCAAGTTCCAAATATTTTCAAGAGAAAAGGAGTGAGTACTCAAACCACCATCAATTGTTTATTTAAGAAGGATTTGAGAGAGTCGGCATGTTAAAAAATTGCTAAATTTTTTTATGCCAATGCTATACCATTTAATGTTGTGAAGAGTGATGAATTTCAAGAGATGTTTGATGATGTTATAGGACATGGTCATGGATTTAAACCTCCATCTTACCATGAAATCAGAGAAAAATATTTGAAGCAACATGTGCAGTTGACAATGACTAATATGGAGAAACATAAAGTTTTTTGGAAGAAAACAGGTTGCACAATAATGACTGATGGTTGGACTGATCAAAGGAGGAGGACATTAATCAACTTCTTGGTCAATAGCCCCAAAGGAACAGTTTTTTTGAAGTCTATTGATGCCTCTCATATATCAAAAACAACTGAAGTCATTGTTGCTATGCTTTAAGAAATTATTAAAGAGGTGGGAGAAGAAAATGTTATTCAAGTTGTGTTTGACAATGCTGCCAATTACAAAGCTGCTGGAAGATTGTTGATGGAAAAAAGATTACATTTGTATTGGACACCTTGTGCCGCTCACTGCATTGATTTGATGTTGGAAGATCTTGAGGGCATACCAATGCATAAAGATACCATTGCAAAAGGGAGAAAAATTACTACTTATATATATTCAAGGACTTCCTTAATTTGTTTATTACAACATTTTACAAAAGGAAAGGATTTAGTGAGGCCAGACATGACTCGCTTTGCCACATCATATCTGACCTTGGGTTGCCTAGGTGAAAACAAGGGACCATTGCAAAGAATGTTCACTTCAGAGAAATGGCAGTCTAGCCAGTGTGCAAAATCAAAGGATGGGAAATATATTGAGGATGTGGTTATAGACAAGAAGTTTTGGAAGAACCTTGTCAATTGCTTGAGGGGTGCTTTTCCGTTAATCAAAGTGCTTCGTATGGTTGATTATGATGAAAAACCAGCCATGTGATACATTTATGAAGCAATGGATAAAGCAAAAGAAACTATTCGAAGCGATCTTAGAGGCGTCGAAAGCAGGTAATTATGAATTTAAAGCAAAAGAACCTTGTAATTTGTAGCCTTTGTTTTAAAACTAACTCAATTTGTTCCCACCTTAGATATATGCCTCTGTGGACAATCATTGATAGTAGATGAGATCGACAACTCCATAGACCTTTGCATGCTGCAGGCTATTACCTTAATCCTCAACTTCATTATGGTCCTGATTTTAAAGCTGATTTTGAAGTTATGCATGGACTATATCAGTGTTTGGATAGGATGACAACGAGTATTGAAGAAAGAAATCACAGTGATAAGCAAATTGAAATTTTCAAGCTGCAAGAAGATTTTTTTGGTAGTTCAATAGCTCAAGAAGGCTTGAAATTAAAGACTCCAGCACAATGGTGGGAATCTTATGGATTTCAGCATCCAGAGTTACAAAGATTTGCCATTCGTATATTAAGCTTGACATGCAGTTCGTCTGGGTGTGAGCGTAACTGGAGTGCTTTTGAGATGGTAAATGATTTGTTTTTTATAGTTAAAATTTAAAATCACTACCTATTACTTGCTAATTGCTATATATTCATTGGGTTTGTATTTGTTTAGGTCCATACCAAGAAAAGAAATCACCTGAAACAGAAGAAAATGAATGATCTTGTATATGTGATGGCCAATTTTAAATTGGCCAAGAAGAGGGAACACAAAAAAAGTGTTGGGCAAGAGCATGAATTTTATAGCATAGATGATCTTTCATCTGATGATGAATGGATTGTGGAAAATGAGGGAAGTCCATCCAACATTGAAGATATAGATGATTTGGATATTCCTGAATTTATCTTAGATGCTACAGATGAAGATGCTTTGATGATACCTGAAGATGATGGTGGTTCTGAACTTGGTGGGGAAGGTGGAGAAGACATCATGCAACATTGTTTTGGTGATGAAGATGATGATGAAGGAAATAATGAAGATGGTGATGAAGATGATGGGACGGAGGATGATTATGACATTCCATCATTCCATTGAGATTTGATTGATATATTGTTTTGGATTTGAATGTTGTGTGCTATGACTTTATGTGTTTGAGACATTATGTGATTATGACTATTGTATGACATTATTCTGCTGGTTGGTTGAATTAAATTTGCTTATTATATTACTTTATATGCATATAAATATATATAAATATAATTTGTATCTTGTGTTACGAGTCCACGATCCGTGTTACGATTTTACGATTTACGATTTTGGTTCACCTTTCCGAGTTTGCATAGAATCTCGAGTTTGACAACCATGGTTCCCTTCCACCCGCCTGACATGCGGAATATTGAAAGGTTATTTCATTTTGTGAATTGAGCTATTTGTATCTTTGAGAAAGAAAATAACAGAGAAAAAGAGTTAGAGCATTTTACATATGGCCTGTCGTCATCAAATCGAATTATGGATCTTTGACGTTATCATTTTACGTGTGGCCTGTCGTCATCAAATTGAATTATGGCATCTGTCGTCCTCAAATTGAATTGCGGCACCTCCTATGATAAGCAATATTGTGGACTCTGGTCATCATCTTTGTCTCACTATATATATAAACTTTTGTGTGCGCTCTTCCCCGAAGCACTACAATTACCTAACGCTTCTGGCCATTAGATCAATAAAACTAGAAGGATTGATAGCCTTTCCACAGGAGACAACTCATTCATAAAGGCAATGGAAACAAATATTGTGATTGTTGGTGCTGGAATTGCTGGCCTTACTACATCCTTAGGACTTCACAGGTGCCTCTTCATCTCTCTTTATACATGGAGAAAGATTCATTTATAATATTTTTTACAAATTATATTAAGTATAACCGATTATACATTTTTGATTGAAGTATGACCGATCATATTTGTAAATTTTTTTTATAAATATAACTTCTATATATATATAATATTATTTATGGGAAAAGGATGTGTCATTTTAAATGACACATCTTGTATCATTTCACTCTCACAAAGAAATGTGGATCCCATACTTTTATTTTTTTATCTTTATTATTTTTTCAATAGATCTCATTTCTTTGTGAATATGAAATGACACAAGATCTGTCATTTAAAAGAAGATACTTTTTTCCCATTATTTATCCATATGATTTTTAATGTAAATTAGGCAAGCATTTGATAGTGATATATTTTTGCTGGCAGGTTGGGTATCCAAAGTTTGGTATTAGAATCTGCAGATACTTTGAGAGGCACTGGATTTGCATTCTCACAATGGAAAAATGCTTGGATGGCCTTGGATACTCTTGGTGTTGGAGACATCCTTCGCCACCAACATGTCCAGCTTTGTGGGTAAGTAATTCTTTATCAATTTATTTATATGTCACTCTCGCCCGCTTCAGTCACTTTCACACTATGAGTGATGTGGTTCTTTGAACTGCTATCATAATTAATTCAAGAACCAAATGTTCTAAGTTTCAATTTAATAATTGCTTTGTTTGCAAATGGGTTTCTGATTTTCACCAAATCCATGTGTCTTCATTCTTTATATATTCTTAATTAATCAGAACATGAAAATAAAATAAAAATGAGAACTAAACTAAATGGAGTAAGAGTAAGAATAAAAGCGTGAAACTAAACAACTCCAGTTGGTGTGCAGGAGTGTGACTACTTCTTTGATTACGGGGCAACAAACATCAAGTACGTCTTTCATTGATAAAGGAAAGAAGTAAGTACTCTGTATATATATGGATAATGTTCACCCTATGTGTCTGAGCTTATATTGTTTCTTGCCGTACATTATATACTTCAGTGGGTTACTTTCAATGTGTAGAGGCCAAGGTACTCAAATATGATCTGAATTTGTTGCTATGATGGGTGTTTTTATGTGATGCAGTGGAGTTGGTGAAGTTCGTTGCGTAAGAAGGCGGTTAATGTTGGAAGCCCTTGCCAATGAGCTTCCAAGTGGCACCATCAGGTTCTCGTCCAAGGTGGTTTCTATTGAGGAATCTGGCTTCTCTAAGATACTTCATCTTGCTGATGGTACAACCATCAAAACCAAGGTAAACAATACATGAGACATGACTTATGAAATAACCAAAGATAATTTTACCCCTTCATGGAATGAAGTTCATTTATATGAAGAAAACAGCTTCTGTTATGAATCAATATATATATATCAGTAAAAACTTAACTGATACAAGGATGTTTGCAACTGAAAAGGTATTGATTGGGTGTGATGGAGTACACTCCCGGGTGGCAAAGTGGCTAGGCTTCAAGGAGCTCTCTCCTACAGGGAGATGTGCAATCAGGGGCAGTGCAGAATTGAACACCAACAACGGGCTTGAGCCCATTTTCAGGCAGTTCTTTGGCAAAGGTTTGCGATTTGGTGCTATTCCTTGTGATGAGAAGACCGTTTACTGGTTTTTCACTTGGACTCCCACCAACCAAGGTGAATTCAATTTTCATTTATTTATTTTTGGTGCTAATATATGCTTGCAAGCTCGTGTTATGCATTGTGATCATATTAGCCTATGACATTTAACATATATGCTTACCATTGTCACATTTACTAGTCCCCTTGGCTTCTTCTTGCAGAAAAAGAGCTAGGAGAGGACCCTGCTAAACTGAAACAATTTGTGTTAAACAAGCTTGAGAAGATGCAAAGTGATGATGGGTCCTTCGTAGAAAAAACTGAACTAGATAGTTTCTTATTAGCTCCATTGAGATATAGACATCCCTGGGAGATCATGTTTGGAAATATTAGTAAAGGCAATGTTTGTGTTGCTGGAGATGCTTTCCATCCCATGACTCCTGATCTTGGCCAGGGTGGATGTAGTGCTTTGGAAGATGGGGTTGTTTTAGCCAGGTGCCTGGCTGAGGCCTTCTCCAAAAAGCCAGTGAAACATATGAAAGAGAAGGAAGAAGAAGAAAAAGAAGAGGACCAATACAAGAGGATTGAGGAAGCCTTAAAGAAATATGCAAAGGAGAGAAAGTGGAGAGGCATTGATCTTATTACTACAGCTTATATTATGGGTTCTATTCAGCAGAGTGATTCAAAATTTGTTACCTTTTTGAGGGACAAAGTTTTCGCTGCATTCCTAGCAGGTATCCTGTGGAAGAAGTCAGATTTCGATTGTGGAAAACTAAATAGCTCTTAGAGACTTAATTATCTTGTAAAATGCTTAGTCCTTTAATTGTTGCCTTTCATCTTGCCTTGTCAAAGCTTGAATAAGAATAAAGTTTGTTTGATTCTCTTTATAAACTTAAGAGATTTAGATAAGACTTTGTTTAAATAAAATTTCCTTCCTTTTTTGCTTCAAAATATGTTTAATGTTTATTCAAAATCCTTTAAAATATGTGTGAAAACTTAAACATAAAATAGATAAGGAATACTAGTTTATTCAAATATAAATATAATCAACTAAAATAAAATAAGAAGTAAATATTTCTAATAAATAAGACTACAAAATATGTATAGTTTTGTAGCACATCAAATTTACACTAGAGAAATGAAAAAAGAATAACCATGAACATTTATTTACATGTTTTTACGTCTGCGTGTCTGCGTCGCTAACATTCTCATGATACGTATTTTGATGAGTTAATCAACTTGAGGAGATTGTTAATAAGGTTCATACTTGTTTTTAATACACAACTGGCAGAGCTCTATATGAGTATTTTAAAAAATACCCATGCGATTTATTATTTTATCAGTTCACCATAAAGAAGTTGACCCTTGATTGATGATGAACTCTTTATGAGATTCTTTGAGAGACCTTAGTTTTATATGTTAATAATTCAGTTGCATATGCATAGCTTATGACATAGTGATACAACAGGATAAGGACAAGGACAAATCCAGTCTTTTATTTATTTAAATAATTAAAAAAATAGTAGGCTGTTTTTTTATTATTAAATCTGACATTTTTCATTAAGACGGCAAAAAAAAACTTGTAAATTATTTTTTAAAATTAAAAACATAGTGGAATGGAATACCAAAAAAAAAAAAAAACAAACATAGTGGAATGAGATTGTCATATGTGTTACCTCTAATCACACATGAGCTATTTATTTATTTATTTTAAGTACAGGAAGCTATTTTTCGATATTAATGAAAATATATCGAACTCAAATTCCAATTTGTGAGTTGAGCTATTTCTCTCTCTGCTTAGGTAAAGTATTTGTACCTTTGAGAAAGAAAATGAAAATAGTAAAAAAAAGGAAAAGGTTAGTGCATTTTAGGAAGATATACGTATGGCCTGTCTTCATCAAATTGAATTATGGCACCTCCTATAATACGAATTGTGGACTGTGGCCATCATGTTTGTTTCTATATAAACTTTTGTTTGTGCTCTACCGTAAAGGCGTGAAGCACTTACCTAAATCTTGATACCTTTGGTATTAATAATCATATAGGCTAGGAAAAGATAGAGTATTGATACCTTTGGTAGGGAAATTTTTAATACAGTCGAAGATCGACACCTGGACCAAAATTTTTATTTTCTCTCTCTTTCTCTCATCTACACCCCACCAAAAAAAATATGCCGGGAGCACAAAAAAATCACTCCTTTGGAACATGGGTATGTTCGTCTGGAAAAACTTCTGTATTATAAGTGTACGTTTATATTTATTTTTTCTACGTCTAGTAGGGCTGAGCAAAAAATATATTTTATTTACCCTGTTTTTTATTTGACCTTGATTTGATTCATAAATACTTATTTTTTTTGAACTGGTTTAAATACTAACCCACTTTTATTTGGGTCAGTTTTGAACTTGACTTGTTTTAATAATGACACATTGACCCAAAACTTGACTCATACTCATTATGTGAAAAAAAGAAAAAGAAAACCACAATTACATTAAAAGAAAGTTTTAACGTAAAACAATTACGTAAATTTTTGACGAAAATTTTTTTTATCAACATTTTTCGCAAAAAATTTTGTCGAAAAATATTTTCATTAAAATTTGTGACTAAACATTTCTGTAAAAAAATTTGACAGAAAAATTTTTCTGTCAAATTTTTTTACGGAATCTAAATTTCGTCAAAATATTTCACAAAAAAACATATTCATCAAAAATTTCGACGAAACACATTTCCATAGAAATTTTTTGTCGGAAAAAAATTTCATCAAAATTATTTACAGAATTCAAATTTCGGCGAAAGTTTTCGACGGAAACATTTTCGTTAAAATTTGTGGCAAAAAAAAATTTTCGTCAAAATTTTTAGCGAAACACATTTTTATTGAAAATTTTCGACTAAATATTTTTGTCAAGTTTTTTCATAAAAAATATTTCCATCAAAATTTTCAACGGAACAAATTGCTGTCAAAAAATTTCGTAACCATTTTTGACAAAAAATATTTTGATAAAAAATTTTGATTGTAAAAATATTCTGTCAAAAATTCTTTAGAGAATCTAAATTTCGTCGAAAGTTTCGAATGAAATATTTTCCTCAAAACAATTTCCGTCAAAATTTTCGTGAGAACACATTCCCATCGAAATTTTGAACAAAAAATATACCGTCAAAATTTTTAACTGAATTCTTTTTTCGTTTAAAACATTTGATGGAGGAAATCATTTTCGTCAAAATTTTTGACGGAAACTAAATTTCGACAGAAAATTTATTTTTGTAAAATTTTTTATTAAAGAAAAAATTCCGTCGCTTTTCGACAAAAAATATTTCGACGAAAAAATAATTTTGTGACAAAATTTTTGTCGTTTGCAACGTAGAAATTTCGACAAAATTTTGTGACGAAACCAAGTCAAAAACGGGTCAAGTCAGATTTGACTTACTTTAGAAACCAAGTCAGACCCACTTCAGAAACCAAGTCAGGTCTGATCCGACCCGGTTCTGAACTAGTTCAAAAAATCCAAACCAAGTCAAACCTGACTTGGATTAAATTAAAGCGGGTCGGGTCAAAATACTTGACCTATAAAAATCAAGTTGGGTCGAGTTGGCACAAAAATCTGACCTGACCTGACCTATGCACAACCCTAATGTCCAGTAATGCTATTGCGATATAACATTTTTAAAAATATGACTAAAGTTTTGATTAAATTCAAGAGTAGTTATCAAATGAAATAAATTAATAAAAATGTTTATGGAAATATTTATTATTTTTTATTTTATGCTTTCATTAATAATCATAAAAATGTTCATTGTTTTTATTTTATTTCTTGTTTCTAAATTTGTACAGAAAATTATAAAAAATGTCATTTCATTGTGTTATTATTTCCAATAAAAAATTAAAAATGAAAAATAAAGTGAAATTTTAATATTAAAAAGTAAAAATCAATCGTAGTTTATATTATTTTAAGTGAAATAACTATATTTTAAGTAAAAATCAATCGTATTTTATTGTATTATTATTTCCAATAAAAAAAACAAAAACTTCAAAAATCTCCTACAAGTTTTCTCAAAATCACTTAACCCCCTCCCCGAAATTTTTAATCATTTACCCCCTTACTTAAATTTTTTTATCACTTACCCCCTAATTTGATTTTTCATCCAAAATTTTGTTAACAGAGTTAATTTTTTTTTAAAATACCAAAATTACCCTTAAGAGAAAAAAGAAAAACATAATTTCTTCACCAACGCAATTTTAGAAGAACTCACGGAATGTTTTCTTTAAGGTAACCTTGTTAGAATTAGTAATTTTTAAAATTATTTCCTACAAATTCCATTGCTATTAAATACCGCACTCACAATTGTTGATGTCGTTGTTCAAATAAAATGATTAAAGAGGCATCATCTCAGCATGTTTAGATCTTATCTTTTCCGTTATAAGCTTTTCTGCTATTATATGACCAACAAATCTGACTTTAGTCAAATTCCCAATCTGAATCTAGGTTTATATTCGAATTCCAGGAACCCACAAGCAATACAACTTCCCAAATCGTATTTCATGTATAAAATTAAAAACTTAATAAAGCCGGTATGCCGAATTCTTTTAAGTCATTATACATGGTCTAAAAATTTCAACGAGTTGATTACAAAGAAATCAACATGATACTCAATAAAATCGTCCACTAATAATTCCCTAAGATGTAAATCATTCACAATATCAAATATTATCAAAATGAAAAAAACTTGCCACTGCTTAAAAGTAATAGTTTTAAGGAAAAACTTCAAAAAAAACTCCTATAAGTTTTTTCAAAATCACTTAACCCCCTTCTCGAAATTTTTAATCATTTTATTTGAATACCGACACCAACAATTATGAGTGCGGTGTTTAATAGCAATGGAATTTGTAGGAAATAATTTTAATTAATTACTAATTCTAACAAGGCTACCTTAAAGAAAACATTCCGTGAGTTCGTCTAAAATTGCATTGGTGAAGAAATTATGTTTTTCTTTTTTCTATTAAGGTTAATTTTGGTATTTTTTTAAAAAAATTAACTCTGTTAACAAAATTCTGGATGAAAAATCAAATTAGGGGGGTAAGTGATAAAAAAAATTTAAGTAGGGGGATAAATGATTAAAAATTTTGGGGAGGGGGTTAAGTGATTTTGAGGAAATTTGTAGGGGTTTTTTTTGAAGTTTTCCTTAAAAAAAATTAAAAATAAAAAAGTGAAATTTTAATATTAAAAAGTAAAAATAAATCGTATTTTATGTTATTTTAAGTGAAATAACTATATTTGGTGATTTTTTTACTTTATATCTTGTGCAATATTTTTTTCTTTCTCTCGTCTCTTAATCTTCTGAAGCAGATAATATAAAAAATTATCAAATTTATAATGAAATATGCTTATTTAATTAAAAAGGACACAAAATTATATTTTTTCAAAATGAAGAAAATACTAAGTAAGAATAAATTTTTTAAATGTCATGTGTCATTTTCATTGAAATAATGCAGTCCTTTTAGGTGATGAGAGTACATAATTTTGTTGTTGTTTTTTTCAACTCTTGGCTGAACTCAGGTCAGAATTACGGTTAAAGTTACGAAGCTGCCAGTTTAATCTGACTCTCGTATTTTCTGATTTTGACCATAGTTATGCTGCTCTGATTGTTCTCCCAGTTATGGAGTTCACAATTGTTCAGCATTCTCTGTAGAACATAATTTAATCGTTAAGCATTCTCGGAAAGTAGATAGATAAATAAACTGTGTGTAGGTTCAATGGTTGATTAAAGAAAATTTCATGAGGACGCATCTTCTATTCTATCATGGATGTCAGCAATTGCATAAGATTTATTTACTTTAAGCGAAAACAAGAAGATTCAACACAAGTTGAAGTTGGTTGCAAATTGTACATGTCCAAAATGGATTGCCACAAGTATAGTTGCAGTTCAAACTTAGCTCTCCAGTTTGTGATATGAGCAGTAATGGAGTTAGAATGACAGAGAAGAAGAGTTAGAGCATTTTACGTATGGCTTGTCGTCACCAAATTGAATTATGGCACCTTATTGATGTTATCAGCTTTTTCTAACTGTATAAACTTTTGTAGATTCACCGGTCACCAATATATACAAAAATGAATTAATCAGGATTAATAAGGACTAATTAGATGAGAGATCAAATTAAAATGAATAAAATCATTTTTGGAAAAAAGTGTGAATAGTGAAAATTTTGGAGTAAAATTACGAGTAAACAAACTTGTCCGGAACTTAAAAATAAATTAGAGAATATTACCACAAAAATATTATGAGCTAGTACGACAAGTTTGAAAGAGAGTTCATAAGTGGGATAAGTAAGTTTATACCCATGAGAATAGTAAAACTCACTTAAAATAGACTAAAACACACTCACACTACTCATTCTCTCTTTTCTCTCGTCAAAGTGCTCTCCTCCACAACCGATGAAGGGCTTATTCTTCCTCTTCTCCATATAGCTCTATCTTATCCTCATGAAACAAGAGAGAACACTCACAAATTTCATCTCCATCTCACCCACTCATCTTTCCCCACTTGAGAGAAAGAGAAACCCACCTTGTGAGACCATTTTTGGATTTGTCAAGAACTGGTGTGAAAGAGGGAGCGTTAAAGCTAGGAAACCCTTCTTTCTTGGTTGTTGAAGCTCTCAAGTTAATTATCATGACCCTCTTTGTTGAATTTCATGAAAATGACATGAGTTAGGTTATGGAAATTAGGGATTTCATGATTTATGAGTTGAGGTATGAACCCATGTGTAGAAAAGCATGCTAGGTTGTTGAGAGAGTTGTATTTGACACCCATTTCATGTTGGCTGTTGTTCTGTAAACTAACGCAAAATATCCGGATATCTAGATATCGATATCCGAATATGCGTATCTGGATATTGCGTTATTTTCGGAAAAAATGACATTTCCCTATGTAGAAACATTTTAGTACTGAAAAGAGGGCTTAATGAGGCCGATTAGATTCACCTAACTATGGTTTAAGTCTCCATTTAATTATATGTTGCTTATGGTTGTTGGAAAAAGCCTTAAGTGTTATAAACGGGTAAAAGATAATGTTAAATTGAATGTGGTAGATTAGTATATGTACAGATTGTCTTCAAACCTTTGAAATAGGTTGTGATATTGAGAGAGTTTATGGTTGTGAGTTACTACAAACATCATGATGTGCTTGTTTGTTGGATTCATGTAGTTATTTTAATTTACATAGTATGGATTTGTTTGTTGGATCTGATTAAATATATGTTGTTTAGTTTGAGCATTTTGCTTTTGAAAATGACTTAAATGCATATTGTATTAGTTTTGTTATGATTAATGATTCTGTTCGGACGTTGAAATCATGATTTTTGGTGTAGCAACATGATTTGAGTACTTTGTAAAGTTGATTCATGGTTCTGCTTGAAAGTTAAAAATTAACAGGCTAACAGGCCAAGCCAGGTCATTTGTTTTTTTATAAACGGGCCAAACCAGGCTAACAGTTAGACTCATACTAGGCTTGGGTCAAGCCAAATTGAAATTTTTGATGTAGGCTTGGGCTTTTCGGGGCAAAGTTTGGCCCAGCCCAGCCTACTTTCACCCCTAGTTGTGACCCCTTGATACAAGAAGTATATTGGAGGGTATTGCTTCAAAAAGTAAACTTTCGATCCTTGGGGTTAATCCCTTATTTGTTCCACCAGACTCCGAACGAGGACAATTTATATACCTGGTATGTTTTTGGAAATTGAGTTATGATATAATGTATTCATATGTATGTGTGTTTGTGTGCCACACAAGATGGTGCTTCCTTGTGTGAGGCATAAGATGATGTTTCCTTATGCTCAGTATGAGACAATGTTTCCTCATACTTGGTAGTTGCAAGATAATGTTTCCATGCGTAATGCATACATTGTTCTTTGGCCAATAGAATTTATTATTGCACACATGCTCAATATATATATATATATATATATATATATATATATATATATATATATATATATATATATATATGATAATGGCTTATATTTTTTTTTAATGTTGTGATTATGCTTGAAGTGAACTTAGGGGTGTAGGAACCTTCCAAGGACTCCTAGTTTACTGAGATGATTATCTCATCTCGCATCATGGCGATTACCTTTCAGGTGCAAAGACTCAAGATGTTGGTGCATCACACGGAAGGAGGCTGAGAGAGGGATATTATATGACATGAGATTTTAGACTATCTTTTAATTTATATATATATATATATATATATATATATATATATATATATATATATATATGACATATTATTATTTTGGAGAGTATATGGGATGTTTATATCATTTTGGATAACTACAAGAAAATTGGTTTTTAGAGGCGGTTAAATTGGCATTTTGAGGCGGTTCAAACCGCCTCTAAATGCTTGGTTTGGCGGTTCATAAACCGCCTCGTTTACCACCGTCGCGAGGCAAAATACGACAGTTTTAAAAAATCGCTGGAATAACCGCCTCTACATGATAATCTGAGGCGGTTTTATAACTGCCTCCACTACCGCCTCCAAAAGATAATCTGAAATAACCGCCTCCAAAAGACAATCTGAGGCGGTTATATTAACTGCCTCCAGATAACGTGTAACCGCCTTTAAATAGTTAAAATTATATAAATTTTAAATTTTAAATATTAAAATTGTTATTTTTAAAAGTTAATATAATTTTTATTTTTAAATTTTATTTTTAATATAATTTTTTTTTAAAAAAATATTTTTAAAAGTTAATATAATTTTTATTAGTTGAATATAAATAACTTATAGAATTTTGTATATGAGTGTGTTAGTGTGGGTTATCTTATATTCTAAGACAAAGCCATTCTTTGGCAACTTTTGACACGTGGCTGCTTCTCCTTCTGACACGTGTTTGCTTTCACACTCCACAATTCAAAAAGTTTCTTTTTTGGGTAATTCAGTGAATAAAAAAATTCAAAAAGAAATTATAATCTGGACTCAAAATTGATGGCCACGATTTGCTGTCCAAAATCAATGGTGCAGATCTGTTCTCATCTTTATTGGACACAGCTCATCTTATTTTCAAATTTTAAAAATTAACACACAACTCATCTTATTTTCAAAATTTAAAAACTGACAACTTAATTAATCTTCACCTACTTTCTCCCTTGGAATGTTAAACGTTTAACAAAACCTACACGCCTTCTCATTTTTTTTAGTGGTTCCTCCAGATTGCTCACATCTTCTTCTTTCTCCTGTTCTTCGTGTTCTTAGCGTTTTTCCCCGCTGCTGTTCGTCATTTTTTTGGCATTCGTCGTTCTTAGTCTTTGTTTTTTCCCACATTTCGTATCATTCGTCGTTTTTTATTTTGTTGCATCTTTTCGTCTTTGTTTTTAATTTTTTTTTTCTCCGTTGCGATTTTGTTGTTGCTGTCGTACTTTTTTTTTAAGTAGCTTAATATCAATTACTATTGAATTTGAATCGATTCGGGTGTGGAGACAAAGATGGGTTCGGTATATTTTTTATCTGATAGTGGATTTTAAGATCTGGGTTATGTTTATATTTGTGTTTCCCTGCGAAAGTTTGGAAATTTTGCAACGTGAGCTAGGTTTTTAGGGTTTTAGATGGTTATTCTGTGATGGGTCCTGGAGAATTTTTCTTTTCTTTTTTTTTGTTTTTTTGTCTTTAAGATATATTCAATGGTTTGTTGATTAGGATTTTGGGTTTTGGTGATGGTTTTGAAGGATATGGCTGAGGTGAAATCAGAGGAGTGTTGTATGGAGAATAAACAATCTATTGCTGTTTCCTGTTCCTCTGTTTCTGAAGGCAGTGGCAGTGCAATTCACAAGTCTCCAGGGATATGTAGCACAACATCAGCATCGCCTTCAAATCGGTAACATACATTTAGTTCTTTACTTTTTCATTGCAGTATTAGTCATGAATTATTCAATCGGCAAACCAATACTCCTGAGGATGATGTAGCTGTTGAAGAGTCTTTCAATGATTCACTCAAGGATGTTCAGGACATGTCCCTTAGGCTCTCAATTGATGGTGATTTGGCTGCAGCAAGTGGTGGCCTTGATATGCAAGACCAAGTGAAAAGGGTCCTAAACAAGATAAGGAAGTCAGATTCTGGTCAAAATCAGGATGGTGGAAATAAGATAAGGAAGCCAGATTCTGGTTCAAATGTTGAGAATATGCTGCTTGACAATGTAACCAACAAATACCCTCTATTGAGGAGAAGACGTAGGTTGATTGTTATAGCACTTGATATACATGACAACAATGGAGCTCCTGATAAGAAGATGATCCAGATAGTTCAAAGGATAATTAAAGTTGTTCAACTAGACCCTCAAACTGCAAGAGTTTCTGGATTTGCTTTATCAACTGCTATGCCAATGCTAGAAACAATAGAGTTCCTTGCATCATGCAAAATACCAGTAAATGAGTTTGATGCTTTAATTTGTAGTAGTGGGAGTGAAGTTTACTACCCTGGTATTCATACAGAAAAAGGAAAGCTTTTGCCTGATCCAGATTATGAGGTAGACATTGACTATCGTTGGGGTTGTGAAGGTCTCAAGAAAACCATTTGGAAACTTATGAATACTTCTGAGGGTGAAGATAATTCCAAAACAAGTTCTAGCCCCATTGAGGAAGATCCAAAATCAAGCAATGTCCATTGCATATCATACAAAATAAAGGATCTTAGTAAGGTAAATGAAATTTACTATTGTATTTGCATAACAGCAGAAGCTAAGGCACATAAAAATTGATTAAAAATGATGTTGTTCATTGTCTATTTCAGGCAAAGAAAGTTGATGACTTAAGACAGAAGCTTAGGATGAGAGGTCTACGCTATCATCCTATGTACTGCAAGGGGTCTTCTAGAATGCATGTTATTCCACTTCTTGCATCTAGAGCCCAAGCACTCAGGTAATAGTTCATACTTCATAGTAAAGACTAAAGAATAAAGGGTTTTAAAGGTAGGTAGGTGTAACTAATGTTTTAATCTATTCATAATATTCAGTAATTGAGTAGTGCTTATTATTTGCTTATATTTAGGTATCTCTTTGTCCGTTGGAGATTGAATGTTGCAAACATGTATGTCATACTTGGAGAAACTGGGGACACTGATTATGAGGAAATGATATCTGGTACTCATAAGACCATAATCATGAAGGTAGTGGTGTCTAAGGGTTCAGAAGAGATGCTTAGAGGTCCAGGAAGCTACCAAAGAAATGACATTGTTCCAAATGAGAGTCCTTTTATAGCTTGCATTAGTGAAACAACAGAAGAAAAGATTGCTAATGCTTTAAAGCAACTTTCAAAATCTGGAGGAATCTGAGGTGCTACAGTATTAAGTACCATTTTCTTTGCTCTCCCTCTCTCTCTATTTTTCAAAACAAGTATTACATTTATGGAAAATCATAGTCTCCAGTTGTAGAAAATGTAATTTGTCTCCTGCTCTCACCATAAAAAATTGTGCATCTTCTTTTTATTTTTTTGCTTTTATGTTTAGGTGGGCTCCACTGTTTTTTGTTTTTGCCGAAGAAAAATGATCATTTCTGTCACAGAGAGCAATAAACCCCTACATTTATTTACCTTTCCATAGAGTACAAAATGGAAATTGGATGTAATTGTTTCTCTAAAATACAATGCATCTTAGGAATAAAATTAATGTATTTATATATTTAAAAAATTAATTGTATTATAATTTTGTTAAGGTTAAATATAATACTTTTTTCATAACATAAAATTTATTATGTCCTTATCATTAATTTTGTCGGTAACATACATTTAGTTCTTTACTTTTTCATTGCAGTATTAGTCATGAATTATCATGATGTTGTTACCTTGAGGGCGGTGTTTTATGCCTATCTATTATTGGCATAGTTTCACATTCTGAAATAGCAGCTGATTCCCTTTATACTATGGAGAACTTATCCATTTTGTATCTGTGTTATGATCTCTATGTATTGATTTTCAATGTATGAATATTTTCTGTACAGAAGGACCACTGGACCTATAAGGCGCGCTAAGGGTGATTGGACAGCACAAGAGGTAAATATTTACTCATTGGAGTGGGTAATATATTTTTCCTCACTGTTTTTCATTCTTTTATTTTTCCATTTTTTTACAAACTCTTTGCTGCCCTCTTTTTTTTTGTAGACGTCAATGGTTTAATCTCAGGAATTGGTGAAGTTTGTGAAAGTGTGGTGTCTGGTAGGAAGACAAAAATGGTGTTGTTGGAGCTTGACAACCTGAGGTATTTAAAATGTTAGAGTAAAAAAAAAATTGTTGTCGTCTATTACCTTATATATTATATATTTCGTGTATAACGTTTTACTTGCTGCAACTCATATATAGAGGTCACAAGCTGAAGTGCACTTTGTGGGAGCATTATGTGGATGAGATGCAATCTTTTTTGGCAAACAACGACACTCCTCATAACATCATAATAGTTCAACTGGGAAGGATAAAATGTTTTAGGGGTATGTTTTTTTTAAAGAAACATTTTTTATTTTTTACTTCTGTATTATGTTTTTTATTCGATTTTTTTTTTTCAATAGGTATATTGATGATAAAATGTGATGTACATTTCCTATCTAATTTGGTATATTGATGAACGCTGTTGAACTCCACTTCTTTTTCTTTTGAAGGAAAACTAGAACCTCTTTAACTTAAGTGCAAGAATAGGCTGTAGGTTGGGTATTCAATTTTGGAATCATAAAACTGGAGTGGGTCTGAAAGAAGGCTATAAAGAGAGCCTTTGAAACCGTGGAAGAGTTGTTGCATAGAAATGAAATGTTCTTGATGAAGTGTTTTTTTTTCAGTACTTATTACATACATGTATGAATATGGTGAATTGTTGATATGGTAATGGCCTCTGTTTATTCTTAATTTCTGCATATAAAAATCTGTGATTGGTACCTATTAAGGCATTAACAGTGAATGTATGTCTCCTAATGTATAAATGACTGATTTAGCAATAATAGTTGATTGTTATGCTTTGAGATTGGCTGCCAAGTGTGCATCTCTAAAAGCTGATATGAGAAAAGTATAAGATCAGCTAAGAGAATGAATATATGCTGCGCAAAGTACTTATACGTCCTTGGCCAGGTAAAGAGATGAGAAACACCTCTTAGGAGATGTCTTACTTTGAGCAAGAGAGGCTCATGGAGGTGTAATGAGAAGAGAATGATGCATATATGTTTGTTTATTAACTGTTATAATGTCATTAGGGAAGCTTTATATCTTTTCTTTTGTTCATATATTGCCAATATTTTCTTAGGCACTTAGGCAGAGAAGAATCCGAGTTGTTGAGGGAAAGACCTCAAGAATTCCATGGGTTATTGACATTAAAAATCTCACCCTTTTTAGGGCTGCTATAGCAGGAGAAAAAAATGACAAAGGCGAGGCCATTGAAGGATGCAATAGGCAAGAATAGGGCTGTTATGTGGTTATGGATGTTGTGCACTTGTGGGAACTATCACATGAAGTATAATTTGAAGCATGTTGTATTTTGAAAAATATGTTTTATTTTGATGAATTTGTGTAGTTGTGATATATGTGGCTATATGATTAGGAGATATTTTGTAATATGGCTGACTTAGTAGATAAATTGCCCTCTGGATGTATGTGAACCGCCACACAATAGAAAGAAGAACTAGGAGTTTCTTTTGATAGATATTGTGCTGGAGGTAAACTGTTATAAGAATGATGTATGTTGCTTGTGGTGAACTTCCAATGTGATATGTTGCCTCATGATGTTGGGCTTCAATGAAACCTTAATGGTATCTTGTGTTGTCATTTTGAGGATTATAGCTAAACTTAAAAAGGGAGAAGTACAGGTCCACAACAGAATTTTCATCCCAGTACTCTCCTACTGTTTTTTTTTAACATTGATTCAAAACTTCTAGCGAAAAAAATAGTACTCTCTTGCTGCTGAAAAATTAGTTATATCTTCCCGTATTAATAACAACGTTAATTAATATTAAAAGCAAAAATTGTAGTGTTACATGTTGTGCAATAAATGTTAATAATCAAATGATTAATCCAATCTTTGATTATGTTTTGGTTCGTCTTTTAAAAGTTTAATTCTACAAGTTCGATTTTACTCAAACAAAGACTAAGTAAACAAAAATTATAATCCGACTCATTGAATAATTCAAAAAACACATACTAACAACTGATAGCATATCGTTTTGGAAATTTATATGTCAACAAATCTTAACAGGTTATTTCTTTTTGTTTCTTTTCTTTCTACATTGTCATTTTCTGAATTTAAATTTGAATTTGGAACGATGGTGTATTGGGGACCATCTGTCATCAAAACGCTGCATCTAATCTACTGTTTACTCAACGTAGAAATTAATTAGATCTCAGGTTTAATGACTGTTGCTTAATTTGAGGAATAATGGTTTTGGAAATCGTCCAATATAATTAAAAGCTTAATTTGGGGACCATCTGTCATTAAACCGTTGCTTAATTTGAGGAATAATGGTTTTGGAAATTGTCCAATATAATTAAAAGCTTAATTTGGGGACCATCTGTCAAAAAAATTTATTTATATAAAATGCTGAAAGTTAGAGGCCGGGCTGACCCGCCAATATATATATTTATAATTCAATTGAAATTTTATCCTTCTTCTTTTATAATTAAATTACTAAATCTGATTTCAAATTTTGGAAATACAAATTTGTGAAATTCCAAAGACTAACGACACTAATCCTTGCAAAAAAATAATTATTTATTTTTATTTTATAAACCTAATTGTAGTAAATGAAATATTTAGTAAGTGTTGAACTCATCCCTCCAATGATTGCTACAAAATGATACTGAATGAATTGCGTTTTTATATTATAGGTAAAAGATGATCTTTTAAATCCATATTTGCTTGGTGTTATTGTTACCTTGATTTTGTTGATGAATGTTATAGTTAGCACTGATTTGTATGCATTTTTTTATATCCCTTCCTCATGTTAACATGATGTATTATAGCGTATTATGGTGTATTATGATGTAGTTGTATGCAAAATTAATTATCTCTCTAAATAGCATTTTTTTTGTGGTTGATATTTGCAAAGTTCTGTGTCAATGATGTAATTTTTTTCACCTGAAATATAGAACAAAATAGCAACACAGATTTTTGTAAGTATAAAATTTGTAGTGCGATTAACCAATCACGGTCGACGACAAATTTTTTGATCTTTTTTCTCCGTGCATCGCACGGGTAATATACTAGTTATATAGAAGGGAATGGAGAAGGAGAAACAAGTGTCATCCAATGTGGGACTTCAAAGTGAAGGTGAGATGGTTTTTTTCAATGTGTAAGAGTCATCTTTGAAAATTTATATATAACATCAGATAATTCAAATTAAAAATCTAAACGGTCAGATTAAAGTATTACAAGAGAAGAACACACTAATCAAATTTGAGAACGATCAAACGGCAGAACAAAGAGATTTTCCTCTTTGAATGTCGCTGTCCGATACACCATGAACCGTCTCTAAATATACTTTGGAGACGGTTATTTTATCCACCTTTAGTATATATTTTGAGGCGGTTCAAATGAAATCGCCTCCAAATGTGTACTAGAGGCGGTTAATAACCGCCTCTATTTACCATTCAGAGGCGGTTATATTAAAATCGCCTCTAAATGGTCAACGAGAATGGTTATTTTAACTGCGTCTAATATATATTTGGAGGTGGTTATGGTTTAACCGCCTCTAAAGATAGCAATTAGAGGTAGTTTTAATGTAACCGCCTCTAAATGATAAATATAGACGGTTAGTGTAACCACTTCTAGTTTATATTTGGAGGCGGTTTCATGTGAACCGCCTCGAATCAATTATTTGGATCCTTGAGAAATAAAATAACATAGAAAGAGAGTTAGTGCATTTTACGTATGGCCTGTCGTCATCAAATTGAATTATGGTTATCATTTTACGTATGATCTGTCGTCATCAAATTGAGTTATGGCATCTTATTAACGTTATCATCTTTGTCTAACTACATAAACTTTTGTATATTCACCGATATATACAAAACGGATGGCCTGTCCTCGTCCAATTGAATTGCGGCACCTCCTATGATAAGCATTGTGGACTGTGGTCATCATCTTTGTCTCACTCACTCCAATATATATAAACTTTTGTATGCGCTCTTCCCCGAAGCACTACAATTACCTAACGCTTCTGGCCATTAGATCAATAAAACTAGAAGGATTGATAGCCTTTCCACAGGAGACAACTCATTCATAAAGGCAATGGAAACAAATATTGTGATTGTTGGTGCTGGAATTGCTGGCCTTGCTACATCCTTAGGACTTCACAGGTGCCTCTTCATCTCTCTCTATATAGACAATATTATTTATGGAAAAAAGGTGTAATTTTAAATGACATATCTTGTATTATTTTACATTAATAAAAAAGTATAATTTCACACTTTTACTTTTTTCATCTTTATTTTTTTTTAGTGAATTTCATCTTTTTGTTGAGAGGTGTGTCATTTAAAATGACACACCTTTTTTCATTATTTATTCATATGATTTTTAATGTAAATTAAGCAAGTATTTGATAGTTATATATTCTTGCTGGCAGGTTGGGTATCCCAAGTTTGGTATTAGAATCTGCAGATACTTTGAGAGGCACTGGATTTGCATTCTCGCAATGGAAAAATGCTTGGATGGCCTTGGATACTCTTGGTGTTGGAGACATCCTTCGCCACCAACATGACCAGCTTTGTGGGTAAGTATTTTTCATTAATTTATTTATATGTCACTGTCGCCCGCTTCAGTCACTTTCACACTATGAGTGATGTGGTCCTTTGAACTGCTATCATAATTAATTCAAGAACCAAATGTTCTAAGTTTCAATTTAATAATTGCTTTGTTTTCAAATGGGTTTCTGATTTTCACCAAATCCATGTGTCTTCAATTCATTCTTGATATATTCTTAATTAATCAGAACATGAAAAAAAAAAAATTTGAAAACTAAACTAATTGGTGTACAGGAGTGTGACTACTTCTTTGATTACGGGGCAGCAAACATCAAGTACGTCTTTCATGGATAAAGGAAAGAAGTAAGTACTCTGTATATGGATAATGTTCACCCTATGTGCCTTAGCTCCTATTGTTTCTTTCCGTACATTATATACTTCAGTGGGTTACTTTCAGTGTGTAGAGGCCAAGGTACTCAAATATGATCTGAAATTGTTGCTATGATGGGTGTTTTTATGTGATGCAGTGGAGTTGGTGAAGTTCGTTGTGTAAGAAGGCGGTTAATGTTGGAAGCCCTTGCCAATGAGCTTCCAAGTGGCACCATCAGGTTCTTGTCAAAGGTGGTTTCTATTGAGGAATCTGGCTTCTCTAAGATACTCCATCTTGCTGATGGTACAACCATCAAAACCAAGGTAAAAAAATATGTGTGACATGACTTATGAAATAACCAAAGATAATTTTACCCCTTCATGGAATGAAGTTCATTTATAAGAAGAAAACAGCTTCTATTATGAATCAATATATATATATATATATATATATATATATATATATATCAGTAAAAACTTAACTGATACAAGGATGTTTGCAACTGAAAAGGTATTGATTGGGTGTGATGGAGTACACTCCCGGGTGGCAAAGTGGCTAGGCTTCAAGGAGCCCTCTCCTACAGGGAGATGTGCAATCAGGGGTAGCGCAGAGTTGAATATCAACCACCGGCTTGAGCCCAATTTGAGGCAGTTCTTTGGCAAAGGTTTGCGATTTGGTTCTATGCCTTGTGATGAGAAGACCCTTTTCTGGTTTTTCACTTGGACTCCCACCAACCAAGGTGAATTCAATTTTCATTTATTTATTTTTGGTGCTAATATATGCTTGCAAGCTTGTGTTATGCATTGTGATCATATTAGCCTATGACATTTAACATATATGCTTACCATTGTCACATTTACTAGTCCCCTTGGCTTCTTGTTGCAGATAAAGAGCTAGGAGAGGACCCTGCTAAACTGAAACAATTTGTGTTAAACAAGCTTGAGAAGATGCAAAGTGATGATAGGTCCTTCGTAGAAAAAACTGAATTAGATAGTTTCCTATTAGCTCCATTGAGATATAGACATCCCTGGGAGATCATGTTTGGAAATATTAGTAAAGGCAATGTTTGTGTTGCTGGAGATGCTTTTCACCCCATGACTCCTGATCTTGGCCAGGGTGGATGTAGTGCTTTGGAAGATGGGGTTGTTTTAGCCAGGTGCCTGGCTGAGGCCTTCTCCAAAAAGCCAGCGAAACATATGAAAGAGAAGGAAGAAGAAGAAAAAGAAGAGGACCAATACAAGAGGATTGAGGAAGCCTTGAAGAAATATGCAAAGGAAAGAAGGTGGAGAGGCATTGATCTTATTACTACTGCCTATATTATAGGTACTCTTCAGCAGAGTGATTCAAAATTTGTTACCTTTTTGAGGGACAAAGTTTTCGCTGCATTCCTAGCTGGTATGCTGTTGAAGAAGTCAGATTTTGATTGTGGAAAACTAAATAGCTCTTAAAGAGTAATTATCTTGTAAAATGCTTAGTCCTTTATTGTTGCATTTCATCTTGCCTTGTCAAAGCTTGAATAAGAATAAAGTTTGTTTGATTCTCTTTATAAACTTAGAGATTTAGATAAGACTTTGTTTAAATAAAATTTCTTTCTTTTTTTTGCTTCAAAATATGTTTAATATTTATTCAAAACCTTTAAAATATGTGTGAAAACTTAAATATAAGAATTTAGTGTGTGTCCTTTAGAGGACACAAGTTATGTCCTTTTAATTTTTTACACTATATATTACAGGTAGTATATAGTTATAATATGAAAAGTTTTTTTTTTTTCATTCTATACGCCAGAAGTGACTGAGGAGAGAGACTTTTTTTTTCCTTCATATTATAACTATATACTACTCGTAATAATAGTGTTAAAAATTAAAAAGATGTAACTTAAGGTCGAATGATTTTCCCTAAACATAAAATAGATAAGGAATACTAGTTTATTCAAATATAAATATAATCAACTAAAATAAAATAAGAAGTAAATATTTCTAATAAATAAGACTACAAAATATGTATAGTTTTGCAGCACATCAAATTTACACTAGAGAAATGAAAAAAGAAAAACCATGAACATTTATTTACATGTTTTTACGTCTGTGTATCTGCGTCTTTGACATTCTCATGATACGTATTTTGATGAGTGAATCAGGCTTTTTGACCTTAGTAGGTTGATTTTTATAAGGTTTTATCGGAATAATTTCTTGATCAAAAGTATTACCTATATAATGCATAACGACGCGGTACCATAGGAATCACGTTGACGTGGCACTTTAGCAACCGCGTTCTTTGCATTTGTTCCTGACGACTGGAACGTGATACCCTGGCAATCACGTCCTATTCCCAAGACTACTGGAACGTGATACCCTGACAATCACGTCCTATTCTCAAGACGCGGTACACTCTCAGCCGCGTGTCAGTGCGTCCCATCCCAAAAAAAATTCAATAGAAAGCGGTAGTGTATATGCTGCGTTCCAAGTTACAAGTCAAGTCGGAGTCAAGCACATATATATGTTTTACCTAAAATGTAGGCATATTGATATATTCATTGTAAAAGAGTTCATAAAATCCAATAAATCAAATAGTACCCAATCTTATACCCCTGTTTTGTGTTTGGTCTGCTTTCCCGATTTCCAATATGTGAAAGAAACAATTTAATCCAAAATTTTAACGTGATGAGTGAGAGTTTTTTTTAATGATTTATATTAAGGTAAACAAAAAAATAGAATCTATGCAAAATTCATACTTCAAACCCAAAGGGCTTTCGTATGAGTGAGTGTGTAAGTGAATAACTTGTTGCTTTTATTAGATTTTTGGAACTCTTTTACCGTGAATATATCAATATGTCTAAATTTTAGGTGAAATATATATATATGTTTGACTCTGACTTGACTTGTAACCTGGAACGCGACTTATACACTACTGCTTCCTGTTGAATTCTTTTTGGGATGGGACGCACTGACACGCGGCTGAGAGTGTATCGCGTCTTGGGAATAGGACGTGATTGCCAAGGTATCACGTTCCAGTAGTCTTGGGAATAAGACGTGATTGCCAGGGTATCACGTTCCAGTCGTCAGGAACAAATACAAAGGACGCGGTTGCTAAAGTGTCACGTCTTAACGTGATTCCCATGATACCACGTCGTTATGCATTATATAATTAATACTTTTGATCAAGAAATTATTCCGATAAAACCTTATCAAAATCAACCTACTAAGGTCAAAAAGCCAGTGAATCAACTCGAGGAGATTGTTGATAAGGTTTCTCACTTGTTTTTAATACACAACTGGCAGAGCTGAGGTTTTGACCGTAGTAATACAAATTCTTTTTAAAAAATTTGACCGGATTAAGCTTCGGTCAAACTTATTACCGTAATAATACATAACGTGGAGCTTTTATATAATGGTATTTCTCATTAAAATTTTATGTTTTCCCAAAGCTGTACACTACGTGGACAGTAGACGCAGTACACATCCTACCGTGTCTTTGTGCAATAATTGTGACTCTGATTGAGATGGTCTTGGTTTGGTAAATTTGAGTGTAACGCGGTTGTTATTGTGCCGTGACTTATCGCGATGATGTTTCGTGTTGTTATGCATTATTATGATAATAAGTTTTACCGAAAACTTAATTCGGCCAATTTTTTTGAAAAAGAAACTATTACGGTCAAAACCCTGGCAGAGCTCTATATGAGTATTTTAAAGGGAATTGTAAATAAATAAAAAAAATCTATGCGATTTATTATTTTATCAGTTCACCATAAAGAAGTTGACCCTTTTATTGATGATGAACTCTTTATGAGATCCTTTGAGAGACCTTAGTTTTATATGTTAATAATTCAGTTGCACATGCATAGCTTATTACATAGTTCTATATGAGTCTTTTATTTATTTAGATAATTAAAAAAAATAGTAGGCTGTTTTTTTATTATTAAATCAGACATTTTTTATTAAGACGGCAAAAAAAATAACTTGTAAATTATTTTTTTAAATTAAAAAAATAGTGGAATGAGATTGTACCATGTGTTACCTTACCTCTAATCACACATGAGCTATTTTTATTTTTTTTATTTTTATTTTAAGTACAGAAGCTATTTTTCGATATTGATGAAATATATCGAACTCAAAATTCAATTTGTGAGTTGAGCTATTTCTCTCTCTGCTTAGGTAAAATTATTTGTACCTTTGAGAAAGGAAAATGAAAAAAGAAAAAAGTTAGTGCATTTTAGGAAGATATATACGTATGGCCTGTCGTCATCAAATTGAATTATGGCACCTCCTATGATAAGAATTGTGGACTGTGGCCAACTGGCCAATGGCCATCATGTTTGTATCGGAAAATGCCATGGTAACTTTTTTATTCAAATATTAATTGAACACTATTTTTTATAAAACTTTAACGTGACTTAATTTGTTATAATTGATAGCAAATTTCGTTTGTAAATAATTTTGTGATATGTGATGTACTTTCACAGAAAAAAAATGATTGGACTAAGTTTGTTATCAATGATAGCAAATTTGGTACATAATATGACCACATATCACAAAAGCATAAGTGATGAAATTTGTTACCAGACGTAACGAACTTCAACGCGTAACAATATGATAAAAAATACTATTAGCCATGATAATTTGGATAAAAAAATTGACAAAAAAAGATATTTGGTCCACGTACCGTTTGTTTCTATATAAACTTTTGTTTGTGCTCTACCGAAAAGGCGTGAAGCACTTAAATTACCTAAATCTTGTGGCCACTAAATCCTAATATTTAATATTCTTATTATTAAACAAAAAAAGAAAAGAAAAAGAATACTAGAAGGATTGCTCTCCCTTCTAGAGGAGACAACACATCAAGGTAAGGCTTAGAAGGATCATATAGTAATGGAAACAAAAGTAGTTGAAGACATTGTGATTGTGGGTGCTGGTATTGCTGGCCTTACTACTTCCTTAGGACTTCACAGGTACTTCTTCAATTCTCTGTTGAATAGTGTGTGTAGTATTTGTCCTTGATTATGATTATTAATGTAAAGTAAGCTATTATTTGATAGTGATGCTCTTGCTCATAGATTGGGTATCCCAAGTTTGGTACTAGAATCTTCAGATGCTTTGAGGGGCACTGGATTTGCATTAACAGCATGGAAAAATGCTTGGAAGGCCTTGGATGCTGTTGGTGTTGGAGACATCCTCCGCCAGCAACATGTACAGCTTTTTGGGTAACGTATATCTTACTCTCTCTTTTTTGGAGTTGCTAAGGGTTTCATCTCTTTTTCTTAGGTCTTATTTAGATTTTAGTTAAATTGTTTTCATAACAATCGATCTGTTTTTAAGAATAATATTTTAAAATTTAGTTTGAAATTTTTTTATTTAATAGTAAAATAAGAATACTTTTATCTATATATATATATATATATATATATACTTAAATTCATTTATTTTCAATCTCTTCTTCAATCTCTTCGTAGTTTTCATTTGGATTCATCTACTGCTGATCTAATTTATTTGAGATAAAGGTGTTTTGATATTGATATTGAGTAAAATAAAATTAATTTTAAGATATTAATATAATATATGTTTTGAAATTGCACAAGTCCTATATTTAGAATAATTTTTTTTATTGACGAAACAAAAAAAATTGCTTCTTGTAAAAATCAATTATCACAAAATTAATTATAGAATATAGAACCAATTATTTTGGAAGCTAAGATGCCAATCCAAAGAATCACTTAGTACAAGGTGTGTAGTCGTTTGTAAGTGTTGTGTGCCCAGTTTAATATCTATGGTACAAAAAATTGAACAGAAGGTGAAAAAAAAATGAAAACTATACTAGTTGGAGTATGATCCTGAAACTAAACAATTCCAATTGGAGTGCAGGAATGATACTACTTCTTTGGTTACGGGTCAACAAACATCAACTACTTCTTTCAGGGACAAAGGAAAGCAGTAAGTATTCCCTATGCCTTAGCTGCTATATTTGGGAAAGGATGAAGTACAAGAATTAATTGGTGTGTCACAACATTCCAATTGAGGTTAAAAAGAACATGCATGGTTGATTCCACATCTTATATTATTCAGTTTTGTCTACTTCAGTGGGTTGCTTCTAGTTTGTAGAGGCCAAGGTACTTAAATATGATCTGAAATTCTTGTCATGATGGTTGTTTTTATGTGAAGCAGTGGAGGCTGTGAAGTTCGCTGTGTTAGCAGGCGATTAATGTTGGAAGCCCTTGCCAATGAGCTTCCAAGTGGTACCATGAGGTACTTGTCAAAGGTGGTTGCTATTGAGGAATCTGGCTTCTCTAAGATAATTCATCTTGCTGATGGAACAACCATCAAAACCAAGGTAAACAATATTTGTGACATGACATATGAAATAAGAAAAGATACTTCTCCTCCTCCATGGAATGAAGTTCATTTATTAGAAGCAAACAACTTCTATTGTGAATCCAAGTTAGTAAACCTTAACTGATACATGGATTTTTGCTACTGAAAAGGTATTGATTGGGTGTGATGGAATAAACTCTGTGGTGGCAAAGTGGCTAGGCTTCAAGGAGGCCTCTTTTACAAGGAGATATGCAGTCAGGGGTTGGGCAGAGTCGAAGAACAACCACGAGTTTGGGCCCAGGTTCATGCAGTTCTTTGGCAAAGGTCTTCGATCTGGTGCTATTCCTTGTGATGAGAAGTCCGTTTACTGGTTTTTCACTTGGACTCCCACCAGCCAAGGTGAATTAAATTTTTTTTTTTGGTATGTCCAAGGTGAATTCTTTGTTTCAGCCCAGACCTGGTTTGATTAGGTTCTTCTATAAAGGGTTTCCTTCATGATAAGAAGTTTATGATTTTGGAATTGGTAAAATTAGCATTCATTCACTATGCTCATTAGCTTGTGACATTTAGCATATGTTAACCATTTACAGACAAAAAGCTAGAGGACAACCCTGCTAAACTGAAACAATTTGTGTTACACAATCTTGAGAAGATGTCAAGTGATGTTAGATCCTTCATAGAAAAAACTGAACTAGATGGTTTCCTATCAGTTCCATTGAGATACAGACATCCCTGGGAGATCATGTTTGGAAATATTAGTAAAGGCAATGTTTGTGTTGCTGGAGATGCTTTCCATCCCATGACACCTGATCTTGGCCAGGGTGGGTGTAGTGCCTTGGAAGATGGGGTTGTTTTAGCCAGGTGCATAGCTGAGGCCTTCTCCAAAAAGCCAATGAGACATATCAAAGAGAAGGAAGAAGAAGAAGAAGAAGACCAATATAAGAGGATTGAGGAAGGCTTGAAGAAATATGCAAACGAGAGAAGATGGAGAAGCATTGATCTCATTAGTTCATCTTATATTTTGGGTTCTATTCAGCAGAGTGATTCAAAATTGGTTACCTTTTTGAGGGACAAAATTTTGGCTTCATTCCTAGCTAGTATTTATTTGAAGAAGTCAGATTTCGATTGTGGAAAACTAAATAGCTCTTAGAGACGTAATATTATGCTTAGTCCTTTATTGTTGCCTTTTATCTTGCCATGTTAATGTCCTTGTGGTCCGTCCTTGTTATATTTTTTATGCTAAGATTTTTTTTTTTTCTCACCATTATTTATGTTTTTTTAGTAAAGTTGCATATATAAGAATATAATCAAGGACTCAAGGTCCAATCACAATTAATCAATGATGCTACTTAGCTAAATGCAAAAAATAAATAAGCGACCTTTCGTGAATGCCAAATACAGGGCTGGCCTCACAACATCCTTGGGACTTCACAGGTACCTCTTTACTGTCTCTCTCACTAATTGGAATCTCATGCATATTAAACACGCAACTCTGTCACACTTCTATTCTTTACATTGTAAAATTTTACTTTTATCTTCCTAAATTTTTATACCAATATAAGTAAAAAATTGCTATAATAGAGGTAGGTTATAATTACTAATTTTTTTTCCTTACCATCCTTTATAACTACTTATTATTATTAAATCTAAATCAAATCAACTAGGTTTACTTGATGTCAATTTTTTTATAATCATTGATTTGATTTTGATCAAACTATAATATTGAAAATAATGGTATAAGAAATTGTAAAACAAAAAGAGATGATAAGTATAACATCTCTCACAATAATTACATAAATAATTACTTGTTTTTAAAATATTAATTAATTCTTTCTTTTTGTTTAATATTTGTATTTTTTGTATTCATATTAATTTTACGAGTTGTACTATATATAGTTGTATAATGTCATATAATTTTTTGAAAATTGTTGTATATCCTTATTCTTATTACGTCCTAGCATATTTGTGCTTGTTCCTAGTATAATCAGTCTTTCAAATGTAAAACGCTGCAGTATTAATGCACATGTTTACTAATTTAATTTAAGCTAAGTATTTGACAGTGATATATACATGCTTGCAGGTTGGGTGTCCGAAGTTTGGTATTAGAATCTTCACATAGTTTAAGGGTCACTGGCTTTGCTTTAACAACATGGACAAATGCTTGGAAAGCCTTGGATGCTGTTGGCGTCGGAGACATCCTTCGCCAGCAACATGTGCAGCTAAATGAGTAAATATATCATTTTTTGTTTGGTAGAGACTTTTATTGTTGAGTTATTAAAATATAATAAGGGAACAAGAACTGGAAAAGAAGAAGAATAGATGATTGAGGTAAAGAAGATTAAAATATTATCATTTTTTCATAGAATTTTAATATTAATTTAGTCAAGAGTAACGTTAATTTTTTAATTTTTTACGGAATGCAAGATTAGAGAAATTCTTCAGAGAATTAAGTTGCGATACTTGTTTATAGGGTGTTCATCAACCGAATCAAAAAACTGATAACTGAATTAATCGAAAATAGAAAAATCAAAAACCGAAAAAAAATCGCATATTTTAATTGAATTGGATCGGTTTTCGATTTGGTTGGTAAAAACCGATCCAATCAAAGTATTATGTATTTATTATTTTCGAAAGATGATGACTTGAAATCTTGTTGTTTTGTAGACTTGGAATTTTGGATGTTATTAATAACAAATTATCTTGTTTTAGTTTTTTTATTGTTTAGTAATCTATTTTAACTCTTGACGAGTTTTTAGACTTGTTTTAGTTTGAAGACTTAAATTTTCTAGTGGTTTGTAACTTTAAATTGCTTTTTTTTATATAGTTAGTGATTTGTATGACTTAAATTTTAGTCTTTTTGAAAAATCAAAAACTAATATAATTCAAACCGAATAAAATTGAATTGGATTGAATCGAATTTTAAAAAAATTCAAACCAAATTGATGATTAAATAATCAAATCAAAATGATTAGATTGGATAATTATTACTTCAAAGTTGATCCAATCCAGACTATGAACACTCCATTGTTTTTTTGAACATTGGTCTTTTATTTTTTCATATACTATTTCTGTTTTTATTTTATTTTTATTTTTTAAAATGAGAATAGATTTGGTGAATCACACGTAGATTCAATTCGAGGGCGTTTGGTTCAGGTTTTTGGTTTGGTTTCCCGTCTATCTTGAATTGCCATTCCATGATAGCTTTGTTTGGTAGAAAGATTAATTTTTTTTTGCTATGCTTCTCTTTCCCCCGGCCTTTGACGTGTTCAAAATCAAAAGCAAATCATTATAGAACTTTACTACTTTGAACGTGGTATTCTTAGAAAACTAGCTAAACTGCAAAAAAGTGAACGAGGAGGTCACCATATTACCTTCTTCTAAGTACACATGTCTACATCTCTGAAATATCAAGGGTTATTTTTGGTATTTCAACATATTTACTCATCATTATTTCACCTTTAACCAAACAAAGACTCACAAAATTTAACCCAATCTTTCTAGTATAATTTTGACCAACCAAACAACTTTATTTTTAACTTTTCTATCAAACTCACTTTCCTACCATATTACTAATAATTGCATTTATCTGGTAAAAAAAATATCTCCTCTATCAGACACCCCTCCCTCAGTTCAACCGTGTGACTGTTTGGTCCTTTGCGCTCAATCCCATCATAAAGAAATTATTATTTTAGAAGCATTTTAATGTTATTTAAATTTTTTTTAAAAGTTGATTTTTAAAAAAATATTTGATTTTTAATTTCTATTTTTTTAGAAGCTAATATTTGTAGCTTAAAAAAAAAACAGATTTTTGATTTATTTTATTACTTCTGATTTTTTTTAAAAAAAAGGCGTCCAAACATTTTTTGAGAAGTGCTTAAAAAAAAATCATATCCAAACGGGCTCAAAAACGAACGTTTGAAGTTTCAAATGAATAAATGCTTTCTTTTAAGTTGGATTCTAATCTTCCGAAATCCTCTGGTCTTTGTATATTCTTAATTGAAAAGATAAAAAACAAGCTAATTTGCTTGAAAACCGTGAAAGTAAGAGCCTGAAATTGAAGTACACAAATTTGAATACACGAATGTCATCCTTGTCTTTTCAAAGGCACAAGAAAACAGTAAGTACACTGTATAAGGATAAAGTTCTTAATTTTGATATTAAAATTCTTGAATTCTTGGTATGACAATGAGGCTTTTGATGTGATGCAATGCAATGGAGCATGTGAAGTTCGTTGTGTTAGAAGGCAGTTAATGGTGGAAGTCCTTGCCAACGAGCTTCCAAGCGGCACCATCAGGTACTTGTCAAAGATTGTTGCTATTGAGTAATCTGGCTTCTCTAAGATAGTTCATCTTGCTGATGGAAGAACCATCAAAACCAAGGTAAAAAAACAATGTGTGACGTGACAATCTCGGAGGGGAATAAAAATGGTGGATTTGACGGAACATGGCTTAGTTAGGTGACACGACGACTCGGTGGAGGGTTTGGCGGTGGCGTCGAGTGAAGAGGAGGTCTGAGTTGAACTATTATGTGGATATCCAGTTTTTAAAATAATACTTCAGATTCAGATTCTAAATGAAAGATGAAACAAAACTTCAAATTAAGTAAAAAAAGATCAAAAGGATAAAATGTGGATATCCAGTTTGTTTTTATGGATCGGTTACCGAATTGCTTTAAAAAATAAAAAGTGGTTTAACATAAAACGAATTTTAGAAAAACCAGTTTTTTTACAAATGGAGCGGTTCGGTTACAATTCAGTTTGGATGTTTCGGATTTTTTGAACACCCCCGCGTGACATATTAAAAATAAGAATAAATCCGAAACACCCCCGCGTGACATATTAAAGATAAGAATAACTTATAGGGATATGATATTGTGACACACAAGTAATATTACGCACAATGTTACGACCACATCTTAACCGTTGATTTCCGTCAATCAACGGTTATCATTTTTCAAATCAAACTCATTAATTAATTATTAATTCACAATAAATGATAAAACCGTTGATTGGCGGAAATCAACGGTTAAGATGTGGTCGTAACATTGTGCGTAACATTATTTGTGTGTCACAATATCCTATCCCTAGATTATATTTACAAAATTTTTTTTTACAAACTCTTATAAATTACATTATATTTGACCGGTCATATACTAATTAAAAGTATATGTCCGATCATATTTAGTGTAATTTGTAAAAAAAATTTATAAACGGATCCTTCTCCTATATATTAAAATTATATATAATATATATTTTTTTCAAAAATTATCCGTTGACCTAAAAAGTGAAAAAGAATTACATAATTGTAAAAGGAGAAAAGGAAATAAGTTAGGTAGTTAAACGTTCCCCTTTACAAAAATGTCACAAGTAAAGAGGCACTAGAGGTGTAAATATGATGTAGAGGTGTAAATAGGCTGTGTTAGGCTTAGCTTTAACTTAAATAAGTTAGGTCTGTGAAAAAATCTTTGGAATTGGCCTAGCCTTTTAGCTTGCGTAGGTCCAGATTAGTAATCTGACTTGACCTGTATTTAAAAAATAAAAGTCTTGGCTTAGGCTTATTAAAAATTTAATAATTAAAAAATAACTAAAATAATATTACTTTATTATTTAAAATTATTAAAATAATAATTTATTTATTTTATTTAATATAAATAATATAATATAAATCGGCTTGTAGGCTTATACGCTCGACATATACAAAAAAAGCCTATGATTTATTTTCTAAATATTTTTTTTTTAAAAGTCTGAATCTGTTCTATTTAACTATTTGTAATAGGTCAAATATGACCTAACATAAGCTAAACCATCGCCCCTGTAAACCGGCTTAATCCATTTAAGGCCTCAAAAAGGATGTCATTGATAGAAAACAGTGTTCTTTCCATTCTACGAGCAAGGGGGTAAATCTGCTAACTTGACGTTATTGTTATTATCTTTTTATAATTTATAGGGGTTTGTTTGCCTTCATCATTTAACATGATCACAAAAAATTCTCTATACACACAATATTTTGTGAGACCTGCATGTTTTAAAAAAAAAAACTATGACACGCAAAACGAATATCTATAACATAACACAATCATTTTTTCTACAATATGATTTTTATAAAACCCATATAACATTTCAATTAGATAAAAATTTGTCACCTTACTTTTCCAATCAAGCAACATGACAGCAAATGAATAAAATGATCCATTGATATGATTAATATAGTTTAAACATTTATTAAAGCGATTTCAAATTTTGTAGTGACAATTTACAAATAAGTCAAAGTTTAAAGAATTTATGTTTAATTTTTTGTAATAAAAAGAAAATCCTTGCGTGACAATACGGAAAACTTAATTATAGAAAGTGTTAATTAAGAAGAAAAAAACCGATTTAGAATTGCATTTGAAGAGGAAAAGAATTATTCTTCAATCAACAAATGAAGCAATAAGCATGACTTTCACCAAAATCAATTTATACCTTACGTTAGCTATTAGAATCAGACACTATCTTCGGATGAAAGACTACTTTTGAAAGAGTTCTCACTTCTCAAAAATCCGAAACTTGGACGACCCGAAAAAGCATTTTCATTGGTACAAAATGTATTATGTCTTTTTTTTTTTTTCTTCCTCTTTGACGAGTTATTTTTTCTACCAATATTAGTCTATAGTTATTTTTTCTAGTCCCATTCCTATTTTTCGTGCCGAAATTCGATTCCCATCTTAAAATGAAGACATTAATTAAAGTAACAACCCAATTTTAAAAAAAGAACCCTTCTTCTAAAATAATAAAAAGAAAATACTTAATTTAATTTAATTAAGAAGGAAATCTCTAAATCTTTGATCTAGTCTTCAAAACAAACGGTCCTGATGGGGTTACCCATATAGCAGATTAGCTAGATATAGAAGGAGAAGCAATTGGACAGAAGTGGAATCACGAAATTGCCCCTATGCAGCTGCAAGAAATACTCATTCTTCTGTGCAGACTCTTTCGCATATTCTTCTTCTTCCTCTTCTTCGTCGTCGTCTTCATTTTCATACCCAATCTTGTTCTTCTTTTTCGCAAGGTATACCTGGAATCTCGCTCTCTTGTTCCAACAAGAACTATGGATTTAATTTTTTATTTTTTTAATTTTTTATTTATTGCTAATATCGGTCTTTGTTTACCTATTTTCGAATTTGTTTTATGAGAGGATTAACCTTTCGAGGCTTCGATGTAACCTGAAAATTAGCTCATTCGTTTTTTATTTGTTCTTTCTTTTTCTTTTTTTCTTTTCATTTTCGATCAAATTGTCTGTACTTGCCTGTTGTTTTTTCTTTTAAATGTTTGAGCTACCTTAGGGTATATTAATCTGTGTTTTGATGTAAATTTTGATTATTTTTTTCGGATAATGTTAATTACGATGCTGTCTGATTGAACTATAATGGTTTATTGATGATACCGTGTGCGTACAAATTTGAATTCGCAAACTGGGTTGCGATAGGTAGCTAAAACATGTTTATTCTTGATTCTGGTATGTGATTTCAGATCCAGAATGACTATGGCTTTTGTTTGTTAACTTATAGATGAGAGTTGATGGCCATCTGGCTTTTTTTTTTCTTCCTCCTTTCATTTTGTTTCAAGTTTAGCTCTTAAAGTTATTTTGAAACTAATTTATTCAAATGTGTTTTGAATATTTCCATTTATTATCATTTAGTTAAAGGGCATATTTTTCCCCATGGCAACTAAGAAAATCATAAAGCTATGGATACGATAAAACTATTTTATTTTGGGCAGAGCTTGCCTTTGATAATTTATTTATTGTTTCAATTGCTGCATTCAAGGTAAATAACAAAATTAGAATGACTATCTCATGACATTGATATATTATGATTTTAGATGGGAGTTCAGCGACGTCAAGAACTCTCTGAAGACAATGGGCCTGCTGAAAATGCTAGCTCCGGTAATTCTTTTAACCCGGGTGATATTGCTAGTGTGTCTGCTAACAGCAATCCAAGTTTAAATACTGAAAGCAGTGAAGTTAATGAACCTGGTGGTATTTCTTGTAAGAAAAGTAATATCCGACATATCTATAGACAAGATGTTGTGAAGAATAATAGCAGTGGCATGATAGGGATTGTGACAGAAGTTGCTGGTGATTCGGATTCGGATTCAGATAGCAGCATCACTGATGATGAGGATGATAGTGAGGATGAGGATGGTGATGTTGAGGAAGGCGATGACAGTAATAATGCTAGCAGAAATTCCGAGAGGAATGGTGCTGCTGGGGATTGTAAAACTGGTGCTCTTCTGGCTGACCAGCTGCGTGTACTCTGGATGGACGAATCTGAATCCACCCAAAATTTCAGTGACGTAGAAGTTGTTGATCGTGGATTTTTACATGGGGATTTTGTTGCTTCCGCATCAGACCCCACTGGGCAAGTGGGTGTAGTCGTTGACGTCAATATGTGTGTGGATCTGTTGTCCCATGATGGATCTATAATAAAAGAGGTCTCATCGAAAAACCTAAAGCGTATTAGGGATTTCACTGTTGGGGATTATGTGGTGCTTGGGCCCTGGCTAGGAAGAATTGAGGATGTTTTGGACAATGTAACTGTCTTATTTGATGATGGTTCAGTTTGTAAGGTCTCCAAAGCAGATCCATTGAATCTTAAACCAATTTCTAAGAATATTCTTGAAGATGGTCATTTCCCTTATTACCCAGGGCAACGTGTAAGGGCTAGCTCTTCATCAGTCTTCAAGAATTCAAGGTGGCTGTCTGGCTTGTGGAAAGCAAATAGGTTGGAAGGTACTGTCACTAAGGTTACAGTTGGATCAGTGTTTGTTTATTGGATAGCTTCCGCAGGTTATGGACCGTATTCTTCTACTGCCCCAGCTGAGGAGCAGAGTCCCAAAAACTTAAAATTGTTGTCTTGTTTTGCTCATGCAAATTGGCAATTGGGCGACTGGTGTCTCTTACCCTCGTCAGCACTGTCATCCTCAGTTTCCACGGAGAAAAGCATATCAAAATTGGAACTTAATGATTCTATTAACAATGAATTAGATTCTAATCAGACAGGAAGTGGGTGTGACTCAGAAGAAGCTACAGTTGAGGAATCAAATGGGAATAAGAATGCTATGGACCTTGATCCAGTGGATGCTTTGGAAGGGAATTGTGGAAATGATAGAAGCAATCCTTCACGTGATTCTAGTTCATGTGGTAGTTCTCTCTCTGTATCAAAGGACCCTGTGCATGAAGTTTGGCCTCTTCACCGCAAGAAAATAAGGAAAGTTGTCATCAGGAAAGAAAAGAAGGCTCGAAAGAAAGAGGAAAGTTTTGAGAAAGCTCTTTTGATTGCCAACACAAGGACAAGGGTTGATGTTGCATGGCAGGATGGAAAAATAGAGTGTGAACTGGATTCTACAAGTTTAATTCCTATCGAAAATCCTGGTGATCATGAATTTGTTTCGGAGCAATACGTGGTGGAGAAGACCGCTGATGATGGTGAGGATATTTGTGAAACTAGGAGAGTTGGGGTGGTGAAAAGTGTTAATGCCAAGGAGCGGACAGCTTGTGTGAGGTGGTTAAAAACAGTTGCCAGAGCAGAAGATCCTCGAGAGTTCGACAATGAGGAAGTTGTAAGTGTGTATGAGCTAGAGGGCCATCCAGATTATGACTACTGCTATGGGGATGTGGTTGTTCGGCTGTCACCTGCGTCTGTTTGTTTAGAAACAGCTTTTGTTGGAGAGTCCATTGAGAAATCAAAGCAGAAAAATGAAGAAAGTGGAATTAAAAAGGAAGCAAATAACCAAACAGGTAACAGTAAAGTAGAAAATGTGTCTGGTGGTGAAACTTGTGTGGAGTTCTCAGACCTATCTTGGGTTGGAAATATAACTGGCCTTAAGAATGGTGATATTGAAGTTACTTGGGCTGATGGGATGGTGTCAACGGTATGTTCATTTGGATATTCACTTTCTCATTTTTACCTGTTATTTATTCGTATTCTGTTGATAAAACATAAATGCTGCATATTTACTAATATGAAGTTTTCACATGTATATCATTGATACAACACTATACTTGCAATCTCCTTACATGTTATTTCAGCCAATGGAAACTGAAGATTTGCTTCAATTATGTTAATGTCTGGTGGAAATGTCAAGTTTCTAAAATTTGCATGACTAGGACATAATCAGGCTGTTATATATCTCAGTGACTATAATATTCTACTATGTGCTTTTTTGTTGCAATAACTTTATAGAGTTTACTTACAATCATATAAGGGTCCTTTCTGTTACTGTGAAGAGTATTGCAGGAACACTTTTGCGAAACTTTGACAATTAGATTAGTGTTTTGCTTTGGGATGCTTGTTGGGCTAGCAAAGTTTAAATTGAATCAATATGATATTATGATTTAAATATGAAAGTTGTCAAAACTTAATGCAGAAGTTTGAACTAATATTATTAGGAGAAAGGAGTAAAAAAAGAACCTACATACCTTAGTTTGTAGGTATCTACATCACTGAAATAGGTAGCGTTCAAACTTGAGGATCAAGAAAGTTCAAAATTTAGGGCCTATGTTTTCTTATCTACCAGCGTAATATATCCTAATAATAATAAGTCCTCAAGATACCCAAGACCATATACTCCCTATAAGCATTGAGCAGAAAGCAACAAAATACCAAAACACCCTAAAACAAAGAACTAGAACTAATAAATGTTTTAAGACATTCTAACGACTAGATAAATAAAAATTCCAAAAAATGCTTGTTGAATTTTATAATGAGCCCTGATGTCTCAAGTAAACTTTATATTGAGTTATTTGATCCTTAAGCTTATTGAGTCCAGGTCCCTTTGTTGCCTATGTCACGAAGACAATATTAAGATGGAGTTATAGATTTGGGATTCCACCATAGCTTGATAGTCATATTTGGCTGAAAGGTTTTAGATCACCTACATTGTAATGGATAAGTTATATTAATGTCTGATATCTATAGGCTTAAATCACATACTAAAAGGCCAGAGACTGTAAAAAATTCTTGAGGACATGTTCTTTTTGCTACTGAGGTTACTAAAACCCTTTGATAGCAAGTTGAATGGTCTTTTCTGTGCCAAATTATCTTTAAGAGTTTTGGATCTTTTTATCTTTTCCTTTCACAACATTAATTGATGTTTGAATTAGACTCTTTAAAATCTATCCTTTTGGTATACAGTCCCTAAGATGCAAAATGAATATTGAGGTTGGTATAATTTTGTGGAGTTTATGTTTTTTAAGCACTTGTTCCTGTCTGGTGGTACAGCTTATCCATTTTAACTGTCAATAATTTACTTTACTTCCAGGTTGGACCCCAAGCAATCTATGTGGTTGGTCGAGATGATGATGATGAATCAATTGCTGCTGGGAGTGAAATAAGTGACGCTGCAAGCTGGGAAACTGTTAATGATGATGAAATGGAAGTCCTTGAGGATTCCAGAGAGGTTTGTTTCTTTTCACCTGTACTGTTGTTATTAGCCTTGTACTTGGTTGTTTCCAAGACGAAGCCCAAGGAAAAAACTGTCATGTGGTTCTTATATCAGGATCCATATCGAAAAGTTGCTTCCACTCATTAATAATAAATCTGGGATCTGGAAATCTAAAAGTTCCCAATGTTGCAACTTGCAAATTTTGGCTGTTTTCACAGTCTTGACCTTCTGCTTTTTCTACTTGCCTTTATATGCACATATACTTAGCAATGCATCTATATATAAATGGTTGTCTAATATTTGATGAACGAGTGATTGTGAAACTCGTCATAATAGAAAGAAATTATTCTTTCCTCTTTTCAAAAGGCCTTTGGGTCAGTTTCTCCCTTGGATAAATACATTTGTTTTATGGTAGACATTATATTGACCAAATAAAGATTTTGGTTATAGTTATTGGCCCATTTCTTTAATCATGCAAGATTACGATGCACAGGATACTGAGAGGGAAAAATCAAGCAGCATTACTTCTGAGGCAGAAGAGAGTGGAGAGAATGACTTTGGTAGGGCTGCAGCACTTTCTGTTCCCCTAGCAGCATTTCGATTCGTCACCAGACTCGCCTCTGGAATATTCTCAAGGGGCCAAAGGAACGTAGATCCTGTTCACTTGCAGTCGAAAGGTGAAAGTGAATGTACATCACCATTAGTTAGTGATGAGTCTAGTTCTCAGAAATGCATTGCCATTCATGGTGACAATTCGGACAATAAGAGTGGAAGAAATGAGGAAGTTGTTCCAGAAGCATCTGAAATTTTGGAAGCATCTGAGACACTATGTAGCTTGAGGAACGAAGATGCGGGTGCAAGTTGCGACAATGATGCTTGCAGTTTGAAACATTTTGACATTACTAAAGATCCTTCAGACCATTATTTTATTGGTGCAAATGGACAGGTACTGCTGCTGCCTTATTTTTAATATCTGAAGAAAAAAAGTAAGGAAAGGAAAGGATGAATGGGTACTCCCATGTTTATCATATACTATATTTTCCTTTGATGAATTTTGAACAAGACACACATGTGCATGCACTTGCCTGAGTATCGACAAAATGATCATTACAGATTAGTATTAATGTACGTTAGGTGCTTATATTTAGCTAAACCAAAGTTCAACTATGTTGGTCATGTCGGATTATCAAACACGTTGGTGAGCACACAAATGCATTCAAATGTTCGCTTCTGTCTTTTAAATGTAATTTCCTTTATTACATCATTGCTAAGATCACTAAATGATTTTCAATCCACTTTCAGAGTAACAACAGAAAATGGTTTAAGAAGGTGCAACAAGATTGGAGTATACTGCAGAATAACCTTCCTGGTCAGTGATTCATTTATTTGATGCCATCTAAGTTTTGTACTGTGCTATGCACACATTTCAGTAAGTGTAAACAATTGAAACATTTTGACAGAGGAAATCTATGTACGAGTTTATGAAGATAGAATGGATCTCTTGAGAGCAGTTATTGTTGGGCCATATGGGACCCCTTACCAAGATGGGCTCTTTTTCTTTGATTTTCACCTACCGCCAGAGTACCCTGATGTTCCACCGGTAAGGAATATTATTTTGAAGCTGCACCTCTGTCCAATTTATGATGTTCCCACCCCTGAAAAAAAGGAAGATAGTTAGATATAAATCACATATTCAATTTGTATAAATTTAGTCCACATGGTTATATCTCATGTCTTTCTGTGTTCTTTGTCTGGGTCTCAAATGATGCAGTCGGCATACTATCATTCTGGTGGTTGGCGTGTTAACCCTAATTTGTATGAGGAAGGGAAGGTTTGCCTTAGCCTTCTAAATACATGGACAGGCAGAGGAAATGAAGTATGGGATCCAAAATCTTCGAGCATCCTTCAAGTCCTAGTTTCACTGCAAGGGTTAGTACTGAACTCTAAGCCTTACTTCAATGAAGCTGGGTATGATAAGCAGATTGGAACAGCCGAAGGAGAGAAAAATTCATTATCATACAATGAGAATACATTTTTGCTGAACTGCAAGACTATGATGTATCTTATTCGGAAACCCCCCAAGGTGATTATGAATAATGTTTATAAGATGTTTTAATCTCATCCATTTGGTTGAACACCCTTCCTATTCTATCATTATTGGTTAAAGCAGTATTACATTATGCATACTTAGTTTCACTAGACTCAGTAGTATAGTTCGTTTAGCATTGTAGAAAATTGAAACTCAAAAAAAAAGTTGGGAGCAGGGTTAGCAAAGAAGAAACAGAAGGCTTTTTTTGGGGGGAACGTAGCATTTAGGGTATACATGCAAAACAATATTCTACCTTGATTGGGTTATCATCAGTTCCTGGCGGCAGTCTATAATGCCATTTACTTTTGTATAATATAAAGCAAGTTATTTTCTTTAGAGATGAATTTACATGACAGTGTTAAAAATCAAGAAGTCCAAATTGCCTGATTGCAACAAAGGGTATTTCAGTGAGTGTATGAGATTGTTTTATCAATTGCAACATTTTGCATAGCCTGAGATGTTAAATTTTGTTTGGTGATACTGTCTCTACAATGCTATATCTGCATTCTAACGTCTAGATTTAATATTTTTAAGTGTTTTTGTTGAGACTACTGTTGTTTCTTTTAGTTGTGCAAAGTATATTTGACTGTTGTCATACTGATAAATACTCCTCTAGGATTTTGAAATGCTCATCAAAGAACACTTTAGGAGTCGTGGTCATAACATCCTAAAGGCTTGTGATGCATATATGAAAGGTTACTTGATTGGCTCGCTAACTAGAGATGCCTCTGTAAGTGAAAAGAGCAGTCAGAATTCAACCTCTGTGGGTTTCAAGTTGATGTTAGCCAAGATAGTGCCCAAGCTTTTCTTGTCACTAAGTGTGGTTGGAGCTGATTGCGAGGAGTTTAAGCATCTGAAAGAATTATAGCAAAGTTATAAAGATACATGACCTCTTTAAAGCTAACAACAGGGTTTGCTGACCCTGCCCAAATTTAAAATTTGAAGGTACCAACAAGTGTAAAGGTTCTCATGTGTTGTCAGTGTTTTGATTTTCTACGATTAAAACCTTCCATTTCTGTTGTTTAAAAAACCAATTCACTTCTAGGAGCTTGAAGGAACAGAACCAATTCATTTCTCCTGAGAAAAGCAACCACTGACGGAGCAGGGCTGGATTGATGTAGAGGGGAGGCAATGTGGGTTACTAACTTGTATGTTATTTACTTTTTTCATTTTTTATTTTTTATTTTTATTTTTATATCTGGGGGGAGGGTGGGAGGCGGGGTTGGATTTTCTCAGGTATTTGAAAGCGTTTGATTGTCTTGCATTGATTCATTACCTTCTGTTTGTGAGGATATGATGAATTGAATATAATTGAAGAATCACTACCTTTTTCTTCCTTCTTGCTTCTTTCCCCTGCTCCCTCCCCTTTCCTATCTTCACTTATAAGCTTCATATTAGCATTTTGACCTTGTGGGTTGTGGCTTTCAGTGTTACTGAATCCTGTGCTGTAAAGTTTCTCTTATTGCGATGCTTTACCGTGTCTCGTTCACTTTGTTTAACAGTAATTCCAATTTTTTACTACTATTCGATCAATTTTTTTAATTTCTTGTTTCTTATTTTTTTTGCCTGTTTAACCCAAGAAGGACATGATGTGGGAGCTCTACTTGGCCTATATAAAAAAATGTTGAAATGAGTTGCTCTAAGATTATCTTGGAATCAATCTTTGTTCCCCGAGGCTAATAGAAAATGGTTTGTGCTCCTTCCCATCCTTGGTTTCCCTCTTATGTCTAATAGTGGCTCCTTCATGTCATGCATATACTGAAAGAAATGGGATTGTGGATTGTCTCAGCCAACTTTGCCCTTAATGGTCAACTTGGATTTATGAAACTCCATGGTTTGATGAAATTGAAGGGAATGTCATTTTAAAAAGAATAGGTTACTAACTGTTTAAAGCTGTCAAAATGAATTAGAGATTGAAATAGCTTAAACTAAATGCATTTTTTTGGGACACATAATGAAAATAAAAGACAGAACAGAACTACCCAGACACTACCAATTGGGGCCGGTTAATGCCCCTAGCATCCCATTCCAGTTTCTACCGGCAATAACCAAGAGGTCATGCGAAAATCTGTGTTTCCCGTCCAAAAAGATGAGCATGTGTGGCAAGTGCATCAGCTATGTCATTTCCTTCTCTCTACAAGTGTGAGAAATCTCAATTCTCCATACTCTATTGAAGACGTCACTTACACAATGCATTAAAGTGAAGCCGATGTTGCATATTGCAACCCTTATCAATAAGGTCTTGAGCTAGCTCAGAGTTACTCTCCACTTGGACTTGTTTAATTCCTCTATCTCAAGTTACCTCCAATCTTACAAGAATTCCCCAACGCTCCGCCAAAATTGAATTTCCTTTTCCCCAATTCTTAGAAAATCCCAAGATGTAATTTCCCTTGTCATCTTTGAAGATTCCACACACGCCGTAAGAGTTCCTCCTTGAGCGCTAAATGTATTTTTAGTTTTAACATCAAAATAGTCAAAATGGATTAGAAGCTACGAGGATGGCTTAATGGGCTCTAATCAAAAGCGAACTAAAATGGGTTAAACTCTTCTCACAAGTGATTCAGTTACTGCTGCTTGTGAGAATTAAGAACTAAAACTCCTGATCATGAGTTTCGTTCCTCTTGAAATTTGCGTCCACAATCAAATAGTCTAAACAAATTAAAGGCAAACTACATGAATTGGCGGGCTAAATCGGATTATTCACTTGGTTTCTCTTATTTTTTTTGAGAAGGTAGAAATCTCCTGTTGGGATCTAGGTGGAGAATTGGGAAGTTGAGACTAGGGATCAGGCCGTAAACCTTAAACACAAAAGCCATTTGATGATAAGGAAAAGCATTATTGTGTTTCGTTCATTATGGGTTCCGAAATTTTTTTAATCAAAAGGTTTTTGAGAGTTTTGAAAAATAAAAAGATTACTTTTTAAATAGTTATTGACCAAATATGCTTAGCCTTCAAGAGCTTTGGCTGCTTATGCTTATATTTTAATACTAATAGTTGGGGTCATATAAGGTTGCTGTTATGGAATTCATATAGCAACCACTGATGATAAAATAAAAGTAAGTGAATATAATCTACTAAAAAAAATGGTAAGTGAATATATTGATACGCATCCATGATGATATGTTATCCTAGTGCTCGTATTTTATTAAATTTTAAAAAGTTGATTTCTTATCTTATCAAACTTCATTTTTTTGGTCAGTATCCACCTGCACCGACACGGGACTCGAGATACGACACAAAACTCCGACACATTAATTTTAAAATATGTTATATTTCGACACATTGGGACACGTTTTGATATTATATAATATTTTTAATTTATGTAGTGTATATTATATATTTTTTTTGGTGAAAAGTGTATATTATATTTAGTATTCAATAATTTAACAAAAAAATAAAGCTAAACTTATGATACCCATCAATTTTGCAAAGAAACATAATATATCTCAAATGTTTATATTAAACTCAATAAAATCGTAATCGTAATCTAACGATCTAATAGTTGGAACTCAAAATGCAACGCAACGTAACTTTTGAACCTTTTTTGAGTCTTTGCAACGAGTATTGGAGTGTCGGGAAGTGTCAGACACGACACACTAGGATTTTTGAAGTGTCGGTGCTTCATATGCCACCCTAATAAGTTGTTGGTCATTTTATTTGTTGTTTGTTTATAAAATTACTTGTTGCCAGTCCACCATGTATATTTGACTCGTGTCATGACAACATTTCAGTATCAGTATTTTGGATAAATTTTCGGTAATTTATAGTACTGAGAATGCAGTATCAAACTCACTAAAATTAGAATCATATGAATCTACATTTTTTTCTTTTTAGTGGAGAAATATGTACCATTTCAAAAATTCTCGGGCCATAGTATTTGGGTTTATATTTCATCTTCAACCCACAAACATAAGCATCGTTCATGAGGAAGCTGTATTATTTAAGAACCTTTTGGGTCTTCAAAAGTACCACCATTTTATTCCTTTTCCGTGAAAACATTGATGACACTTGTTTTTTTCTCCAGAAATGACTTAAGGAGACGGCCCTGAATATTTGGACCTATACTTCAGACTGCAAATGGAAATACTATGTTTAGACCAATAGTCACTGCTGTTAAAAAAACAATAAGTCACTGGCAAAAGAAAAAGAACTTTGTAAAGTTGTGCTTATGCAATATCTAGTGTCTAGAATTCTAGATGCGGCAATAAAGTCAAAATTATCTATTATGATTACTAAGTTATTAACGGAAAGAAGAGGAAGAATAAAAAAGGAAAAGACCAAACATTGCATAGCAATGGAAAAACACAAGGATAACGTATCTTGGGCGTGAAGTTAACATCATTTCAGCCAGCCTTTCCTTCCAACTCTCAAGCGTAAAAGTTTGTTTGTTTTGAGTCCATTAGGCCCCCTTTGTATTTTATTTTGCTAAAGGCATCTTTCAGTTAGTTTAAATGCCAAGCGTGTCTATATCAATCTTTCTTATTCATGATATAAACCAAAATCATGACAAATTTCCCAATGTTGACAGAAATTATAGGATGAACTAGAATTTCATAGTTTAGCTACTTCTTCAAACACAAGCAAGCCTGTGGCAAGTGGCAAGTGGCAACACACCCTTATTTCAGCCACTGTTCCATTACATCTTATATTTTCAGTGACATCATGATGGGGGGTACAAGTTTCTTCAAAAGTTGTACCTTCCTGCTGGCAATTCTTACTTTGCTCTGTAGTTTTCTCTTGAACTGTGTCATGGCTAGTGTTTATACCGTTGGTGACCAAGAAGAATGGAGTAGCCAAACAAATTATGCTTCATGGGCAGAGGGATACAATTTTAGCCTAGGAGATGTTCTTGGTACTTCATTTTAATCTTTACTTGATTATTATTGTGTTTGATGTCTTTTTTGTTTTCACCAATACAAGAGTTTCCTATGATTTTATTGTCTTTTAAAAGAGAATGCTTATTTGTTTTTATTGATACTGTTTTTTGTTTTGGTTTAGTTTTCAAGTACGTGAAAGGGCAACATAATGTGTATGAAGTAAAAGAGGACACTTTCCGATCGTGTGATGCAAGTAGTGGAGTGTTGGCCAAGTATGAGAGCGGAGAAGATCAAGTGACACTAAATGAGGTGAAGAGATATTGGTTCATTTGCAACATAGCAGGGCACTGCCTTGGGGGCATGAGATTTGGAGTTCTAGTAAAAGATAGCAACAATGTTACCACTGCTACTAATTCCACCGATGGTGCATTTACCCCACAAATTGTACAAACTCCCTCGGATAATTCTTGTACGAGTTATATCTCTGAAAGATTGAGAGTTATTGGGAAATTTATTCCTTTCGGATTATTATTGTTCAACTTGTATTTTTGATGAAGACTTTGGTTACGTATGTGGATTTGATTATTTATTTATGCACATTGTGTTTGCACATGTATACTTTCACAACTCATAGAAAGGGATCTTCTTCTACACTCCAAATATATATTTAGACTCCTACCCCAGCCATTTATGTGTTTGGTGTGTGCTCACCTTGAAAACATACAATAGATTAGCAAACATTGAACTTCGGGACTTCGGTAATTGTACTACATAGGTTCAGTTTACATAAGTTTAAAATTAAATTTTTTACAGGAGAAATATTAGAAGTTGCAAAATCTCCAAGTATCATATACTAATGTACCATTAACAAATTATATAAAATAAAAGTAAAGAAGATGAACAAATAATTAAAGATACAATATTAAAATAAGGAAGGTTATATTGACAAATTTTCTTTTTTTTACAAACGTACAAATTACATTATGTCTTATCGGTAAAACTTCACTCAAAAGTGTCTTACCGATAAGACATAATGTAGTTTGTAAGAGCGTAACTTTATAAATATAACATTCCCGTTAACTATTGTTCGTATTCTTTAAGAAAAAAAATGGTAATTGGATGGATCTTAGGATAAACAATCTTAATAGCAGAGAATGAAAAAAGAAAAAATGCTGTAATATTAGCAGAAAAGTGGAATGATAGCTAATAAGCTCAAAATCAGAAGCAACATAAAAAGTTCTTAGGAAAGGAGGTGGAAAGCAAAAGGGAAAATAGGATATGAAGCAAGCAGTTTGTGATGTTTAAGGGTTTGTATGACCAAACAGCACATTATGCCTACATTATGCCTAGACCACACGGTTGCCATTTTTGTACGAAATCATCGAATGCAATCCTATTATAACAAAACTTTGAATAATAGTACCAATTTTTTTTTTTAATTGCTTTAGTTTATATCAACCCATTAAAGGGAAATTCATATCCTTTATCACAATGATGATGTTGAGATTAATAACAGAAAATTAATTACCAATGAATCAATTAGTAAAAAAAAATATTCTTGCTGCCAATCAAAATTTAAATGGAACGGTGTGTACTAAAGATTAAAAAAATAAACTACATGTAATATGAAGATGAATAGAATTTTCTTAGATTTATCTTATCAATCAGTTTAGTAAGATAACGTAAAACAAAAAGTGATACGGCAAGGATAGGATTCTAATCTTATCGTTAGAACTTTTACCACAAATCTTAAGGGATACTGAACCACTATATAGGACTGTATGAACCTATTATAACAAACATTTGAATAATAGGTACCAATTTTTTTAGAAATCGCTTTTGAAATTTTAATTGGTATAGTTTATCTCAACCCATTAAAGGGTAATTTATGTCCTTTATCACAATGATGATGTTGAAATTAATAATAGAAAGTTAATTACCAATTAAACAATTAATAAATAAAAATTCTTGCTGCCAATCAAAATTTAAAAGGAGCTATATGAATTAAAGATCTTTAAAATAAATTACATATAATATGAAGATAAATAGATTTTTCTTATCTGTTTAGTGTCTGTTACAATTTACAAACTGTATAAAAAACTAAAAGATAAGATAGTGATACAACAAGCATAGGATTCTAATCTTATCGCTAAAACCTTTATCACAAATCTTAAGGGATACTGAACTACTATACTATAAATAAATAGGACTGTATGAGGTTTCCTAAACTCTAAAATTCATCAGCAGTAATTTCTTTGTTTTCCTTCTCATCTTTCTTTTCATCTTTTATATTATTAATATTATTTTGGCCAGATTGAGAATATGAGCATTTGAGCAGATGATGAATGAAGTGAAATTATCATTAATTGCTTATTGGTTATTCCATGAAGCTACCCAAAATCGAGCTTTTTAAAACTGATGCTCAAATCACACTCAATGGCCAAGTTCTCCTCTCTCTTTTTTCAACATTGATAAGTGTTTTATGTTCTTATATCGAGAGACACTATTATTCTCCAATCCAAGTTTTCATATCTGTTATTTTTCTTGTGAATATAATTTTATTTTTTTACTATGCTATTCATGATTAAGGCCCTGCACGAAACATCTTGTTTTTCAGATAGCTAACAAATTGAGTCTCACAAGTCACAGTCTCTGGTTATACTATATTCATCTGTTCATTCCCCATCCCAAAAACTTTGCTTAAAAAAGAAGAGAAAAAAAAAAGCCAAACAAATGTTATCGTTTTCTAGTGTCCTTTTTTCGTACACTGGCTTTATCTTCCATATGTTGGATGAATACTAGTCCTACAGTTGTTGTTTTTTTAAAAAAAAAAAAAAAAAAAAAAACTGAATTGCAAATTCAGAACTATATTTTGCATCATTAGCATATTTAGAGATACTTGAAGTGAAAAAATTTGGACAGAAATTTATGCCCTTTCTGCATCTCTCAACAAAGTTGGGGCTTACTTTTTTTATCTTTTTCAGGATTTATCATTTATGGATTGTTTTCTATATATAAAAATTTAAGGGGGGAAATTAGTAGATTTATATTGGCCCTCAGGATTTGTAGATGTTTTTATGTGAAGACTTTAGTTAGGTATGTGGATTTGATTATTTATTTATGAACGTTGTGTTTTTTTTTTTTTTTTTTTTTGTAAATATGAACGTTGTGTTTTCATATGTATACTTTTAAGTAAAAAACGGGTAATAGCAAAGCGAATTTTTTTTGAGAGAGGAAACGAAATCATTCAAGTCTGTTGCTACGTTTTAGTCCATGTTTTTAATAAACTACGAAATGCCTAGCCTTTAAGAGTTTGTTAGTGACGTGTAATTGTAAGTGATTTGTTTCTATTGCTAATCTTTAGCTAGTTTAAAGTGTATATTTGGCTTATGTCAATTGTAGTTACGTGAGATAGTTAATAAAAGTATTTATTTCCCTTCTATTGGTCTGTTTTTTCTTTCTCCTGTGCCATTGAGTTTGTAACAGAACAGAACAAACTCCTAAAGACTAGGACACTTAAATAACTTAGTCAAAACATGGACTGAAATATAGCAACACTCTTGACTCATTCAACGCATACATGTGTTTGGTGGGTGCTCACCACGAAAACATACGAGAAAAACTTCAGTGTATAATGTATTGAGATCCCCGAATTCGTGTTTCCTTATACTAAAATGGAAAAAAGTTTAGGACTTAAAAAGAAATTTTTAAAAAAAAAAAAATACCGAATTTGGTGATCCCAGTGTATTAAAGTTTTTTAAAAAAAAATTAACTCACCAGAAATAATAGTAGAAGTTGCAAAATCACTAAGAGGGCGTTTGGTGGAGGAAATTTTTTTTTTATCCGAGAATCACGATTTTCAAGAATATGATAGAAAGATGAGTTTTATGGAAATGTTACCAAAAAGTTATTTGGTACACTAAAATATTCCTGAAAATATTGGGTTAATTTTCTTGATATTATGTTTAGTTGTATTAAATTTTTCCTTGTCATAGAAATCCTAGAATACCATCCTCTGGATGATATTTCTGGATAGTATTTTTAAAAAAATTTACACACAAAATAAAATTCCGAGAAAATTTTAAAAATCTTGTACTAAACGTGGGTAAATACAATTATCACTTTCAATTTTTCGGGAATCCTAAAAAAAACCTTGTAACAAACGCCCCCTAAGTATTATAAGCATGTTTGGCATCTCTTTTTTTTAAGCTAAAAAAGAGCTTTAAAAATAAAATTACGGGGTATTTGTTGATAATATAAAAAATTTAGCTTAAAAGCTACTTAAAAATTATTCATTTAAAAAAAAAAGCACGTATTTAAAAAAAAAACCAAATACAATTTAAAAAAAGCTTGACCTTTTGAATTTTTGCTTTTTCTTTACCATAAAAAATACTTTTTTTATTATAAGAACTTTTGTAAAAACTTATTTGACCTAATTTCTACTTATAAGGTGAAGAGAAGCTAAAAAAAGAACTCTCAAAGAGACACTATAAAGTAAGGTGGAGGTTTTATTTACACCATTTTAGACTTATCACTCTTACAACTTATTCGATTATGTAAATCCCGACCGCTTCAAGAATCAATGACTATCCTCACGTATTAACACGAAACTTTTCAGTGTGCTTTTTCCTCACTCGCACACTTCCCGGGAAAACTTCCCAGGAGGTCAGCCATCCCAGAATTGCTCCAAGTCAAGCACGCTTAACTGTGGAGTTCTTCCGATCCAGGCTACCGAAAAGAAGATGCATCTTGTTAGGAGTCTTATACTTATAAGCTATCACAAACTGTGCAGTCTTATACCTGCACAGCCTTTGGAATCCCTTTCTTTTGGGTGTCGATTCGATTCATTCATACATGTAACCCCCCACTGGAAGCCTGTCAGGAGCCACTCCTTGTCCGTGCCTCTTTGCACCGGCGATCACTCCCCACCCTCGTCAGCGCTCGAGATGTTACAGATTACCTGTTGGATCAATTTGAAATCAATGAATAAAAAAAGAGAATAATTAATTCATGTATGGGTAGTACCAATTAATTCATATAAGCTATCCCAAACTGTGCAGTCTTATACCTGCACAGCCTTTGGAATCCCTCTCTTTCGGGTGTCGATTCGATTCATTCATACATGTAACCCCCCGCTGGAAGCCTGTCAGGAGCCGCTCCTTATCCGTGCCTCTTTGCACCGGCGATCACTCTCCGTCCTCGTCAGTGCTCGGGATGTTCAATTTGAAATCAATGAATAAAAAAAGAGAATAATTAACTATCGTTGATTTCAAATTGATCCAATGTAACCAAATAGATAGCAACAGTGGTAAGTGTAAAATGGGGGTAAATATAATTATCCCCATAAACTAAGGCTTTGAAGTTTCTTATATTATAGGAAATAAAATTATCTCTTACATATACATAAAAATATGTAAGATCCATATAAAGCCATGTGAAGAAAAGAGAGAAAAAATAAATAAATATTGTATACTTTTAATAAAAGATAAAATTATCTCCTACATAAAAAATATTAAACTCATAAACTAATCTCCCACTAACAAATTGTAGAAAATAACAGTTAAGAAGATCATCAGATGGTTACGGTGTGGGGGAACATTGAAGAGACATTTTTTTGTGTTCTGCATATAGCATGATGAGTTATGCCCAAGTTCGGAGCGTTTTTTTAAAAAAAAAAAAATTGTAATTGGGTGAATTTTAGGATAAACAATCTTAACTGCAGAGAATGAAAATGGGGTTCATGAACTCTGTAATCCATGTTTTTGGCTAGGCCGTCTTTTTTCTTTATTACGTTTCTGGTCATTGAAACAGGAAAAAATGCTGCAATATAGCAGAAAAGTGGGAATTCAGAACAACAATGATAGCTAAACATCCGAAGCAAAATAAAAAAGTGCTTAGAAAGGAGATAAAAATCAAAAGGGATAAAGGGAAGAAGAAAGCAGTTTGTGATGTTTAGGGGTTTTGTGTGCGGCCAAACATCACATTATTATATTTATGCCAAGCCATCGAAAGCCAGGGAACCTTGCACAACAAATAATCGAATAGACCACGCCGGGTGCCATTTTTGTACGAAATCATCAAATACTATATCCTAATACAATAAAAAAAAAATTATGGAATTGGTGTTTGTCCTAGAAAAATAGATACACAATGAAAATTAAATTATGGGGGAGAAAGTGAGAGATTTTTTTTAATTTAATTTTTAAATAAAAAATTAATTTTAACTAAAATGACTATCTTTTAAAAAGATAAATATTTTTTCTTTTTTTATATAATTTTTTGGACTGTTTCATCAAAAAATTTATTGGTCAAGTCGGATAAGATTATAAATTTTTTATTTATCAAAAATTTAACACATTATAAATCTTTAATTTAATTTGAATAATGCAACCCAAAATTTTTCAATTACTTTTACATTTTTAATTCGTTTAATTCATCCCAACTCATCAAAGGATAATTTATACCCTTTCGTATAATGATAATATTGAAATTGATAGTAGAAAATTAATTACCAATATAACAATTGATATATTTTAATTCTCGCTGCTAATCAAAGTTTAAAAGGAGCTGATTCTAAAGGTGACATACTTGGTTGGTGGAGTATGCCCCAACAAATTCAATCCTTGAAAATACTTTTTGAGGTTAGAGGCCAAATCGCATGTGGATTAGTTTCACCCTTACCTTTCAATACACACTCTCTTCAAACAAAGAGCCAGCTCAATACACGTACTCCGAGTTATTAAAATAATAATAATTTAACAGGCTAAAGATTTAAAAGATAAATTACATGTAGGGAAAAGTGTGTATAATTTTAAAGGATGTAAAGTTGTGTCATTTTAAGAGAGAGAAAGAGATAGATAAAGGAGGAGAGAGAGTTGACAAAAATAAAATAAAAGTGTGGGTCTCACCTCTTTGTGAGAGTGAAAGGATGTAAGTTGTGTAATTTTAAATGATAGACACTTTTCCCTTACATGTAAGATGGAGATAAATAGAATTTTCTTATATTTATCCTATTAGTTGTGTCTGATTAGCGATGTAAATAGGTTAGGTTAGATTAGGCTTTGACTTAAATAGATCAAGTTTGTGTAAAAAATATTGGGTCTGGTCAGACTTGTTAACCTGTGTAGGCCCCAAATTACAAGTCTAATCTGACCTATATTTAAAAAGTAAAAGTCTTGACCTAGGCCTATTAGTCTGTATAAGCCTATTAAACATTCAATAATTAAAAAAATAACTAAAATAATATTACTTTATTATTCAAATTTATTAAAATAATAATTTTATTTAAAATTAATATGATATAGGCCAGTATGCAGATTTATAGGCTCGATATGTACAAAAAAGCATATAGCTTATTTTCTAAATAGATTTTTTTAAAAGCCTAGGCCCGTTCTATTTTACTATTTGTAACAGGCTAAGTCTAGTCTAATATAGGCTAAGCCGTAGGTCCTTGTAGGCCGACCTAGCCGATTTACACTTCTATGTCTGATACAAATTGGATAAAAAAAACTCAAGGATAACAATAAACGAAGTTATATGACAAATGAGAGGATTTTAATCCTATAAGAAGTCGCTAAATTTTTTATCTTAATCTTAAGGGACACTCATGAACTGATTATAATATGAATGATATGTTATTTTATGAACTCTGAACCGTTGAAGCTCTGATGGATTCCCGAGAGAAACTATCCAAAAATCGAGCTTTTTAAATTTGATGCTCAAATCATACTCAATCGTGAAGATAATTATATTGTTTATTATGCTATTCATGATTAACGCCATGAAACATCTTTCACATAGCTAACAAATTGAGATAAGCTTCCCACAAGAATCTCCCAACCTCTACTTAGGCTATACTCATCTGTTTATTGCTTCCATTCCCATATCATAAACTTTGCTAAAAATAACAGATAAATAAAAGGCCAAAATTTTACAACTTGGTTCTACTTGCTTTATTTTATTTTTTCTTCGGAAACTCGACTATTTCGTCCGAACAATATTGAACTCATGTAAAGCCAGCTTTATCTTTCATATCCTCGATGAATATCAGGCACACGGATAAATCTTTTAGTACCACTGTTGTACCTAAGTGGGTACAATTTTTTTCTACTTTTGGAAAAACGTGCAACATGGCGGGAAAAATAAATTTGAATTTTTTTGAAAAGTTTTAATTTTTTTTCTAAAAATAGAAAAAAGTTGTACCCACTTGGATACAACAGTGGTACCAAAAATTTATCTCAGGCACACCTCTAGATTCAAAAATAGTTTCCCAAATTCAATTGCAAATCCAGATCTACATTTTGCAACGTTAGCATTTTAGACATACTTAAGATATATAATACAATTTGGACAGACTTTCTGCATCTTTTAACATAGTTGCGTACTTTTTTTGTTCCCTTTGGATTTATATATAGTTCTCTATAGCTAAGAAGAATTTAAGGTGAAAAAAAATTTTGGTTTTTGTTTTTTCGAACCCCTTTTTATTGTTAGAGTGAGGGACGATCTCAAAGATGAGTGAATATTCAACGGTCTTGGCACATGTGGGCCATGGAGAGAGAGAGAGGAGAGATAAAAAAATAAAGAAAGAATCATAGAATATTTTTCTCTCAAAGACGGACCCGTGCTCAATAGATTAAAGTTACATCACTTAAGAAATTATTCTTCCATATCCTTAGCCAGAATTTCTTCTTTAATTTTGTTATTTTTCTCTTTAATCAGTCTATTGTTTGATTACTTGATTTGATAAAGAAATTTACAATGAGTGATGTTAGATTTATAATCATAATCTCATGTAACTCTTACATGTCATGTAACCCTTACATTGAGTGGCTATGAATTTACTCATATACAATTCTAGAGAGTGAAGAAGATCATCACTAACGTATTTCAAGCGAAGTACCTTTAATACTATTGTGTGTGTTGTCTTGGAAACTACCAGCCAATAGATCACCAATCAAAACTATTGAACAAGTCAATAGAACTTCAGGGCACAAGATGTTAGCACAATTTTGTACTCAATCTATTAATGACTTTTCACTTTTGTAGCTTTGCTCGATGGAACTAGCTATCCAATTACGGCAATTGATCTTGTGCTTGGGGGAGACATTATTATATCTATTTTAATAAACATTTTTCTTTATGTTTCAATATTGTTATCGTGTAAAAACACAATTAAGTCTCCCTATGTATGTATGGACGTACATTATGCTTACGCGGTTGTGTGAATGCAACAGTGTATTCTTGTAATGACCGCTTTATATTCATCGTAAATGCCAAAGTATTTATTTAACATTTTAAAAAATCTTCAATAACAAAGCTTATGAGAGAACAACTTGAAATATATTTAACTATGAAACTGGTGAGGGTGATAGCCACCCATTTGGTGGTTGTGGAGGAGATGTTGATCCCTGCCCACACCATTTTCTGATGTTGCTGTCATCTCATGAGTCCACTCTCTAGGTCGGTTCCGCGTAAGCTCAATTAGTGAGTCTCTTAGATCTTCAGCGCCCTCAACCATTTCACTGTCCTTTTTCTATTAAGCACCCCAAAAGTAAAAGAAAAAAAGAAAAAAAAGAAGAATCATTGTCATCATTTGGAGTCTTAACCAATTCAATGTGTATGTATGGACATGATATCACTCTATATATACTACATAAGTATATATATCTACAAGATATCTTACCTCAACTTTAAAAACATTTGACACGAGGCCCTTGTGGCTGGTTACAGTGGCATGTACTACATCCATGCCCAAAGTATTCAATGCCTCCATCAATTTCACAAACCCACCAGCCCTATGCTCACAGAACACCTTCACAAAATACTCATTCCCGTCTATTAGAGCCACTTCAACTTGTGGCTGCAATATGCAAGTTTTGCACTTAATTTGAGTCATAAAAGCACAATTCACATACAAGACAACACTGCTTATGTCTAAACTAAAACAAAAGGAGGCTGTATATACATTATAAGCAAGGTTAATTAATTAGGTACCTCCATCTGCTGAGTCTGCTTCTCAATGGCAATAGCATCAATTTCCTGTTTCTGTTTTGACATAAATCCATTCCCTGATGTCCCCACATGAAACCCAGTTTGGGTCTTTTCATGTTCAGCTTTTGGCCCAAGTTCACCTCCATTAATCTGTCTAACAATATCTGGTTGAACACCCACCACGTATTGATTATTTCCATTGATGCAGTTGCTTTCAGCTCCTGTGTCTGAATTTTCCTCAAGCTCATCTTGGAGCTCTTTCACTTGCTTCTGCAAATCTTTTACAAACTCAATGGCATCCCCGAGAATGGAAGCCCTATCCAGCTTAGAGATTCTTGGAACCAAAGAACGAAGGTTATATAACCTGTCATTGAGCTTCTTCCTTCTCTTCCTCTCTGCTACAAGGTTTTTGGACTGGTTTCCTTTCCCATTCCTTCTCCTATACTTTCCATCATCCTCTTCTTCATTCTGATCACTGCAATCTGACATTGAATCTGATCGACCAACAACGTGTCTCAGCAAGTCCTTGTCGTGTCCTTGCTTCTCCTTGGTGTCCAAAGGCTCCATATATTGGGAATCTGTAATCATGCATTTCTGATACGCATCATGCTCCTCTTCTGCAGAGGATTTGAGTTGGTTACTTTGCTTGTCATGAAGGAAGGAACCTTGGTATTCTTCAGAAAATACATCGTTTTTCATTCTGTTCTGCTGGTTGTAATTGAACTGCTGCATGAAGTTCAGTGGAGAACTACAGAGACCAATGCGGTCCATAGATACATCATGTGGTAGACTCAAAGTCTCTGATGCTGTTGTGTGAGAAATTGGGGTCTGGAAATGATTGTTCCTGTTATTCCCTTCATTTTCATCGCCTAGAAGTGCATTTGATTGCATGTTGCTCATTGAATTCACGTCAATATTGAAGCTCATTGAGTGGTTCACCGCTTCCTGCTCCACCAAGACAATGCACTGGGTTGTGATAAAATCTATTACATGATGATCCTCAGGCACCTGTTATAAAAAATATATAAAGAAAAAACAAGTTTAATATATTTATGCTACCTACTTAGAAATATCTCTCGAATAGTGAATAAGAACATGTAACATGACAGTACTTGTTTAGTTACAAACAGCTCAACTAGTCCACCCGGCACCGGAATCAAAACCTGGGTCCCAATTGTTTCCTGCAAAATAGTACTCAATATATATATGGAATTAGCTAAGAAAAAAAAAAGTGAAATTCATTCTTTGCATCTAAACATGAAGTAAAAAATGGGACTTAATGTGAAGAAATGAACTTACTTCCAAAATGTTAGAATCCAAGTTATTGGAATAGTTCACCCAATTGGGTTGGTTTGTTAATAAGGTCTGTGCATGAATCCTGTTAATAGGCTTGATTAGTGAGAGTACAGGACAGCTGGTCTAAACAATTCAGTAGTAGAGAGAACAAAGGGGAAAATATAGGTAAGAAAGAATATATGCATACCCAGAATCTATGGGTATGGAAGTGGTGAGTTGGGAAAGAAGATCACAGGGCTTTGTTCTTGGGTGTGGAAAAATGGTGTCCCTGCATGAAGCCACTGAAGAAGAGATAGGGAAAAGATGTTCTTCCCCAGCATTTTGATTGTTTTGATCAGTGCCAGCACAACAGCACCCCAGCCACTCAAGAAACCTAAAGCAAGCATCACAATTGGACCAAGGATAGAGACAGAGAAAAAAAAAAGAAAAAAAAAGTGGAATGAATAGTTGTTATGCATCATAATAACCTTTGGTCTTCACTCAATCTCCAGCAGACACAGTAGTCCCAACCGTTCAAACCCACAAGGGGTCTTAGTCTCTCAGTTAAGTTTTGCATGACCATGTTCATCTCACCTAATTAAAATAATTGATCATAAAATGCCAATGGATGATGAGACCCCTTAGCTAGCTAGCCGACAGAAACCAGGTACAGATCAAGAGTTTGTCAGATATCAAAATCATACATATATTGTCTTATATTTTTCTGTCAAACAAAATAATAAAAAATCAAATGTCGTATCATATAAGATAATTAATGTACTATATATTCCTTTGCACTTTTGAAACACCCACATGCATGCATCCACGCAAATACCACCATAAAGAGTAAAAAAACGAATGAGATAGACCTGATAGATGATAGTAGAACTTCCTCTTTGAACTCCCAAAGACAAAATGACTAACGCTTCTTCCTTTGACTAAAATCAAGAAACGCAAGAGCAGAATTGAAGAACAAACAAACCAGAAGCAGAAGAAACAAAAACTGAGATCCATACAAACTTAGTTGATAGCAACAGTTAACTGCACCCTCATCTCAAAATTTGGATCATATCCAAAAGTCCCATCTCAGCAAACTGAGATCAGAAACAATTGATCAAGCTCCTTACATCAATGCCTGTTTCTTCTTTATTTCACAAGAATATGTTTTTATATATGTATTGGAGACGTGGCTGTTACTATGGTAGGTGAACTGCAGAGGCTGAATGAGAGAGAGATTTTTGCCATGAAATAATTTTTTGGCCTTGTGTTCTGTTAAGGAAGAGAAACGAGGAATCAGGAAAGAAAGGTGCATTGAAAGATATAGATTAGTTGGTGGTGATGGCAGGAGCATATTGCATGATCCAAGATGGCGTACAAAACCTTAACTACCTTGCTAAAGTTTTTCATTCGTTTTGGATACTTTATTCTCTCAAAACATCAACTACTCCACTACTTTACTTAACTAGTCCGATTCGGGACGGGTACTAAGACTTTGAACTCCTCCCAAAAACGGTATTGGAGAGAATTGGACACATGCTTTACTTTATATTAGCCACAAATGGAAACTTTCATACTACATGTACACACACAAATTAATTAAAGGCTAGACAAGAAATAAAAGAAAAGAATGTGTACACTTGATTGTGCACGATGATGCAAGGTTAACTAAGACACAATACCCTTCAATTAAAGGAGTCATTCAATTGGCGGACCAATTCGATATGCTTAAATTAATTTGATGCTAAAGGATGATTGTGCTACACTCTACACTTGGTTGAACCAAAAAAAGAAGAAAAAACATTAGACATATTTACACTTTCATTTTTGAATATATGTAGTATGTTTGCTCAATGGGAGCTAAACCTGCTATTTGACATTGTTAGGATAAGATCACCTTTGATCTTATTCTTCAACTAATGAAGACCAAGTCTTTAGGAAGAGTTTGTTAATATCTTGTATCTGTATAGTTTGGTTAAGATAGTTTGTTTGTTCTCCATATAGTATTGTTACGATAGTTTGTTATCGTTTGTTTCAGTTTGTTGTCATTTGTATATATAATTGGCTATCTGCCACAAAGCAATACAACACTTATCATTCAATCCTTTCATACTTTTCTATATGGTATCAGTTTAACAGTAACGATCCAATTTCCCATGGCTGATTCAGATTCTTCCGCTGCCAATGACAATACCAATGCAAAACTCACATCAGAAGCAGCCATCGAACCTACCCTTAAACCTTCTGATCCTCGTTCCCCATTTTTCATGCCACATCTGATAGCCCTGGCTTATTCCTTACAAATGTGGTGTTGAAAGGAGAATCTAACTATGATGTCTGGGCCAAAGCATTTAAAAATGCTCTCCTTTCCAAAAATAAGGTTGGCTTCATCGACGGTTCTATCACCAAACCTGCCAATGATGCGTTTGATGAAACCCACGCTTGGACTCTTTGCAATTCCATGATCAACAGTTGGATACACAACACTATTGATCCTCTACTCAAGCCATATATTCATTATTTCCCCACAGCCAAGGCCCTTTGGGATGATCTACGGGAACGCTACTCCATTCAAAATGCTCCCAAAATTTATCAACTGAAAGCAAACCTTTTCCAGTTTCGACAACAGGGCATTTCGGTCAGTCAATATTATACCAAACTACGGGGAGCTTGGGATGAACTTGATGCTGCACGCGCACTACCTGATTGCCCTTATGGTGCTCATTGTCCTGTTACTCAACATATCACAAAAGAAATGGCTCATGATCGGGTCTATCAATTCCTCCTAGGCCTGGACAACGCTATGTTTGGCACAATCCGCACACAACTGCTGAACCAACCAAATCTACCATCTCTGAACAAAGCGTATTCCACGTTAGTTCAAGAAGAGACTCAATTCCATATGGCTCAGACTCATGAAACCCGAACTGATGTGCTCAGCTATGCTACAAGAGATATTCAAAAACTCCCTTCCTCCAATGCTGATCCTGTTCGATGCAGCCACTGTGGTAAGCTATACCATGATGTCTCTAAATGTTACCAACTTCATGGCAAACCACCCTATGGTCGGGGTAGAGGACGTGGCAAACCCTATGACAAAAGGAACTACACAATTAGTTCTCCTGCACCACAAACCGCAGCTGCCATACCTACGTTTTCCAACCCGAATTTCGTTCCAAATCTGACTCCTGAGATTCTTCAGCAGATTGCCAACATGGTTGTCTCTCCCTCTACACCCTCTGCTAATACTACAACACTTTCTGGTAAGCACATTCCAAATTACACCTGGTTAGTGGATAGTGGTGCTTCTCAACACATGACTGGGAATCTTCAATTAATCTCGAATGTTGAATCCATTCCACCTACTTCCATAGGCTTACCAGATGGTGATCAACTCGTATCAGTTCAACGAGGAATTTTTCAGTTGACATCCAATATTATTCTTCAGGATGTGTTATATGTTCCACAATTAAAATGCAATCTTATCTCAGTTGCTCAATTACTTGCTGATACAAATTGCATTATTTCTTTTACTCACACTGGATGTGAATTGCAGGACCCCACAACGAGGATCAAGATTGGACTGGGTAGATTGCAGGCTGGTGTTTATGTGCATGACTCCTTAAATAAAAGATCCTCCCTTACTGCATGTACTGCTCAAAAACAACAGACTGCAGATATTTGGCATCGTCGCTTGGGTCATCCGTCGTTTCAGTCCTTGCATTTTCTCCCTTTTGTTACAATGAATAAACATAAGGAAATTTCTTCTTCAGTATGCGATATTTGCCTTAGAGCACAACAAACTCGCACTGTATTTCCTGTTAGCATTAATAAAACTACTTCATGTTTTGATCTTATTCATTGTGACATATGGGGTCCATATCAAACTGCTTCTTTAACTGGTGCAAGATATTTTTTAACTATTGTGGATGATTTTAGCCGAAATGTCTGGGTTTATTTAATGAAGACTAAAACTGAAACGTTCCAATACTTATCTCAGTTTCTCTTGATGGTTCGTACTCAGTTCAATGCCAATGTCAAAATAATACGATCCGACAATGGTTCAGAGTTCTGTGCTACTAATCTTCGTAAGGTTTACTCAGACATGGGGATTATACACCAAACATCATGTGTGGACACACCACAACAAAATGGACGAGTCGAACGGAAACACAGACACATTTTGAATGTAGCACGGGCACTACGCTTTCAAGCTCATCTTCCCATTGAATTTTGGGGAGAATGTGTTCTCACTGCTGTTCATCTAATCAACAGGACCCCGACACCTCTTCTTCAAGGACAGACTCCATTTGAACGCCTTTTTAATCGTACACCAAACTACGATCACATTCGTGTCTTCGGATGCCTTTGTTATGCTCATCCACGTCCCAAATCGTCAGACAAGTTTGCTGCAAGGTCAGTCCGATGCCTGTTTCTGGGATACCCTTTTGGCAAGAAAGGATGGAGGCTTTATAACCTTGATACACAGACCATATTTGTCTCTAAAGATGTGGTATTTGAAGAAACCATCTTTCCCTATGAAACCCAAACAGAAACTCCTACCAACATTGAAGTTTCCCAACTGATGCAGTCTCATGTTGAAGCAGAACCAACACCGGCTGCACACGACACATCTTCTTCCACTCAATCAGTTGATTGCGAAATTGCACCACATCCTACAACTCCTGCAGATGTTGACCAACGCTCTTTACCTTTGGTTGCACACTATGAACAATCCATACTACCAGGAACTGTTACATCAGATAATCTAGTCGACCAACATGAACAGTCTCAAATACCATCAACTACTGCATCAGAAACTTTGGGTCGTGGTCATCGTTCTCGCCATCCTCCCAAATATCTCAAGGATTATACATGCACCAATGTCATAGCACATAATCCAGCAGCCTCTTCTACCTCCTCCAGTCTATCCTCAGGTATTCCTTATCCCATTGCTAACTTTGTTTCTTGTTCTAAATTTTCTCCCGAACATCAACAGTTTCTTGCTGCCATTTCTTCTGGAGTCGAACCTAAATCATTCAAAGAAGCTGTCACAGATGAACGATGGCGTTTAGCAATGCGAAAGGAAATTGATGCACTTGAGCAAAACAAAACATGGGAGCTTACTTCTTTGCCACCTGGTAAACGTGCAATCCCTTGTAAGTGGGTCTACCGCATCAAATACAATTCAGATGGTACTGTGGAGCGATTCAAAGCACGGCTGGTAATTGCTGGTAATAATCAAATACCTGGCGAAGATTACTTTGACACATATGCTCCTGTAGCAAAGATGGTTAGTGTGAGGACACTTCTGGCAGTAGCAGTTGCCAAGAAGTGGAAATTATACCAGTTAGATGTTACAAACGCCTTCTTACACGGAGATCTTAAAGAGGAAGTTTATATGCGAGTTCCTCAAGGCTTCCAGCATCACAAACCCCATCAAGTATGCCGCTTATATAAATCACTCTATGGATTGCGACAGTCCCCCAGAAATTGGTTTGCTAAGTTGCGGTCATCTCTTGAGTCCTACGGTTTTACTCAATCTAAGGCTGATTATACTCTATTCACCTTACACAAGAATGGTCACTTCATCGCTCTTCTCATCTATGTTGATGATATTATCTTAACTGGGGATGATGCAACCACATGCAATGCTGTCAAAACTTTCCTCCACTCATGCTTCCATATCAAAGATTTGGGGATTTTAAAATATTTTCTTGGAATAGAAATGGCTCACAGTTCTTCTGGTCTCTTTCTAAGCCAACGAAAATATGCTCTCGACATATTGGAAGATGCTGGCCTCCTTGCATGCAAACCTTGTGACTTTCCTCTTGAAACAAATCATAAACTTGCTATTACAGAAAGTCCCACTTTCTCGGATCCAGCACGGTACAGAAGGCTCATAGGACGTCTAGTTTATCTGACTATTACCAGACCCGAGTTAAGCTACTCCGTCCATGTTTTATCGCAATTCATGCAGAATCCCACCGAAGCTCAATATGAAGCTGTCTTACGTATTTTGCGATACATAAAAGCTAACCCCGGTCAAGGATTACTGCTTCAATCAGAAAATGACCTTCTTCTTCGAGCTTATTCTGATTCCGATTGGGCTAGCTGTCCACTTACCAGGCGATCAGTCACAGGCTATTTTATTATGTTAGGCACTTCCCCTATCTCTTGGAAAACAAAGAAACAGCCTACAGTGTCACGCTCCTCTGCAGAGGCTGAATATCGCGCAATGGCAGCAGCCACAGCTGAGTTATTATGGATCAAATCGTTCTTAAACTCTCTTGATGTTCCCCATTCACAGCCAATGCTTTTACATTGTGATAACCAATCTGCTATGCAAATAGCTGCTAATCCAGTGTTCCACGAACGCACCAAGCATATAGAAATCGATTGTCATTTTGTGCGAGATCATGTTTTACGAAATACAATCGCTACTTCTTATGTTCGTTCCGATCAGCAGATTGCAGACATTTTTACCAAAGCCCTTGGCATGAAGCAATTCGGTTTTCTTCGCAGCAAGTTGGGCATTTCTTCATTACATGCTCCAACTTGAGGGGGAGTGTTAGGATAAGATCACCTTTGATCTTATTCTTCAACTAATGAAGACCAAGTCTTTAGGAAGAGTTTGTTAATATCTTGTATCTGTATAGTTTGGTTAAGATAGTTTGTTTGTTCTCCATATAGTATTGTTACGATAGTATTAGTATTGTTACGATAGTTTGTTATCGTTTGTTTCAGTTTGTTGTCATTTGTATATATAATTGGCTATCTGCCACAAAGCAATACAACACTCTATTTCAAAGAGCTCTAGACACGTGAAGTGTTTCTATATTTTTTAAGCAGATAAATGGTTGGTTTGAAATCCTAATAAATTCGATTAATCAGATTTTGAGTTTGAGTATCTTCACTCTCCCTAAAAGTTACTGCTCTCGCAATCGAACCTATTACACTGTTTTTGTGAGTTGCGTTATTGGAATTGATGAAACAAATTACTAACCTATTTTATTTGTTGATAAAGGATATAAATATGGTTTTAACTTTGTGAAATTATTCTCTCATTTTTCATGAAATAATTATTTTATGCTACTCTAACATAAAAAAATTATGCCACTTTTTTTCTTTTTTCTTTTTTTAATGAGTGATGGACCCACTACATTATGTGTTTATGATAAGAGATATTTATTTCAAATAACATGATAAAAATAGAACCCTTTAACTTTTTCGTTAATTATTTAGGAGATCAGATCATGTTTTTCAATTCATTGCAAAAATAAATAAAGAGAATGTTTTTCAACTAATTTATTGGTTTTATGATTGAACAGGACATTATCGTAAAATTGAGAAACCGAGGAACGAGATGGATATTTTTAACAACGTTTTGGCCAACGAAATATTTATACTCATATTAATCCAAAATAGTTTGTTAACAAGCATATATAGTATGATCTAGTGGGAGAAAAGGAATAAAGTATATTCTTTCAATACCTAAACTTTTTATGATATATTAATTAACAGATCGAACTTTTTTGGTTACGCCTTAAAAACTTCAATTTTATTAAGATTTTCTAAATGTTTTTATCTCAGGGAGACAAAAATAGAATAACACTTATTTTGAGAATTTAGAAATATATTTTAAATTCATTATTTTCATTCTATTAATTTGTGTTTACTGACATCAAATTTACTCTACAATATAAAATCATTTTAAAGAAATGATTTAATAGAAAAAAAAATCTGTGGCACCGAACTGTAGTCATTACCCATTAATGGTGTGTGATATTTGAGCCACGGCTCATTATCTCACCTGACGATATTTTATTTCCAGCTTTTTTAATCCAGGCCCAGAGCTGTAAATGGGTTAAAATTTAAATAGTCTCCCAAAACTTACTTGACTTGACCTAATCTATTTAAAAAATATAATAAGTTTAGGTTTTTAAAAAAATTCATTTAAAAATTAAGTCATAGACTCACTCTAAAAAGCCTGGTCTAAAAATCTACAGGCAAAACTTTTAATTTTTTTAATAAAATGATATATTTAAGGCTGCTAAGAGAAAAAGAAAAAATTCCTAAAAATAACTATTTCTGTGTTGTTATGAATATTATTTAAGGATTTTTATAATCTTGTTAAAAAAATTGTTCGAGAATTTTTATAACTTCAACTCTTATGGGAAACATCGTTTAATGAATGAGATTTTATCTTTTTTATTTTACTTTAGTTTGCAATTTTGTAAGTTTAGGCTTTTCATTTTTTTATAATAAGTCAAATCAAACTTTTAATAAATTAATAAGTCAATATAATCTCTAAATATTTTACCTAAGCTAAGGTTATCAAGGTCAAAACCTAATCTATCTAACTCATTTACAGCCTCAAGTCCAGCTCATTGTAATATACAAACTGATTTATCTATTTATCTGAATTTTGAAGGACTAAGGAGCTACAAAAATGGGAACACTTGTAAGTGCGGATGAAAATTGATTAAATAGTCCGTCGAGAGCTCAAAGCGTGAACTGAAAAAATAATGTCATATAATACGTTATGTTTAAACCTCATATTTAAAAAATAGAATAGAAGAGTGGAAAAAGAATTTTAATTTGATTTCACCAAATATATTTTCGAAAGAGTTGAAATTTGTGAAGATCGACTCATTTCAAAAAATGATTAAAGTTAGTATTACAAACAAAAATAGAATAGATCTATTTAAGATTTAGTCTAGTCTTTTTTAGCCCTTATTTACAAGTGGATGTATTAAAATTTATATTAGCGCAGTAGATAATATGAAAACTAATTAGTGAAAATCTATATATGATAATATTTTATAAAGTAAAGTTTTTGCTCACATGTCTCATATGACCACTCAATTCGAGAGTATTTATTTTCAAAATATTATAATTTATTTATTTATCTATTTATACAGTTAATATCTATAATCAAGCCCTTAATGCGTATATTTCTACATGTCTTATTTATTTTAAATTTTAAAATTTAAACAATTATCTATTTTATCTTCTGCGAATACTTTTCGTAAAAATTTGTTTTTAAACAAATTTATATATTATATTTTGCATCTCCAAACGATAGAGTACTATTTTTTATTTTTTTTGGATGAGGATAGAGTACTAATTTAGTTTGTCTAAAAAAGTTGGCATAATTAAGAGAAAGAAACAAGATAAGTTTTCACTAATTTTGGATTATTTTCACTTGGATACGAATAATACATTATTATAGATTTTAAAATATGATCAAATGGTTCCAAAACAAGTTACATGATATTTTTGATAAATTTTTAACAATATATTCAACGACAGGAAATTTTGATTACGAAATATGACGTTTAGGAGTAATTTTCACCTCTGAAACACGGACACGTGATTCTTGGGAAAATTTGCGTGTCGGACACCGACACGTTCTGACACGCGTCCGACACGCAGTCAACTTTTTGGGACACGTTGACTAGTGGGACACGCGAATTTGACTGAATCCGACACGCGGTCAACGATGTGGACACGTTTTGATATTTTTTTTTGTAAAAAAGAAATAAAATTACAATTAAAAAATTAATAAAAATTAAAAACTACAGAAGGACGAGTTCGAACGCTGGTTTATTGAAGCTATTCTTCTCTTCGTCGTCGGCTGCTGGTTTTCCCTTCTTTTTATTATTAGCCTCGTCGTCAGACCTCAGTACTGGCTCCGGTGCCGAAGGATTCAAGAAAACGAAAACGTCCTTGTTGTCACTGTTATTGCTTCGCGGGTTCAGCTCTCGCCAGAATCTCAATTGCTTCGAGAATCCCGTGGAATTGCTCTTCTTACACCTCTCGTTATTGGAAGCCTCAACCAGCTCTACCACCTCCAACGTCGAACGACGTCGTTTTTCCATCCTTTAATTCTGAGGGAAAACTATTTCGCTTCTCGACGAAGAGCTTCCTCAGCGTCGGTGGAAGAGGTGAAACGGCGTCGCTATTATGAAGGAAAGCAGGGAAGAAGGGTCAGATCTGGCCATTGTGGAAGATCTCATCAGCAAAGAAAAGAACGTTTCTTCGTGTTGAAGATGGAGAGAAAATGAAAGGGAAATGGAAGAGGAAAAGGTGTTGGTGATATTGATGTTAGTTTGGAGTGTAAACTATTAACACAGATTTATTGAAGCTCTGGGTTTTGGAAAGTTGAAGAGAGAGAGGTACCGAGGAAGATGAGGAAGGTACAAAAGGTTTTTTTTTTAATTAATTTGTAATCAAAGGTTTTTCTTAAAGAATATATATGTATTGAACTGTGTGTAATCATAAGTAAAATAATTTTTCTATTTTTCTACACTCTACACTCTTGTGATGTTCTATTTTTTTTAATAATTATGTTATGAAATTTGAATATTTGATTAGTATATGAGTTATTATGAGTTGCTATATGTATTAAATGTAGACTATATTATATATATTAAAAATATTATTTAATATCAAAACGTGTCCCAACGTGTCCCAACGTGTCAAAATTTGTCATTTTTTAGTATTAACGTGTCGCGGTGTCGTGTCGTGTCGTATCTTGTGTCTCGTGTCCGTGTCTGTGCATCATTGATTTTCACATTCCATGACTAGGGGTGTAAATGGACTGGGCTAGGCTAGGCTTTGGCTTAAATAGGTCAGGCCTATGTAAAAAATATTGGGTATGGTCTGGCCTATTAGCCTGTGTAGGCCTCAAATTACAAGTCTGACCTGACCTATATTTAAAAAATAAAAGCCTTGGCCTATGCCTATTAGCCTGTTTAAGTTCATTAAACATTCAACAATTAAAATAATATTATTTTATTATTCAAAATTATTAAAATAATAATTTTATTTATTATATTTTAAATAAATAATATGATATAGGTCGGCCTGTAGGCTTATAGGCCCGTCATGTACAAAAAAGGTAATGACCTATTTTCTAAATAGGTTTTTTTAAAATCCTAGGCCTATTCTATTTTACTATTTATAATAGGCCGAGCCTGGCCTAATATAGGCTAGGCCGTAGACCCCTGTAGGTCGGCCTAGCCCATTTACACCCTTATCCATGACCGAAAGTTAGTGATGCACTCATACACTTACAGTTGATCCATTACATATTGCTCAATCATTGATTTAAAAAGGTCGTAGTCAACCAGAATTGTGGCTCAATAAGTATGAACCAAATGTTCAAAGAAGCAGTAATTTGAAATATAACAAATTATGATCAAATCCAAACCCAAATGAAACAATAGATATGATTGTGATTTGTTTGGTAAGAAAAAAAAAAAACACATTTGGCATAATTTGAGATATAACATTTATGATTTTAAATTTTAAATTTTGGATCAATTTGTAAGTAGTCTATAAAAGGGTGCTTAAGACCCTTATTTTAGGAGTTAAATTTTATTATTTTGTTAATAGAAATTGAGAACCCGAATTACTCTTCTATCGAATCTTAACTTTCTATTTAGTCATCTTTTTTATGCGCTTTCGGCATCATTTGGTATTAGAGCAGTAGGTTGCCTTCAACCAATAGCTGAATAGAATCGTGAAGGTCAACGAATGCGAAATCATAAGGGTAGGGAACGTGAATTCGTTCTTGAAGAAGATAGACAACCACGTCAGATTGACCCACGAGACATAAAAAATGAAAAACTCAGAAGGCGGATCCAGGATTTGAAGCAATAACCTGAGCAAGCGTTGGACAAGAAAATCCAAGTTTTGGAGTGACTACTTGTTCAGGCGCAGAGAGGAGAATTCAAGATTTGGAGCGACGACTCGTGCGTGCGCATATCAAAAATATTCAAATTTTGAAGCAAACTCTTGTGAAGGCGCAAAGCATGAAAATTCAACATTTGGAGCGGCGACTGGAGTGGACAAAGTTGGGCATTCAATCCGAAGAAGGAATGAATTAGAGGACGCAACTAATGACGAAGGGAGGACATCAATCTCTCGGGATTCTAAACCAGGGACAAAATTGGGAAGTACGACCTAAAAATTAGTCCATTTTTTAAGATATTGAGATGCAAATCAATATTCTTGACTTTGATGTCTATGATCATAACATAGTTTATGATGATTATCCGATTTACGAAGATTATCCCATTTATGATTATTATCCATCTTATGATGAAAATTCAGTCTATAACAAATCTGATCAAGAATTCGATGATGGAGATCTAATATAGAAAGAATTATCCATTGAGTTTTTACCTAAAGAGATTGATATCATTGAAGATGAAGAATATTCGAGGACGAATTTTTTCCTAGTAGTGGAGAATGATGCATTTACAACAGACCTATTGCACATGGCCCAACCATTGATTCAAAAAACTTAGTTAACCAGAATTATGACCCAATAAGCATGGCCCAATTGTTGAAAGAAACAATAATTTAAAATATAACAAATTACGATAAAATCAAGACCAAATAAAGCAACAAATATGATTGTGGTTTGTTTGGCAAGAATTATGACCTAATAAGCATGGTTCAAAAAACTCATAGTTAACCAGAATTATGGCCTAATAAGCATGGCCCAATTGTTGAAAGAAACAGTAATTTAAAATATAACAAATTATGATAAAATCAAGACCAAATAAAGCAACAAATATGATTGTGATTTGTTTGGCAAGAAAAGAGAAGCAACACATTTGGCATGATTTGAGATATAAGATTTGGGACGTGTTTTGAATGATTTAATTGTAATTATTTATTTATTTGTAGAAGTTAATTACTGTTATATTTATTGTAGAAAGTTTTCTAATTTTTAGGATTTTATATTTAAAATTTTGAATCAATTTATAATTAGTCTGTAAAAAGGTGCTTAATACCCTTATTCTAAAAGTTGAATTTTGTTAATAAAAATTGAGAACCAAAGAATTACTCTTTTATCAAATCCTAACTTTCTGTTTATTATTTTTTATGTGTATTCGGTATCAGTTAGAGCTGTAACATGCACTACCATTGGTTAAAGTGACTTTTTTTTGTACATAAATTTTGTACACAACACAAGAAAAAAGTGGCATGTTTAAATCCTGTTTTCAAAAATAATTTTTGATTTAAAAATAAATTATTTGATAAGGTTTGTTTTGTAAGAATAATTCTAAAAAATATAACTATTTTTTAAATTTTAAAATCAAATATAAAAAATATATCTCAATTATAAAAAATACAAAAAATACATATTTTTTTAATTATTCTATAAAACAATTAAAAAAAATACAATCAAACAAGTGCGGAGTCTCCCATCACTCTGTTAATCCTAATCAATTGGCGAGTTTACCAAATTTTAATTAATCTGTAATATATCTATATTTTATCCAAAAATACTATATATAAGATAAAAACAATAATTCATTTTCTATAATTATGAAATTACTGGCCCATTTTTTTTCGTTTACTGTTTACTTCACTGCTATATATGTCAGGAATTGATTGAGTTCATTTTTCTCTTTGAAAATTTTAAATGTAATTATTATTTATTACAGTTAATATATCTTTTGTATTTTAAAAAATGATTCTTATCTTAATTTATACATTATATATTTTTACACTATAAAATTTTTATTTATTTATAAAATTACATATGTATCCTCTATTTTATGTAGATGCCAAATACAAAAATCTCCTTGTGTGCATAATATAAAACAAAGAGAGGAAGAATAATTTGGAAAAAAAAAAAGAGTGTTGGTACATTACAACAATAGAAAACTTAAAGAAAATAATTATAATTACCCCAAAATTTTATGGCTATAAAGACGCTAGCTGGAACGTCAATGAGAATAGTACAACATCCATTTATGTATTTTTTTTTTATGAGTGTAGTAGGTGTCATTTAAAAGTACAAAGTTATGTTTTTTAGTGACATACTCAAAGTAAAGTATGACCGAATATATTTTGTGTAAATATGAAAAATTATTTTTTTTATTTTACACATCAGTGATGTGATTGGGGGATGTTAAATAAATAAAAAAGTGATGTGATTAGGGAGAGAGAAAAAAAAACTAAATTTTCAAATTTACATAAAATATGACCGGTCATATTTCGTGTAAATTACCTAAAAAGATACAAACTTGTATCGTTTAAAAGATTCTTCTTTTTCACTTTTTTTTTGTTTTTGTTTTTTTACTTCAAAAAAAAATCTTTTCATTTGACAAATTTGCTAAGGAATTGCTTGTACCATTGCGCGCAGCAAATAACATGTGGTTATAAGGCCATCCAGCGACGTATACTTCTAGAAACCTACTTTTACGGCAAAAGGTTGCAAAAGTCAATGAAGGTTGTAATCGGTGCAGGACCAAAAGTCGTCGCGTAAAATAAACACTTTCTTGCGTTCACACCATGCAGAATTACATATACAAACCCAACTTGATAATATATATATATATCCCTCCGACGCGTGCGTGTTCTGCTGGTAAAACCGTAAACGCATTGTTTTCTGGATAGGCTTGCCTTTCACAATCCAAATATAGGGTTAGTATGCAAAAGTCCATTAAAGAATCACATCACTATCTCTCTATTGCGAAGAAATGGACCTCATTTCATCTCAGATGATTCTTCATCCCATGCACAATTTAATTACTACAATAAATCTAATGATGATGTGGTGTTGGACAAACGATTATGGCTACTCTCACTCATCAATAGCAAAGATTTCCCAATCTACATATATCCCACTTTTCCACGCAGTCTGCATCCATTATTTTCTTTAGTTATTTTTGACAAGTTTTAGAGTCACCCACTACAAAAAAATATGTTATTCGTGGAGGTTATTTTGTGGAGGTTTATAAAACCCCCAACAATTATGTATATAGTGGCATTTTCAGAGGACGCCACATTTTATTTCCATCTTTTTAAAGTTTTTATAATTTTCTAGCACGTTCTGACCTCCACACTATTTGTATTCTCAAAGTTTTTAAATTTTTTTCCATTATAACTTTTTTTAACGGATAATAAAATTCCCAAGTTTCAAAGAACGAATGGTTACATCCTCTCTGCTTCTTCACACGATGCCTCCTCCTCCCTCGCTTTCTACTCCAAAGTAACCTTAACAAGCTCACACACTCTCTCGTTCATTCTTGCCTCTGTTATCTTCGTTTTGATCTTTTCTTTGTTTTTGCGAATTTGTTGCTTTGAAGGTTCAATTCCGATTCCAACGATCAGGTTCTAGAGAGAAGCAGTAGTTAGAGTTTCAGAGAGAGCTCTGTTTCCAGCACTTCCAATAAGTCTTCCTCTTCCTCACTCACAAACAAAGACGGTGATTCATCGGAGGATGATGAGATCAGATCACGAAGCGTATCGTTCTCTGCAGTCGCTCGTTACCATCAGATGAAGTTCAAGGTTCCTTCTATATATCTTCTCATGGATTCTCTTTTATAATTTGTTCTTCTTCATTATCTGGAATAATTTGTGGAAGGCTACGAGGCGTGTTGAATCTCAGATGTTGTATGAGATTGAATTAAGAATTGATATAGAACTGGTAATTTTAGCTGTGCCTTCCCCTATGTGTTTTTTTTGCTTGTGAACGTGACTTGATTTTGGGTATTTTCTTCAATTTTTATGAAACTTTAATCAATAATATGTTCTCTGTTTTATTTGGTCATGACTCGTAGATTGTTGCTCTGATCCAATACTTTAACTTCTGACTTTGATGCAAATGCTGCATTCTTCTGCAACACTCTTTCTTACCTATGATGATGGGTTGTATGAAAGGTTTGTTATTATTATTATTATTATTATTATTATTATTATTATTATTATTATTATTGTAGTGACATTATTATTATTGTGGTAATGAGGTGGTAGTGCAGATGGGGAAAGCACCATGTTTTGATAAACATGGAGTGAGGAGGGCAGCTTGGACTCCTGAAGAAGATGAAGCATTGGTTGAGTACATTAAGAAGCATGGCCATGGAGGTTAGCGTACACTCCCCAAGCAAGCAGGTGCAAGTTCCTATCCCCTTTCATTCTTGTTCTTTTTCTTCTACGCATCTGTATTATGCTTGTTTTCTTTCTTAGTTTTGAGCTTTTGGAACTTTTGAAGGTAGGGGAAAATAGGGCTTACGGTAGAAAATCTTGGTAGGTGTCTTTTATTTTGATATTGCTTTGCTGCTGTAATGTCTGATCAATTTTGTTGGCTCTCCTGCATTTCCACTTTCCACCTCTCCAACACTCATCATGATTGGGCTGTAATTACAACATCATGGGGACACATACATCAATTGTTGAGTGCTAACTGCTAGGTACTAAGTTCTAATGCATAAAAGAGACTTTCAATTTCAATCATGAATTGATTGCTAATAAATATAACTGATGCATTCTGTGGTAGTATAGGTATTTTAGTAGGGGTTAGTATTAGTTTAGCAATAACTCACTTCATTCCCATCTTAGCAAAAACAAGTTCGCATTGGAAAGATTTTCCTTGACCTTTGCCTCCCCAGATACCACGGATGCGAGGAACCTGTAAAAATAATGAAACATGTTAAATGTGTTTCCCTATTTTATAAAAGTCTTAGGATAGTATGTGTGGGAATCGTATAACTAATTACATGCCTTGATGTTGGGCAGGGACATGAAGTTCTTAGTGATGTGAACAACGAGCTTGTCCATAAAACTGATTGTTTTACAATCATTTGTTCACATAATTAATAAGTGGATTCTGTTTTACAATATGCATCTATTAAAGCCCTCACTTTATTGATTATAAATTATTAACAGGCCTTTTCAGTATCAATAGCATCAAAATTATGGTCATAAGGTTAAAGGAGGGTGGCTGCTCTTCCTCTTTGGTTTTATTCTAACACCAAAATTTAACTTATATAAATTAGGTCTGCAACTATTTACCAAATTCCTCAACTACTCCAGCCAAATTCCATATTAACCTCCCCTATGTTGGATTCCTTTTTTTATTAATAGTATTTGATTCTTTTTGGACTCTGCATTACCTACGAGGGACATATATCTCTATTGGCAGACAGATACATCATGACCAATTCCATTCAGGTATTCCATGCCTTGTCCATTTAATTGGTTCAGTTTGGATTGTTATATTCATGGGTCAATTTGACAGATGAACATCCTTCCTTACCATGATGGGTAAGTTTAGCCCATTCTGATTTAATTTTTGAGATAATTTTAATTTAATTTATTTGATTATTTATGGTTCATATAAATAGGTGGTGGGCCCCTTCAAAATTTGACCCTGTGAAGTCACCTATGCTTTTCTTCAAGGCAGGCCAGCCGGTGATCCCTCCATTACTACCAGATCGAGGCCTGGATATGGTTTTGGAGCACATGGTAATTTCTTTGCATTCTATTCCTCTTCAATGTTAGGAACTAGGAACTGATGTAATCTATAGCTCTTAAGTTAACTTGATTGAGTATGAAACAATTACCAATTACAAGTATTGTGTTAATTGACCCTATAGTTTTTTGCTTCTGCTGAGTTTTGTACATTTAGTTCTATAATTATTTTTCCCGGCAATGTATAAAAGTAAAAACAAAAACAAAAGAACATGCTCATTTTTTGTTGGAGAAGGTGAGGTGAGATGCTTATGACAATTAGAGATCGAGTTTGTTCTCAATTGTTTGTTGGAGAAGGTGCTTTCCTCATTGTTGAAAGGAAAAGAAGATGCTCATTTTTTTGGTTTTGGAGGGGGGGGGGTCCCTAGTTCTATAAAAAAATAAAACTATTGTTGCCATCGATTCTCTCGTGATTACATGGCTGCTATGATCTTGAATGTCAACCTCATTTAGCCTCCATCTGGTCTTTTTACGAAAGGACAGGCATGAGCACAAACATCTCTTGTTGATACTTGATTAAAGTATATAACTTTACTTCAAAAAACATGTATAAATGACCTCTTTATTGAAAAAGATCTATAGTTGACCTCTTTATATGATAGATAAAGGAAATTAGCACTGAGAATATAGATTGGTCAACATGCTCTTCCCTTTTCAATTGATTTTCAATTGATACATCTGTATTTGGGAACTATCTCGAGTATTAGCAGAATATTTATAAGTATCTCCTCGTTTTTTTCTTTTTTTTTGTTTCCTAGCCCCTTTTTTACCCTTGTGCGATGGATGAGAAAATTTTGGACTTTGATTTACCCGTGAAAATAAGATGTGAAGATCCTGGATGCGAAAGTTGTTAAGTAGAAGAGAAAAAATTAAAATAAATAAATAAATAAAATTTGATTTGATTTTCTGAGATTAATAGATTTTTATTGCTTTTGTTATTAATTTGTTTAATGAAAGATCATATTTTAGAAACCAAAGGAATTAATAGCGTAAAAGAGAATTGTTTATTGGGAATTTATGTTTGACATGATAAAGCTATTGAATTCCTAATTTGCATTCTATTCACTTCCAAGCTATTGATTGAATTAAGAGAACCGGTTATTTTAATGGAGTTATGTATAAGCTGGATTGTTTGAGCAGGGGTGCTGGTTTAGGATATCTTCATTTTGAGAGTTATACTGCATTGGCACCTAAAATTTGTATGCTTTCTATGTTTGAACAAAATCGTTGTTTGTTCTCACGACTCAGTATTTCCTGCATGTATGCTCCTTTTTTGTAAAATTATCAAGTTCTTCTGATCTGTATGGTTAGATTGTGAACGAATTGCTTATTTTTTTATTTTTTTGCAATCAGGTTCATTTACACCTTTCTTGGCCTTGGAGTTACGTTCTGTGTGATCACTTGTTCCGGTCACATTGCTGCTGAAACTGCTAATGGTTGTTGCCTGTATGGATAATTTGTTTGGATAATTTGTTTGGTTTTCGAAATAAATTATTGTTGATGAGATTCATTTTGGGATAAGTAAATTTTAAGTGTGGCTTGAATTTTTTTCAAATAATAAATAAATTTATACTTGAGAAGGTTGTCTTTTATTATTCAAATAAAATCATTTCTCGTAGCTCATTTTTTATTTTTTTTTAAATATAATAAACAAATTGTGGAGGTCTATGTCCTCCAGGAAGTGATAAATGTTGTGGAGGTCTATGAGTGACAGAAAGTCAAATATATTGTGGAGGTTACTAAATCCCCACAAATAATACAACATTTGTGGGGGTCTTAAATCTCCAAAAAGTGTAATATTTGTGGGGGTCTCGAACCTCCAGAAAATACTTCAACAAATTGTGGCCCTGCACAAAAACCCCCCACAAACTATGTTGTGGCGAAGGCAGAACTGGGGGTTTGGGTGAATGCCACAAATGTATTTTGTGGGGGTCAAAGACCTCCATAATATGAAAATATGACCCCCACAAAATGCTTGAATTTTTGTAGTGACCGTGTTCATATATATTTCCCATTCTCAACCTTACGTGAGATGTGACTCCTGGAGTTTTTAGTTTATACCAGTATATCCTTAAACACCTAGATACTACGAGCTTATTTTCGACACATTGAAAGTACATATTCCCTTGCCAAATATATATATATATATATATATAGGGTCAGGAGTTACACTCTTAATCTTGTCCGTTAATTTCATTTATATCTAAGTGCTCAAATTTTTTAATAATATGAGTTATTGGATACAAGTGGATCAATAATCAAGATTGAGGGTAAGACATCTAACTCTTACACCGGTGTAAAAATATTCTGGCTCATATATATATATATGTGTGTGTGTGTGTGTGTGAAAAAAATATTTCTCCAGTCACCGGAGATAAAGTTATCTTAAAGAGCCCAAAACAACGTTATTTTGGGATTGTAGGATTAAAAAATTATAACACTAAAGACTAATATAATCCTGCAATAAATTAGAATTACAAAAATACTTAATTTTTTCACAAAACGACGTCGTTTTGTGCTCACGAAAGATAACTTATTTCCATTGAATGGAGAAATATTTTATCCTATATATATATGGCTTGGGAAAAGTGTGTATCATTATAAAAGATGTAAAGTTGTGTCATTTTAAGTGAGAGAAAGAGATAGATAAAGGAGGAGAGAGAGTGGACAAAAAAATATGGCTTTAATATTTCTACCGTGAATATAGAGAAGTTATTTACTTTCGCTTCCAAAACGATGTCGTTTTGGGTTGAAAAATTAAAAAAATATAATGAATAAGACTATTATAACCCTGAAATAAATTATAATTACAAAAATATATTGATTTTCGCCTCAAAACGACATCATTCCTGATTTAATGTAGATACTTTATTTATATTGACGGTAGAAAAAACGAATCTTTTATATATATATATATAGAGGTGAAAACAACAGCAGATCCAAAATTTCTTATAATACGAGGCGAAAATAAAATATAAATTTAAGGAAGCACAGCTGCCCATATTACCTCCTTCTTAGGTACATCCCTAAATGAAAATAAACATAAAATCAATAGTAATATAAAAATATTATTTTTTATTATAATTCGTAAAAAAATATACCAATTACTTGGTACAACGAAACACCAAAAATATTTTCAGATACAACACCCTAAAAGAATACAGATCTAACTCTAGCTTGAAAACAGCTCGCATTGCGTCATTTTCATTCTTTGATTATGTTTATAATTTGGGTTTGGGCTAGTTTTTTTAGCTTATTAATTTTTCCTTATAATAAAGTGACTAACGAATGTAGCCGACTAGCCGTACGTGAACCATGCTAAATTTGTGTTTCATTCTTTCTCTCTCTTCTCGATTGCATGTGAATGATTGCGACAAATGTTCAGGAAATTTATATGGTCTTCACTCTTCCACTTGTTTTATATAATATGTGCATATTAGCTGTTTGATGAATTAGACTCATGAATTTAATTTATAAATACTAGTAAGGATGTTTCTATCGTGCCCGACTCGGTGTTTTTTTTTTTCAAAAAAAAAAAATTTTGTTTGATGAATTACAAATTAACTAACAGATGATATTAATTTATTGAGTTGATGTTGCAGTTGTGCTTCTCGTCAATTCTCTTGTAGTTTCCGTCTCATTTTCTGATTGCACTTCTACTCTGAATTTAATTGAATTCAAGATTTTGACCCTAAGTCCCTAACTTCAGTGAAATTTCACATGACAAATGGGGACGGAAAGAAAACTATTTCCAAAGCCAGAATAATAAGGATAATAATCAACTTCAACATAACTAGTCAAGACTGTATATTATGTACTCTGAATAAAATGCGTAAATCATGGTTATATATTCCTTTTTTACATAATATATATAGTTGTGTCATAGTAAATTTATGCAATTAGGAGACTGGGTATCCTAGTTTGAGGATAATACATGATTTAATTGGACTAACGTAATTTTGCTTTTTAGTTGATTTCTTACGTTTGTTGTTGTTATTTTTTATTTTTTATTTTTTGGGTAGCTATTTAGATTATTATTTTTCATTGATTTAGATTTGGTTTTTAGTACCCACATTTTAATTAGTTATCACTAATTTTATTCATCTCTATGTTGGGGATCTTATGAGGTGCAGGAATTCTCTTCTTCTTTTTTGTATAAGTGGATAACAAAATTCTCTAAGAGCATATTATAAGCTCTTGCACGGACACTGACACATAACACGAGATATTACACGACATGATATTTTGAACACGTTAATTTTAAAAAATGTTAAATTTCAAATACGTTAGGACACGTTTTGATATTAAATAAATTTTTTAACTTATGTAGTTATATTATATTTAATATTTAATAATTTAATAAAAAAAGAAGCTAAACTTATAATACTCATCAATTTGCAAAGAAATATAAGATATTCCAAATAGTTATATTAAAATCAATAAAATGACAATCAAAATCCAACAAATCTAATAGTTGGAACTAAAAACGCAACGCAACGCAACTTTTGAACCATTTTTTTGAATCTGTGCAACACGTGTTGAAGTGTCGGGGAGTGTCGGAATATCGAAAACTGTCGAATATGATACATCAAATTTTTTAAAGTGTCGGAGCATGTTGTTAGTCTCATTCTCAAATGTAAAAAATAGTTATCGGCTTGCAAAAATAATTAATAACGAGAATAAAATTTTAAGGATATTATATGCTGCCGTTTTAGTATTTAGGACGAAAAGGATATCGGAAAAAATGTTCAAATGCTCAACATTAATTTCTTAAATGAAAAGAAAGATAGAGAATTGTAAAGCTGAACATATTTTCCGTCTGTCCATGTCATGTCACAAATGCAGCCCGCTACAATGGGAGGGGAAGGGAAAGTAACTCTTGCCGCAGCCTGATTTCGATGACCACCATAGCCAATTAGACACGTTATTTTGTTATGTTTTACAGATAAAAAGACAGCTACAAATTAATTTTGTAAAAAATAAAATAAAAGGGTCTCCTTCCTAATGAGTGGTTTAAACATACTTTTTATTTAATATAGTATTCTGTATTTTCTTAATATTAGAGAATTTGATAAGAAATATTACATTTCTTTTAAAAAATCTATTAATGTTATTTTTAAGCGTTAATATATTTTTATATTGTATGTAGAATTTATTGAACAACGTGATAATATATTATCTGATAACGTGTTAATATAAAACCTTTTTTTTTTATACTAAGTACTAACCATCGATTGAAATAAATAATAAAAATATATTGAGTTGAATTCTCTAGAAAAAACGAATTTTAAAACACTAGTGGAAGTGTAACAAAAAACCAAATGAATCTGTCAATTACTTGGAAACGGGGTTGTTAGCTTCGCACACGTGCCACAGCGGCAAGTGACTTTCTAGATGTTTCAAAGTCTTCCCATTATTCAAAAGCTGCCTGCCATTCATTTCATTGTTTGGGACCTCATTCTTTTTTAATATTATTTTTCAAGTTCCGTCGGTCAATGAGTTTCCAAACAGTTCTCAAATTCTAATGTCACATTCTCATAGTCAAAAAACTAACGCTTCTTTCATCTCTTTTTTTCGTTCTTCTATAGGTTGCTGCGGGGAAAATAAATAAAATAATAATATCTCAACAAACCAGAAACTGACATTTGATTTGGAATTTGGGTTGCACCACCTACTTCTTCAATTCTGCATCAGCATCGTCGTCTCTGTCTTTCTAGGTTGTTACTTTTTGTATCCATTTTATTATTTCTATTTTGATTTTTCATCTTCTGGTGTTGCTTCTTTCGGAATTTCCGTTTCATGGGTGTCTCTTTCTGCTGTATGTGTTTCGTTTTAGTTTGTTTACTGCTCTTTCTTTTGCTCTCTCTTGGGCGTCTTTTAGACGTTCATTATATCAACTTCATGAGTTGAGGATGCTATTTGATTTGTCTGTTCAATTTTCTGAAGTATGTTTTGATAACAAATATGCATTAAAAAAAAAAAAAAATTTGTTTTTTAATGAATACTCTTAACATATAACTGGATGGAGCTTATTGCTCTTTTTGTTCCTTTTGCTCATAAAGTAAAATCCTGTCTGTTTCTCTCTCTCTCTTCTCCTTTCTCTTGTTGGGGGTGGGCTTGATTGGATAGGTATGGATACAACAGGGGATAAAAGTTGAATATTTTTCTCATATGTTTTTTTCCTTTAATTTTTTCTTTTTTTAATGTTTTGCACAGATTTGCATAAGAAATTATGTTTTCCTTTTTTTAATTTTGGTAAGAATTATCATAACATATATGTGTGTTGTTGTTTAATTTGTGTTCTTTGTTTACCTGATGCAACAGTTACACTTTGGTCGGATCGTACCAAAGGTGAGGCAGGTAACACCAGGAAAGAGATGGCTCATGTTGGAAAAGTTATGCCAAACTGTGTATATGCTTCTAATCCCTACCATGAATGCGCGGAAGCTTGCCTGCAAAAGATCAAGGAGATCAAGCCATCTAAAAATAAAAAGAGTTCCGGTTAGTTAGTTGTACTTCATGTTTGCTCTGTTTATATACTTTTGTTGTGTGAAGCAAAACACCATTTCTGGATTGTTGTTGGTCTATCCTGAAAACTTTTTTTTTTTTCCTCATGAATTTTAATTACGAATGAGTATCAATTAGATATTAATTCAACAGGATTTGGTTTATGGCATCTTTTATGTTTGTGTCTGTTTTCCTTCCGCCCTGTGTTGATATTTGTGATTTTGGCATGCTCTGACTGTTTTTGACTCGTTTATATACTTAAAGCTTTACTTGGAAGTTGCTGATGATTTATGAATATTTCGTAACTGGTATCAAATAACAATTGTCTGATACTTCAAATTTTAACCAATTTATTTGGGACTTGGGAGTGCCTTGCTGCCAATCTCTGAACAGTTTTAAGATCTGTCTTTTTTCGCTTTTTCTTTTTTTTTCCCCCAAAGATTATCGCAGAAGTGTTACAGAAGGTGATCTTGGCAAAAAGATGAATGAAGAAAAACGCACGCACTCAGGTTGTCCTAAAGCATCTAATCCTTATCATGTCTGTGATGAAAATTGCCACAAAAGAATGTCAGGAGTTGATTCAGGTTTCTCCCCATTTTTTATGTGCTATTTTAGGATATCAGGAATATGTAATTTATTGACAATTTTCTCTTTTTTATCTATTTAACCGGTTTATACAGTGTGTCTTCTTTTTGTGAATTTCTTCGCCCACAAATAATTTTGAAACAAGTTTTATCTTCATATATCTGATCAAATCTAATTTTTTTTTAAAAAAAAAAAGAAAGAAAAAAACCTCTATCATCCCATAAAAAAGACTAGTGGGTTTGAAGAATGAGGTTCATCTCAAAGGGGAACCTGAGAAATGTTTCTGGTTCCACTACGGTCTTCTTCCGATTCAAATATGTCATGTCATGCTAACCAGCCTTTTGATTCAAATGAAAGTAGTATGGGATTTATCTAGAATTAGATTGGTTTGGAGATAGAAAACAAACTGTTGTCTCATTTAATATGATTCACTTTTCACTTTTCAACAGCTTGTGTACAAATGAACTGCTAGCAAGGCTTGTTGACAATTTGTTTGACTAGTTAAAAAATGTTATTTTTAGGTGATAAACAGATCATTATTGATATTCCAAGAGAAATTTCACACACAATGAATATGTTTCTGACTACAATCCTCTCAAATTTCAGGTTCCATTTCCTTAAACTATGGCAGGAAAAAGAAGCTAGGTTCTAAACCAGAACACCCTGTTCTTGACAGTGTTCCAGCCTCAAAAATTGGGGCTATTTATCTCTCTGATGCTTCATCACCAATACCAAATTACTCTGAAAAGAAGAAAGTGGAGCCAAAAAGCAACGAGCTAATACCAGTTTCCGGAGAATTACATATCCCAGCTGGCACGGTAGTGGCCTCTCCTTTCTCACATTCTCTTCAAACAATTCTTTTTAAAAAATTTGGGCAAAATACAAGCAAATCCATGTTAATCAATAAGCATATACTTGATTTGTCTTGTGCCCTTGTTTGTTGAACAGACTGTCAATCACAAAGTCCAACCAAAGGGCGGTGCTGAGAATCTTACCGACCCAATACGAACAAAGCAAGAAGTGGACAGAAATGCTTCACCGAAAGTTGTTCCAATCACCTCTGTTGATGACATAAGAGAAGGTCTTATTAAATCAGCTGGTGGGTCCATGCATTTTTGTTTATCTGGAGTTGGTCATGACAATGAAGATAGTGATGGAGAGGAGAGCGAGTCTGTGGTTTCTGAATGCCGTATTCCTGTTGGAAAATACCATGTGAAAGAAAGCTTTGCTCCCATCCTTCGGTCCATCTTTGACAAATATGGGGATATAGGAGAAAGCTGCCATTTGGAATCAGTTGTCATGCGGTCATATTATATTGAGTGTGTGTGCTTTGTGGTCCAAGAGTTACAATCTACCTCAATAATGCAACTAACAAAGTCCAAAGTCAAAGAATTATTGGCTATTCTTAAGGATGTTGAATCTGCTCAACTTCGTATTGCCTGGTTGCGTAGCATAGTTGATGAAATTGCTGAAAACATTGAACTCATCAATCAGCAACGGTCCGTGGAGATGGCAAAGGCTGACTCTGATCGTAAAGTTGAATCATTGAGGAAAGAGCTAGAATCAGAAGTTGAAACTTTGGCTCAGAAAGAACAAGAGTTAGCTGATATAAAAACAAGAATTGAAGATATCAGAGAGCAATTGAACGAGCTTGAGCTGAAGTCTTCTGATTTGGACAAGAACATGTTTTCCATCAAGTCCAAGGTTGATAATTTGGATAGCAAGTCCTTGCTAGATGAACTATTGTAATGTTACTGCTTAGCTAATTTGTCTTTGAAGTGCACCTTTAGTAGTATTGTGGTGGTAAAAACAAGTAGAATATGCTACTGAATAAACGCATGGGAGCTGTATTTTCTAGCTCGGTAATGGTTTGAATTTCATATTACACCCTACACACACTGCAGCCTCACAGCTGTGTTTTTTATTTATTTTTTATTTATATCTGATTATCCCAACAACAATGGGGGGATGGCATTTCGTTTACCAATAGAATTTCGTTTATCTGCTGCGTACATGACACTTGTTTCATCACCCGGATTATATTAATTTGCCTGTAAATTTTATACATCTTTGTTGCTATACTGCTAGTCCATAGTTTTCTCGTTTTATTATTATTATTTTAAGTAAATTTTCGTTTTGTTAGAAAATTTTTGAAATATTAATTTCGTCCAATTACATAAATATGGTTCTTGAATGATAATTTTGTGACATTAAAATAATTTAAAAGTTATTGTTTTTAAAGACGAAATTAATGTCCTAGACTCCTAGTCAAATTATACTATTCTATATTGAGGTATGTTTAAATTATATTTTCTTCTCTTTAGAGGTTAATATATATTATATGTCAATTCATTTTAACAACTATTCTCTTAGGAGTCTTTTTTTTTTCCCTCTTGACTCTCAACTTCATCTATGGGTAGTTTTATATTGTACAATTCCAAAGCTAATGGTAAGGTGTTGAAAATTAACGTCAGTGATGCGGGAATTATGGATAAATAAATAAAAAATATTCCCGACAGAGTGACAATTTCGTTTCTCATAATTCATTTCACCATAAACCCTAATTTTAAGAAATAAAATAATAATATGATTTATAAAAGGAATTTGTGTCACAAGAGATAAAATTTTCTGTTGTGATCTTAAAGTGACGTTATTTCAAGATTTGAAAAAAAAAATACAGAACGTTTTAAAAAAATTCGTATTATAAAAGAAAAAAAAATTCAAAAATATTTTGTATTTTTTTAACCAAATATGATGTTGTTTTAAAATTGCGTGACATAATTTTATCTCATGAAATAATAGAAACACTTTTTTCTATATAAAAATAGAGAAAAATAAATCTTATATTGTAGGAAAATCATATATACTATCATGTTATAGATACATTAAGTGAGATCCTTCTATTTAAAAAAAAAAATGGCACATCTTTTTACGATGTGTGTATCAAGGGTTTGTTTTCTTATGGAACATAAGAAAAACAAACCCCATAAAAATATCATAAATTGGGAAAAATTCAAAAAAAATTCGTGTAACTTTTCTCATAATTATTTATCTATCTCTTTCTCAAAATTTTGAATCATTTATTCTCCTAACTTAATTTTTTTATCACTTACCACCGTAACTTAGGGGTAAGTGATAAAAAAACTTTATCATGTAATAAGTTATAAAAAAAAGTTTTAAGTAAAGAAGTAAATGATTCAAAAAAAATTGTCAAGGGTTTTTTTTTTTTTTTTGAAGTTTTCCCTAATTTAAAACATAATTTAATATCACAAATTTTTTTGAACAAATTAATTTTCTGATGAATAACTTAAATTTTTAGTTTTTTGTAAATAAATTTTTTCACCGTAAAAATTTGCCTCTTGAATCCAAGTATTTATTTTGCTTTTTAGTTATTACTCACTTCTTTTGTGATATATAGTAGATCAAATTAGTAGCTTACGTAGGATTACAAATTCATTTTTTTTTTTTGGTAGATTAAAAATTTTGTTACCCTTTACTTTAACTGGTATGTCGGTATTATTTGTACTATTAATATTTTATAGCTTGTCTATTCAATTAAAATAAATATTATATTAATTTATTATATTCATATTTAAATATAAATAAATATCTACTCTTAGTTAATAAATACTATTAAAAACCCTTACCAACTGATCAATCGAGTACAATATGAGCTGAACAATATAGACTGAGTCTAATCACACACGGTTAAAGGATGAAGACTTCGGAATGGGAAAGTGCTTCATGGGCTGTTGATGTTGAGTTTCCTTGGTGCAATGGCTCTGGCTGGGGTACCTGCAATGATACTCCGACGCTCAAGTCAGTATCAAGGCTAGACTTATGTTATATTCTTACTGAATTAGATTATCATACTAAAAATTATAAAATCAAGGTTTTTTTTTTTGGGAAAAGATAAAAAAACCTCATATGATATTGCTTTGAATCACTTGTATTCCAATTTTTATTTATTTACTTAACCCCATGTGATTTTTTTCATCCACACCCCTTATTAACACTATTAAAAAATTATCTAGGTATACGTATTCTACCCTTCTTAGAAGAAGAAAGTAAAGTGATAAAAAAGATCAAATGTTATGAATACTTAAAACACTTAGTGAATGGCTAAAAAAAATTAAAAGTGTCAAAATAAAAAAATAGAATAAGAACAAAAAAATAAAACATAAAATAAGACCAAATATATGAAAATCACAATAGTGATAAAAAAGACAAAAAAAAATAGTCCAAATAAAAAAATATATACAGAAGACAAAAAAATTAGAAGAAAAAATTAAGATAAAAAATAAAAAAAATCACTTATGAGTTTCCAATATATTTAGTTTTATTTTTTTCCTTTTTTTTCCTTCTTTTTTATTTAGATATGTTTGATATTTTTTTTATTTTTATTTTTTACTCTTTGGTGTATTTTATTCTTATTTTCTTCTTCTTTTTTAGACTTATGCCACCTTATCTACTAAAAAATTTCATAATTTTTTTTTAAAAAGAGAGAATAAAATACAGATATAAAAAAGATCAAACATATTTAAATAAAAAGAATAAATAGATCAAACACAAAAAATAAAAAACAAATATATTAGAAATTCATAAATGTAATTTCTTTTGTGTTCTATTTCATTTTTATTTTATTTTTTATCTTAATTTTTCCTTCTATTTTTTTGTCTTCAATATTTTTTTTATTTAGACTACTTTTTTTTTAATTTTAGTCTAAATATATTAAATATTTTTTAGTCTTCAATTTATTAGAAATTCGTAACTGTTATTGATCTTATTTTTTTATTTAAACACATAATACATTTGATTTTTTAGGAACAGTGTCCAAAATGTCATGTTTTGTCAAATTTTTTACTCAAATGTCACGCGAATAGTATTTTTTACCAGACTGCCACGTGTCATAATTCGTTACCACTAGTAGCGAATTTCGTGGCCAATAATTTCGTGAGATTTGGTCATATTGCAGACCAAATTCGCTACCAGTGATAGGAAATTATGACACGTCAGCTTTTTCCTGTTCCTGCGAAAGTTTTCCATGTGTCAAAAAATCATTCGCGAACATAATTTGCTACAAAGTGTAGCGAATTACGCCCCGCTTGACACATGCATTCTTGCTGACTGTGCATTCTGACGTGGCATAATTCGTTACACTGTGTAGCGAATTATTTGCAAGCATCGCACACATTGTAGCGAATTATCCCACGTGGCATTCTGGGAAAATTTATTGTTGGCATGGCAGTCTGGTAATTCTTTTGGCCAGGCGTGGCAAAATGGTCACTGTTCTGATTTTTTATGCTATTTTTTTATTTTAGTCTTTTATTAAGGGCTTGTTTGGAGCACCTGATAAAGAAGATAAGATAATAACTTATCATATACTATTTTTTTCTCTTGTTTGGTGGGTCAATAGGATATGATTAGCTTATCCTATTGTCTCATTTTTCCTAGCCAGTACATGATTTCTTATCTTATTGGGGAGGTGGGTTAGGATTCAACAGTATAGGATATCAATATTAGATACTCAATATATCCCCACTCTACCCAATATATTTGTATTTATTGTATTTTTTTTCTCCTTTCTCCTTCTACATTATCTTATCATATTGTTAATCAGGTGCTCATCAAACACAGGACACGATATAGATTTATCAGCCCCATATAATATTATACCCTTATTCTATCATGTCCACCTAACGAGCTCTAAGTGTTATAAGTTTCGTAACATTTGGTCTTTTTTTTTTTCTTTATGACTTCATTTTCTTCTTTTAAGAATGATAGAATAATTATATTCAGTTAATTTTCTAATAGTGTTAGAAAAGGATAATTAAAAAAAGGGTTTTATAATGTTGTAGGAAAAATGATTGTGTAATATAGAGATTTGTTTTGTGTGCCGTAATTTTCTTTTTTCTTTAAAAAGTGTGGGTCCCACAAAATATTGTGTGTGTAAGAAAGTTTGTTGTGTCATGTTAAATGACAAATACAAACACCTTAAACAAAAAACTGTAATGATTCAAAAAAATACCACAATTTTTTTTTTTTTAACTTGTTCCTTATTATTTTCAGCAAACTCTTCGCACATCTCTCAAAGGCAGCGATAATCCAACGGTTGAGCGCTGCATAGAGGAAACCCTATCCCCAAAGAAAAAAGAATAATGAAAGAAAATAAAAAATCAAATTAGATACTCGTCTCTGCGAGATTGGAACACCATCGGTGAAATACTCTTGTCAGAATCTAATTCCCAATTCTCGCTTCTTGTTGGTTTTTGAGAAATCGCTGCTACTACAGTCTACAGGTTCGTATCTTTCTCTTCCTTCTCTCTTCCAATTTTAATGACCTAATCACGGTTGTGGCTTTGCTTCCCTTCTCTCTCGATGTTCCATTGCGCAGAAACCAAAGGGGAACATTAAAATAGAACCAAATTCTATTTTACTTATTTAAATATTTCAGCTGTAATCTTTCTTCCTCTATGCCAAGTTTTGTATGTGTTATTTGCTTTCAATTTTCGAATGAAATTTAAATAAATAAATAAACAAAGTAAAATTGGGCATTAGAGGCTCGATGGATTAGGGTTTTGTGCTTTCTTTCCGATTACCAAGAATTTTGTTTGTTATGCAGCAACGCAACAGGTGAGTCTTCGCGGGATAATATTTTTGCAAAACATGTCTGAGGAACGAGAAGTGCATCCCGATTGCCGAAATGCCAGTAATCCTTTTCATGAATGTAGTGATTACTGCTTTAGGGTAATAGCTGAAGCCAAAATTAGGATGCAACAAGAGGAATCAGGTTAGTTTTTCAATTACAATCTCATCTCTTGATTGCTGCCGATGAATAATGCAAGTTTTGTGGTTCTATCAAGTAATTGGATAGTTATCTATTGATTTGATTGTGTTTATAACCAAGTTCCTTTCATGGTCCATTATCATTCCATAAAAGGTCACTATGCTAAGCAAGTTGATAACTCTATCCTACCGAAAATGTTCATTTCGATTTTTCAACTTCGTTGATAAGTCATAAGATTGCATAACTTGTATTTAATTATATTGAATTCTTCTTCTATAATATTTTTTCGGGGTTATATGCTCTACTAAATTTATCCGTCCATATTTACATACCATTTTTTACATCTATCAGAAGCTGCCCAAGCTAGTGGTGGAAGTAGCAGTAAGCTAGCCATCCCAGATCAATCATATCCTGATGAGGAAATACATGATGAAAGGCCCAATATTAAAGAAGATTCTGATAGTGATCCTGACCAGCCTGCTGCAGAGCAAATGGATGGGGACTACACAAACCTCTCTGGGAGACAGAAAAAGTGGATGGAGTTGAGAGCCAAGATGGTAAACTGCTGAAAAATTTCTTGCGTGCAACTTAATTTATTTGAAGAAAACTTAAGATCCTTGTTTTGTTTCTCTGGCAGCAAGAAGCAAAAAAACGTAATCAAATTGAAATAGCTGCTGAGAAAAAGAGGATGGAAGCTCCAACAGAGTCTAGGGGTGTTTCTAAACAGAAGTGGCTTGAGGATAGGAAGAAAAAGATTGGTAAACTTCTTGATGCAAATGGGTTGGATCTGACAAAGGCATATATGCTTGACACACAAGATGCAGCAGAAGAGAAATACAAGAAATGGGAGAAGGATCCTGCTCCATCCGGCTGGGATGGTACGTTCTATACTTATCCAACAAACGTTCTTGCATAACCTGTATGTTATCTTTCTGGTTGCCATGGTTATGTGTGTTCTTGCATGCATGTATACATACAGATGCAAAATATTAACTTACTCTTTTATTTCAGTGTAACTGTGTAAGCTTCAACGCAGTTCCCAAAGTTATCAAGATTTCCAGACCCCCAGAGAGTTTTAAAACTTGTATCTTAGTTAATTTGTTTTTTGGAGAGTTTTATGTCTTTTCCGTTGTAGATTAACTATAGGTGTTTGCATGAATGTTATCTCTTCTGGGGAATTAAACATAGATATTTTAGAAATGTTCTGTTGGTAAAATATCAATAAAGAAGTGTTTATATTCAGAAAAACATTAAAATATTTTTGTGTAGATTGCTTTTTTCACTTATCCTGCTCCAAGATATGATTTTGGAGATTCGCTTTCTTGTGCTTTGAAACTAAGAGAGTTTTTATCATATGAGGAATGAGTGCCTTCCTATTGCTAAGTGTGTAATTTACTGCAAAATTATCCGAAAGAACTTTTATGTTGAGAGTAGGTCTGATGGGACTGAAGCTACTGTAATTTTTTTTTATCAGTTTTTAATCAGAAGACGTTATATAATGCATACAAAAAGCGGACCAAGAAAGTAGATATCGATGTAGAAGAATACAACAGAATGAAAGAAGCTGATCCAGAGTTCTACCGTGAAGCTTCAAGTCTCCAGTATGGAAAGGTATACTACTAGAACTTCTTTTTCAACATCTGCACTGCATTGGGTGTTTTGTGACGAGATGTCTTTCCTTTCATTGTAGGCACCAAAAATCTCAGAGGATAAGATTGATAGGATGGTACAGGAGCTAAAGGATAGGGATGAGAAGCGCAAGTCATTTAGCAGGAGAAGACGATTTCATGAAGAGAAAGATATTGACTCGATCAATGACCGTAATGAGCATTTCAACAAGAAGATTGAGCGAGCCTTTGGTAAATACACACTGGAGATTAAAAATAATCTCGAGCGAGGAACTGCATTGCCTGACTGAGGTACCTGCTTATGTAGTGATGTGTTATTGTTGTCATATTGCTCTCATACTGATAAGTTTAAAGGGTGGATTGCATTTTTTGAGTGCTTGTGGATCATGTATTACTATAGATTAATATTTTGCAATGCACATATGGAACGTTGTGGAGTCATTTTGAACTTCAATTTCCAAATGATTGCTTCGTACTTATGTTCTTCAGTGTCACTCTTTCCAATCATTATATAGATATGGACTTAACTGATGGATATTAATGCCGAAACGCATAGAAAAAGAGATTGAGCAAACAAATTTGGGATAGATGAAAAGAAGCCTTGTTATTGGAGAAATTAATAACAATATTCAAAATTCAACAACCCACAATTGGAATTCCAGACACCTTTTTAGATGGTGTTAATTAATCTTAAAACGCCCTAAAAAAAATATTTGAAAATAGTTGATCACAATTCAGTCAGCGTTAAATACTCCTAAAATAAAGAAATAGCTTATTACGAATCAATAAGCAACAAAATACATCTAAAATAAGAAAATAATTAAAATAAAATTGTAAAATTATGATGTTGTTACTAAAAATAAAAATAATCCTAAAAGTTCAAAACGATGCATGCAAGTATGCATGGACACTTCTAAGTTAATTTTAGGTGCATCATTCTCCCCTATTAGGAAAATATTTGGCCTCAAAGTTGCTTCATCTTCATTAAGATCTTCAGGTGGTACCTAGGTGGCAATTTTTCCGGTACAGTATCAGCAAATTCCTTAATTAAGGGTAGAATTTGTGAATGCAACTCTTTGATATGCTTAGTATGTTCATTTACATTTGAGCTGAAAAATGGTGTGAATTCTAAAAACGTAATTGGATTATGCCCGTAGACTATCTCAAAATGACTATTGCTTGTAGTTTGGTTATGTAATTGTAGTAAATTATCTCTAATTAAACTTCCACCAAAAGCAAAATTGTTATCTCCATGGCACGAGGTTGCTATTTTTGTTGTGCGCAAGTTCACAATTTTTCTAGCAAACTAAAGTCTTCCTAAATGAATGGTCATTCCCTATGGCATATTTGAATAGAACTTCATATTTGATTAGACTTTCTAGTAACTGAATTTTCATCAAAACTTTCATCATTTTCAGTGAAAGTATAATGTGAATGATACAATCCAATATCTTTTATCTTCATATTAAAGTTTCCTTCAATGGAAGTAATTACCTCATTCTTGTAGCTCCCTTAATCTATTATCATGTTCTAGAGTTTTTCTTCACTAGTACACTTAGTGTAAAAATTGTTATGTCTAAACCATATTTCATCTTCTGCTGCTACAACATTTAAAGTTCTATTAACATTTACTGGAATCACTACTAAGGATTTCTTCTGCATCTGGAGTCTCATCTTCCTAATCCCCATCATAATAATAGACATGGAACTTGCCATACACTGGAGCATCAACATTTGGATTTTCATCATCTTGTTTTTATTGGATTCATCATAGATAGGGACCTCACTATAGAATGGAGGCTCAACAAGTGGATATTCATGGTTACGCTCTTCATTGGATTCATAATAGATATAGACCTCATTATAGACCGGAGCTTTACTAAGCATCCCAATCTGGTGATTTGGATAGTCTGTAGCGAAATGCCCAATCCCCCGATACTTGTAGCACATCTTGGCAATAGCTCCTCCTCTAGTAAATTTGTTACTCCTCCTCCCTTCCTTGAAATCATGTTTGGAAATCGCTTCCTTGGCTATTGCTGGTGTTGGATTAGCTGTTGGCACCGGTTTAGGAAGTCGACTCTGAATTTTGAGATTGCTACCTTTCCTTTTATATTGCCCATCCACCTTTAAAGCCAATCTACACACAATTATAGCTACAATATTGATGCAACTGAATAACATTGGAAATTTCAATTAGCAACCCTCTCAAATATTGAGAAATTATTTGTTCATCTTCCTTAGCCATATATAACACATCATCAAGTGAGATTTTGCCCCTATTTCAAAACTGCAAAGAGATTGACGTCTCTCTCATTGTCATTAAATGCATCTCTAGATTCCAACTCATCTTTGGTTTAACAGAAGTGCAATCTCGAAATTGTTGTTCTAGTTCCTCGATTCATCGTTGAAGCTCTTTCCAGTCAAGGCGGAAGTTTATTACTATCTGATCAGACCAGATACGGTTGGGATGGCCCAATGCGTATTAAGCCCAAATCACACACGGTTGAGACTCCTTGGGAGGTTACTGGCCTGGGCCCGGTATTGCTGTTGGGGGATGAGCTTGAGCTCTTTGTTCTTCGTCCTTCACGTTGCTCCAGATGGGGGGTACCTGCAAAGACACTCTGATGCTTAAGTCAGTATCAGAGACAGGTGTTTATATTGTGAAAGTAAAGGATGATCGTACCTTGGTGGTACAACATATGTTTATATAGTAGTCGAGATGTATGCTTGTAGAATGCCTTTCTTCATGGTGAAGGCAAAGGTTCCTTGGTACCAACGTAGTGTGGCTGTCAGTGTTTAAATGTTGAGGAGCTTGCCGCCATGGTGTCTAGTAGTAGAGTCATAGCGAGCTGGAGTTGTCCGTAGTTTACTGGTGTGAGGGCGCGGTGGTGTTGCCTTGGCCCTTAAGTTTACTGTTTGTAGAAGGTATCCTGCTGCGTGGGGAACAAGTACATCTTGCATGTCGTGAGGAGGTATTGCGCCGTGTAGGACGCGATAGGGTCATCGCGCTAGTGTGCCGCGACAGGGTCATCGCGCTGGTGTACCGCGACAGGGTTATCGCGTCTGTGCCTGCCCTTTATGCCTTTATTCTGGGTTATATGGGTTTGGGCTTTCATGTGTTTATTGGGCCCTGGTTAGGCTTATGTTATATCCGGATCACTATCCAATCTACATTAAATACTCCTAAAAGAAAGAACTAGCTGATTACAAATTAATCAGCAAAAAAATATGCTTAAAATAAGACATAATTAAAATAAAACTGTAAAATTAAAATATTGTTATTAAAAATAAAATTATTCCTAGAAAACAGAAATCGATGCGGCAAGCAGGCGAACACATTTAAGTAAATTTTAGGTGCAACAATATATAAGGAAATTTATACCTCCCCACGGCATGGAGATTTAATTTGGTACACCTTTTCGTACGGCCTTTAAAATTTGTATTCGGGAATGATATTCTTATTACCATACAAGCCACCAACATCTTATCCCAGACAGATAAACAAACTAAGGAATAACTCTTGCTCCGTTAGCAAATTGAGTTTAAACGACCTCAAGAGGGAAGTTTGAAACACAAGAAATTAATCAAATGCAAGTGCTCTCGAGAGTACATAGTTAAAAAAAATAACTTTAATATTATAACTATCTACTCGCAAGAGTGTATAGTTAAAAACGGTTTCAGGAATTCCTGCAATATGAGAAAAGAGGGACCCAAAGTCAATACTACGGAAAAAGTATGTATGACAACATGACATTGGTTCCATAAGAACTAGCTAAGCGACTAAAATATGAGTGGCAGCTTTAGTAGGCCACAGTAGTTGGAGAAGGAAGCGACTTTGGTGGAGTTATTTTGTGGATGGCCTTAGTCGCTACTAACTCAGCGACTATGGTCAAATGAGTGACATCTGTCACATTCACACTAAAGTCGCTACATTTTGATCCAACCAGGCCTCCAAGGCTTTTCCAGCCACTAGGAATGTGTCACAGGTCCAGTCCATAGTTACTACTTAATTTAGGGACTTTCGTGCCGTGACAGTTTGAAAAAAATTCAGAATCCGTGACATTCAAGTATAGTATATGAAAAAACATGGCAGTATGGTCAATGTCCACCACAAGTTGCTACAGTTGTGGAATTGCGTACTTTTGCATCACAATTGATATATATATGGAAGATACACGAGAAAAGAGCATGCATGCATTAGATGAAACTAACCATGAGAAGGTTGTAGAGTGTGTTCATGTCAACCTTCATGAACTCTGCAGGCTTGAGACTTTTCTTATGGCTCTTGGAGGCCATGCCAGCATCAGCATCAGCATCAGCATGCTTCTTCACATACTCAATGATCTTAGACAAGATTCCGCTCGAGATGTTTTGCCAAAGTGATCATATTCTCACTCTCATTGCTCTTTTCTTCTATCAAGCGCTTCATAATTGGAGATGCATTCACCAAGGCGGCCTCCAGCTCGCAGATCTTCTTGTCAGAACATTTCACCGTGATGATTTTTTTCAACAACGACGAAGCCATGGTTATTTTCTTCACAATTTTGTGAGTTATACCTAGTGCATCCTCTTATTTATGTGCAACACAAAATAGAGATGGTATGCTACCTACAACAATAAAATGTTTTAGAATGAATTAAATATAGTAATCGGTTACTAAAACTTAAATTATGTATTATAGAGTTGGGCACGATACAAATATTTTTGAGTATGGAGTGGTGTTAAAAACTCTAAATAACATTTTTAGAGTTTGAAATTTGGGTTTTATTAATCTCATGAAGGAGATATTTATCTTCTCATGTCATAGAGATAAATTAGTGGGCTCCACCAACTGATAAAAAGAAAAGAAAAAAAGTGACACAGTTATCGAAGAGCGTGCAGAAGATAAAACTTATATTATGTGACATAAAGATAGTTTTTCCCTTGAAATTTATCCTCTAAATAATAACGCAATTTGCGTACCACTTCGGTTAACTCTTTGCAACTGTTTCTTTAATTATGTTTAATTCCTTTTGGGGTTCCTTTAAATGTCAAACTTATTAAAAGAGTGGAATAATACATAATTTAAATTTTTTTAGTAACCGATTATAAAACATAAGATTATAAGGATGCTCTCCTAAATCGCCGTATATATATATATATATATATATATATATATATATATATATATATATATATATATATATTAACTTAAACATTTTATTTCGAAGAACATAATTTGGGACTAAGAGATATATTAAATGAGGAGTTATTTTGACATCTATATTTTTTATACTGATTTCTCAGGATGAATTGTGAAGTGTTTGCTCTAATTTCAAGAAATAAGACGTAAGGAAATATAAATGAGAATACAAGAAATTTAATTTGGGACCGTAATATTTAAGGAGTTTAGTTTTCTCCTTAAAAATGAGCTCCTGATTCATACCTAGTAGCTTCTAGAAAGTGTTAGGTTCTTTCAAAATATAATAATATAGAATGATAAATCATTGTCTGGGGGGCGTTTAGTAGAGGAGAAATTTTTTTATATTCGGGAATCTCGATTTTCAAAAATATGATTTTTACACAGTTTACAATAATATCCGAAAATACAAAATTTAAAAAAATTCTGTTTTCCGAGAATCCTGGAGAATTCTGCGTACCAAACGCCCAGGTTACAGAAACGCTAGGAAGACTAACTGATAAAAAGATTTGTCGTTCTAAGAAACGGGAGAGGTTATATTTATTATCTTTTTTTAACTATTTGTTACTACTAAATTTTATCCGTTGATTTTCGTCAATCTAACGGTTATAATTTACTAAAATTAATAACTAATTAATAAGTATGACTCAATAAATTATAATTGTTATATTGACAGAAACCAATGATTAAGATTTGGTAGTAAGAAAAAAAAGTAGTAAGTATAATCTCTCCCTTAAAAAATAATCATTTTAGTTATAGTAATTGTTTTTTATTTAAAATTTAAATAATAAAAAACACCAACTTATTGTGTATCTGTTTCTCTCACTTAAAAGGATATAATTACATGTCTTTTAAAAGGGTAAACACCAACCTATATGGAATTGTCAAGTTTAAAAATTATCAATATTAGCTAGAAAAATTCTATACATTTTTTTTTGCAGGTTAAAATTCTATACATTTTTAATAATATTCTTCTCCTGAATAACCGTATATATTTCTTTCTTAGTTAAATTTATTTTATTTAAGAAAACATAATTTGGGTAAGAAGATATAATAAATGAGGAGTTATTCGGGTATCTACAAATATCTATTTTTATACTAATTTCCTATGATTAATTGTCAGAAGTTTTAGTAACCGATTACTATATTTAATACATCCTTAAATATTTTATTGTTGAAGGTAGCATACTAACTCCATTTTGAGTGCATATAAATGAAAGTATGCACTAAGTATGACTCACAAAATTGTAAAGAAGATCAATCATGGCTTCTTCGTTGTTGAAGAAGATCATCACGGTGAAGTGTTCTGACGGCAAGATCTACGAGGTTGAGGAGTCCTTGGTGAATGCATATCCAACTATGAAACCATTTTAATGTGAGAAGTGAGAAAAGAACAATGAGAGTGAGAATGCAATTACTTTGGCAAACATTCCGAGCGAAACCCATGTTAATGTTGATGCGGGCCTCCGAGAGACTGTATTACATCTACACGCACATGAGATACGGGACACCATACGATATAACACGATAATATGTTAATTTTAAAAAATATTAGATTTTGATACATTATGACATATTTTAATATTAAATTATATATATATATATATATATATATATATATATATATAATATAGTTTACATTTAATATATATAACAGCCTATAAAAAGTCATACAACTAATAAATATCTTGAAGAATTTTATCTATGAACATGTTGCTCATGAGTATTGATTATAAAATATTTTTGATTATTTGATATAATTTAAAATATTTGTCATTTAAGGTAATATACAATAAATAAGATGGTCATCAAATATCCATCATTATAATACTAAAGATATTATCAGTTTATAAATATTTGTTATTGTTTTTTTAACAAAGTGATATAAAGTAATTGAAAGAATATAATTATTTTAACATAAATAAATATTTTGAAACTGAGAAAGCATTTAATGGTGCATACATTAAATGCATTTTGAATTTAATAAATCAAATCCCTAATTATCAATTTTTTCCCCTCATCATGTAATTTCAAAAGAAGCGAAAGATTGACGACGATGACGGCTTCAATTTCCCTCCACCACCGTCCTCTGTCACCATCGCCTTCCTCACTATTAACACTGCTGATGCTTCTACACGATTGAAGTCCTCATTTGCAATTGTAGCTAAATGTAGTTAGCTTTTGGGTTGTTGTTACAGCTGTCAAGTTGTTAGTATCTGTTAGGTACAGCTGTTAGCATCTGTTAGAGTTTAGTTATACAGGTGGCTTAACACCTTGTGCTGAGTCATACTCCTTTAGTCTTCTATATAAGCTTTAGTTCTGTATCACTCTAAACACAGAAAATACACATGCAATTCATTCACCTACATTTTCTCTCTTCTGCTTCTATTCTTTCCTTCTTCATTTTCTTGATGGTATCAGAGCTCTCTCTGAGGGCCTGATCCAAACGCACATCATGTCTTCCGCACCAACATCAACTCGAGATTCAATGGCTGAAAACAAGACTCCTTTGCTGTTTAATCATCAGATTTCTGTTAAACTAACAGAGAAGAATTTTCTTCTTTGGAGTCAAATTGTAGAACCGGTTATCATGTCACATCAACTGCATCATTTTCTTGTTAATCCTAAGGTACCAATGCAGTATGAATCAGATCTTGATCGCACTCAAGAGATAGTAAATCAAGCATATACTGATTGGATTAAACAAGATCAAATGCTTCTCTCCTGGTTGCTGTCAACAATTTCTGAAGAAATTCTCAATGAAATTCTAGGAGTTCATCATGCTTATGAAGCATGGGAACAAATCCATAAGCTTTTCCATGGAATGATGCGCTCAAAGCTGCGACAGCTCAAATCTAAGATCAGAACTATCAAGAAAGGAAACAGATCTGTCGTTGAATACCTTCGGCATGTAAAGACCTTGTGTGATGAACTCAAGGCTATAAAGAATCCAGTCTCAGTAGATGAACACACAGAGGTAATCTTGGATGGACTTCCACCTGAATTCAATGCTTTTGTTACTTCAGTTCGTGCACGTGAAAATCCTTATGCTCTAGATGATTTTCGAATTGAGCTCATAACATATGAAATGATGTTAGCCAAACAAAATGAAGTTCTGCTATCAGAGTCTATGACAGTGAATCTTGCTCAAAAGAATGCAACATCTGATCAGAATGAAAATCCAGGACATCCTGCTCCTCTGGCTTCAAATTCGTTTGATCATCAATATAACAATGGCTCTAATTCAGCAAATAGAGGTAGAGGAAGGTATCTTGGCAGAAACTATCGTGGTAGAGGAAGAGGAGGTCGTAGCAATCTCCAGTGTCAGCTATGCTACAAGTTTGGACACAATGTGCACAGTTGCTGGCATAGGTTTGATGAAAGCTTTATTCCCTCAAAACATGCACCTGAAGCACCTCAGTATTTCAACAACAACTCATATCAGAGGTCATTTCATTATACAAGACCTCCTTCCAATCCTCAAACTCCACAGATTATGCTCACATCACTTCCAACACAGACTCCTCCTTCACAGCACACTGTTGCTCTTCAACGAGGCCTCTTGCCTACTCCACCACAACCTGCTTCTTTGGATTGGTATCCAGACTCAGGTGCATCGCATCATGTGACTGCTGAACCTCACAACCTTCTCCAGAGCTCTCAGCTATCAGGTTCAGATCAGATCTTCATTGGAAATGGTCAAGGTCTGAAAATTAGAGCTATTGGTTCTTCTCATTTCTCATCTCCCTTCAAACCACACACGAATCTGTTTCTTCATAATCTGCTTCTTGTACCTTCCATTACCAAAAATTTAGTCAGTGTTAGCAAATTTGCAAGAGATAACAATGTGTATCTTGAATTTCACTCATTCTCATGCTATGTAAAATCACAAGACACACATGAGATCCTACTCGAAGGAGCTCTAGGGACTGATGGACTGTATAGATTCAATGATGTTCAACTTCCTCATTCTTCAAGACAGCATAGGCAGCATAGCAATTCACTGTTGTCTTCTACTACTTCTGTCAATAATCCTACTTGTAATTCAGCTTTGTCTTCCAATTTGAATTCTGATGTTGTACCATCACATTGTGATAATAATACTGAAGTTGTAAGTAGTCAATCAGTAGAATCCAATTACTTGTACAATTTGTGGCATTGTCGTTTAGGACATCCTCATAGTGAGGCACTTAAAAATGTTCTCCTCTCTTGTAACATTTCCATTCCTAATAAAAATGAGTCATTTTTCTGTTCTGCTTGTTGCTTGGGAAAGGCTCATAGGTTACCATCCACTTTGTCTACAACCAAGTATAACAAACCATTTGATCTCATATACAGTGATCTATAGGGTCCTGCTCCAATCAAGTCTTCCATGGGATACACTTACTACATGTCCTTTGTTGATGCACATAGTCGATTCACATGGATCTATCCTCTCAAACTAAAATCTGAAGCTCTATCAACTTTCAAACAGTTCACTTCCTTGATTACCAACCAGTTTCAAACCACCATTAAAGCCATTCAAACAGATTGGGGGGTGAATTTCGCCCCTTTACTCAACTCCTTAACCAACTGGGTATCATTCACAGAATTGCCTGCCCTCACACACATCACCAAAATGGTGTTGTTGAGAGGAAGCATAGGCACATAGTTGAAACAGGTTTATCTCTTCTTGCTCATGCTTCTCTCCCATTAAAATTTTGGGATCATGCTTTCATATCAGCTGTGTACCTTATCAACTGTCTCCCTACTGCATCATTGCACTTTGAGGTACCATTTACTAAGTTGTTCCAAATTATACCTGACTACAAGTTTCTCAAGGTATTTGGATGTGCCTGTTTCCCTTTTCTTCGACCATATAATCAACATAAAATTGATTTCAGATCCAGTGAATGTGTTTTTCTTGGGTATTCACCCAATCACAAAGGATACAAGTGTCTCAATTCAGATGGAAGATTGTTTATCTCTAAGGATGTGGTCTTAAATGAACACAAATTCCCTTATGTGTCATGGTTCAAGCCTGACATCTCTCCCTCTCCTGTTTCTTCCTCATTTGCAAACAATGTCATTCCTCTTGTCTCTCACAGTCCATCAGTCACTCCTTCACAGTCCCTCTTGCCTTCCATACACAATTCTTCTTTAGATACCTTACCTGCAACACATGATTCACTGCCTCTTTCAAGCTCCTCATCCCCTTCATCCTCACCTACTGAACCACAAATAAAGCCTCATTCCTCTCCAATCCCATCTGATGCTTCCTCTCTGCCCATACTTGCTCCAACACGGCACTCCACTAGAACCTCACATCCTCCTTCCTATCTCCAAGATTATCACTGTAAGCTACCTTCTAGTTCTGTTAACCCACAGCCACATGCCCTACTCACATCTCTTGAACCAAGCTCAATCAAACAGGCCTTGTCATCTCCTTGCTGGCGTTCAGCAATGCAAGCTGAATATGATGCTCTTCAAGCAAATGAAACTTGGTCTTTGGTTCCCCTTCCATCCAACAGAAGAGTTATAGGATGCAAGTGGGTGTTTCGTGTTAAAGAAAATTCTGATGGGAGCATCAACAAGTATAAAGCAAGACTGGTTGCTAAAGGTTTTCATCAACAAGCTGGATTTGATTATAATGAGACATTCTCACCCGTAGTCAACCCTATTACAATTCGTACCATCCTTACTATTGCTGTATCCTATGGCTGGTCTCTAAGACAGCTTGATGTCAATAATGCCTTTCTTAATGGCATCCTTGAAGAGGAGGTTTACATGCAACAACCTCCTGGATTCTCTTCTAATGACAGATCTCTTGTATGCAGGTTAAAGAAAGCTCTTTATGGCCTTAAACAAGCACCACGGGCCTGGTTTGATAAGTTGAAAAGTGGCTTGTTTCAGTTGGGATTTGTTGGAAGTAAATGTGATCCTTCCTTGTTTATTTATCGCAACAATGGTCACTGTGTGTTTATGTTGGTATATGTGGACGACATTATTATCACTGGAAGTGATGCTCAACTTGTCCAACATCTCATTACTCGACTTCACTCCCAGTTTGCACTTAAAGATCTTGGTATACTTGACTACTTCTTGGGAATTGAGGTCAAAAGAGCAGCTTCTGGTTCTCTGATCCTTTCTCAATCCAAATACATTAAGGACTTGCTGCTTAAGGCTCATATGGCAAAAGCAAAAGGGATTTCAACTCCCATGCCCTCTGGATGCAAATTGTCCAAAAATGGTTCTGACTACTATGCTGATCCCTTTCATTTTCGCTCCATTGTTGGGGCATTGCAGTATGCAACTTTGACAAGACCAGAAATCAGCTATCCTGTTAATAAAGTTTGTCAATTCATGTCTCAGCCTCTTGAAGAGCACTGGACTATTGTTAAGCGCATTCTTCGGTATTTAAAGGGCTCTCTTGATCATGGATTACTGCTGTAGCCAAGCAATCCTGGAGGCCACTTCACCATCACTGCATTTTGTGATGCCGATTGGGCCACTGATTCAGATGATAGGAGATCAACCTCAGGTGCCTGTGTTTACTTTGGGGCAAACCTTGTGTCCTGGTGGTCCAAGAAACAGGCAGTTGTAGCACGCTCCAGCACTGAGGCAGAATATAGAAGTCTGGCTCTTGTCACTGCTGAGATTCTTTGGCTGAAATCGTTACTCCATGAACTGCATATTCAGTTCAGCACCCCTCTTGTTTACTGTGATAATCTGAGTACTGTAGCCTTGTCTCGCAATCCAGTCCTACATGCTCGCACAAAACATATGGAGCTTGACATCTTCTTTGTCAGAGAAAAGGTCATTGCCAAGGAGCTTCATGTTCCAGCTATTGATCAAGTTGCTGATACTCTTACCAAACCTCTTGGGGCTCCTCGGTTTGTTTCTCTTCGTAACAAACTCAGAGTTGTGAATTCTTCCTCTTTCAATCACTGCCTCTGAGTTTGCGGGGGTGTATTAACACTGCTGATGCTTCTACACGATTGAAGTCCTCATTTGCAATTGTAGCTAAATGTAGTTAGCTTTTGGGTTGTTGTTACATCTGTCAAGTTGTTAGTATCTGTTAGGTACAGCTGTTAGCATCTGTTAGAGTTTAGTTATACAGGTGGCTTAACACCTTGTGCCGAGTCATACTCCTTTAGTCTTGTATATAAGCTTTAGTTCTGTATCACTCTAAACACAGAAAATTCACCTACATTTTCTCTCTTCTGCTTCTATTCTTTCCTTCTTCATTTTCTTGACTCACCCCACAAGAAATCCACAAAATCATTGAACCCTTCGACCAAAACAAGCTCATCGATATTCTAAAAACCGCATCACTTTGTCACCCCTATGTGCTCGACGCCATTCGTTCGTCGCCGTAGATGTCAATTGTGGCGCAAAACGGCAAAAGTGCGCAATTCCATTAAAATAGCAGATTGTAGAGTTCCACCGCACCGCGATGCAGCAAGCGGGAGATGCGGCCATTGCAACAACAACAAAAAAACACGACTGTTTCGGCGCAATTGCGACGCAACATTAAATAAATGCAAAATTTTAAATTTTCCCTTATTTTAATTTTGTAACAGTTATTTTTGGAGTGATTTTTACTCTTTTGATGGGTTTCAGGCTGCACACTATATCAAGATTCAGAACCTTCTTGATTTGGGATGTCGGACTGCCGTGGGTATGATCAAAGGAAAGACCTCAGAACAAATACGCCAGATTTTCAATATCCAGAATGATTTTACTCCGGAGGAAGAAGAGGAGAACTATTACTCCTCAACATGTTTTAAGATAAAAAAAAAAGAGACTAAATTATTTAAAAGAGGGCAGAACTTTCTATTCATTTCTTGTTAAGCGGTCTACGTTTAATTCAGATAAATCCTCAGGTATAAGTTCATTTATGTTTTAATTAATATTTCAAATACATTACAAGCGCATGATGCTAATATTAAAGAGACAGTATTTATATTCACACTGCCATCAGCACTCTACATGCACAAAAGCACATACTAGCCATAGCTCCTTGGGTATATTCCACATTTTGATGAACTGAACACACAAAATTGGTCATTTTTGCAATTGAAGGCCCTTGTAGGATAAAAGCATGTATGATGCCTAAAGCTTAGAAACTGGCAAACCTGCAATTAGAAAGAAAAACATGTAAGTCCATTGTTCAGAGGGCTTAGAACAAACAATATTAGGCTCAAAGTGTCCAAGATGTTATTACCCAGGGCTTTTGCATTAACAATGCTTGGGGATGCAGCCGGAGGTCGAGCATTCTCATTGAGGAATGGTTCCACCCTATTGGCATCAAACCAAACTGGGTAGCCTTTAATCTTACCCTGCATTTTATATGGAGTACCATCACTTTTACAAGACACTGAAAATTTACAGTGATCATGGAAATAAATCCAAGATGGAGAGACATATACATACCAGGACATTTAGAGCTGCTAATGTGGCCATTCCCTCACGGGTCCACTGCAAACACATGCACATGAAACAATTGATTGTTTTTAACAGTGAGTTAACCATAAAAGACTCAGTTTTAATACTGAAAATCTTTAGCATAATGTGCGGGTTAGAATTACCTTGGAAGCAGATGCAATGTGAGGTACCACAATGGCATTCTTCAACTCTGCAAGCCCAGGTTTCATGTAGGGCTCTTCCTAAGAAAATTCTTACATAGCAACTTAAAAGGTAGTTTTGTAATAACAAATCCAATTATCCAAAGACAGAGAAGGTTCAATTACCTCAAACACATCAAGGCCTACTCGAAACATTGGGTTCTGTCTTAAATGCTCCACAAGTGCAGCTTCATCAATAACAGGCCCTCTACTGCAGTTTATAAGAATTGCTTCCTGTAATAGGGATATCATCACTAACAGAAAGGAATTTGCATCACACGATGCCATAAATATTTTAAGATTAAAACTGTGCTCCTTGAACTTTTACCTTCTTCATCTTGGCGAGTCTTTCCTTGTTGACTAGATGATATGTGGTTTTATCCAAGATAGGATGAAGACTAATCTACAAAAGCAACATTGATAAACCATATTATTTGGAATAATTAAATGTAGTATGTTCTAGCTAAAACATTAAATGCCCAGCATCAAGTACTTACTATATCTGCCTCCTGGAGGACCTCATCCATGCTTGTTGCCCTTTTCCAAGTCACCGGTTTTTCCCCATTTGCTTTCAAGAATTCAGCATAAGCTGCAATGGGGTAAAAAAAGAGGCATTAATTCGCAATAATATGGTTTATAAAAAGGACTTGGTAAGAACATGCCTGTGACAAACTTTTCTAGTCGTGTGGCCTGGTAGAGATCATAGTAAATTAGGTTCATCTTGAACCCTTCAACCTGATGCAGTGAAAAAGAATCTTTTGTGTTAGCAAATATATTATCTGGATTATATTATTGAGCCCAATACTCTTTCCAACTTTGAAAGTGCTGATCACATGAATAATCAAATACCATTAATTATCACCAGTTTAATACGGCAGAAATGCTCTTTCAAAATTCGATATAAAAGAGAGTCAAATAAGGATTTTATTTTAAATTGTCTCAAATCTCTAACTGATATAGCAAACTTTTGAGAAGAACAAATTTACCCTTTTATGCAAAGTCAGCAGTCAGAAACCAAGTAATTTCTGAGTGACAAATTTAGTGTGCAATAAATGAACCAGAAATGCGAGAGACAGTCAATGTTAAACTGAGATTTATTGGAAAATTACCATCATTCTTGCATAAGCCGATCCAATACGGCCAGCTCCAATAACACCAACAGTTTGTCCCTTGAGCAAGTTCCCAACAAATCTGCCAGAGAAACAAAACTAAAGCAGTTATTCCAGCCTTCAGAAGAGTATGTTACTCACAATTCAGTATATGAAGAAGACAAACAAAGAAGAACTTTCATAATATTTAAATTACTCTTGACAGAAAGAAATAAGAAAGGAGTTTGTAATAGTTTCCATACAGATGTGGTAGCCATCCATCATATAATCCTGCCCTCATGAACTCATCTGCCTCAACTATCCTTCTAGCAGCTGCCAAAGACAGTGAAGCTGCCAGCTCAGCTGTTGTCTCTGTGAGCACTCCCTACCAAATAAGGAATCAAACTAATGTTAGAATAAATACTTCCTCCTCAAGGCTATCACTTTTTCTCATAAAACACACACAACACAACTAAAACCACTTCAACTAAAACCCTTCTTCCAAGCATGAATGCTAACTCTACAAGAAGAAAAAATCACAAGCATTTAAGATGTAACACTAATATCAAAGAGAGATGGGAAAAGGGATAGCTTACAGGAGTATTTCCAACAGCAACACCGTACTTGTTTGCAGCATTGACATCCACATTATTATAACCAACAGCCATGTTACTGAAAGCTTTACCTCCCGCTCTGCTCAAGGCAGAGAACAACTCTTCTCCCCATTCTTCTGTCAGCTGTAATATATAGGAACTCCATCACATACCCACTAACCTCAAAAGCAAGAAAAATCCACACTAGGAAACCAAAATGATAATAATTTTCTTTCATAAAACTAAGTTTTTGCTTAAGTTCAGTTTCTAATTTGATGCTGTAACCATTGATCATTGTGTAGTAATTGTTGTTATCATTACCTGGCCTATAACTCCATCGCACTTATCACCAATCAAAGCAATGATGTCTTCAATTGACAGTATTGTTTTCTTCTCGGTACATATCTGAGTAGTAGTAGTACGATGAGACAAATAGGAAATTAAAATTAGCTTGTCTTAAGAAGAAGAAAAAAAGAATTTTGCATCCAATAAAGAGAAACAAAGAAAGTTTGATTACTTCAAGGCGACAATCTTGCTGGATGAGAAGATTGATCCAACGAGTTCCTGGCATTGGTTTTGTGCTAACAACTCTATATTTCCCATTTGGGTTCCATACCTCAATGGACACTGGCTTGGCCATGATGATGACAACAATACTGTAAGCTAGTTGTGAATAGTTTAACTTGAAATTTCAGTTGCACTTTGATATAATAATATAAGTGATTGATGATCTGGTGTGGAATGCTACACCATACTAATTTATTCCTGACCAATGAAATTGAGCAAGACTTTGACTTGTGATTCATTGACCTGATAATGTTGAGTTTGATGACTGGGCAGACAGTGGAGTAATAGTTGGAGTTGGATATAGGATTTAGACCCATTCAGATAACGTGAACTCATCATGAGGGGAAGAGATGAGTTGAAGGAATGCTATTGCCTTTGGGCCTCTCGTTGGGCACCACGAACGGATAACATCCATCCTTTTTATTTGATGACAAAAGTATCCCTTAAGCTTGTGGCTGATAGTGAAACAGTGAATAATTTCTTTCCTTCTTTCCCCCCATTTACTCATGAAAATTGAAAACAACTATTATCGTTATTAAAATGGGAAAAAGAACTATCATTTAAAACGACACAAGTTGTATCCTTTTAGATGATTTACACAAAGTATGACCGGTCATACTTTGTGTAAATCATAAAAGTTGCTTTTTTTTCTCTCTCCCTAGTCACATCGCTGACGTGTAAAGTGAAAAAAAAAATAACTTTTCAGAATTACACAGAGTATGTGTAAGTCACTAAAAGAACACAACTTGTGTCCTTTTAAATGACACACACTAAATCCTATTAAAATAAGGTTTTAATGTTTATACAGTGCTCTCAAAATAATATCATTTTATGTTAAAAAATTATAATGAAAAAGACTATTAAAATCCTGAAATAAATTATAATTATAAAAATATCTTAATTTTTTGCCTCAAAACAATATCATTTTGAACACAATATAAATAAGTTATCTATATTGACCGTAAAAAAAAACCAACCCTTAAAATAATTTAACTATGATTGCAACTATTTATATTTAGTCAGTATAAGATAGGCTTGGCTGCTTTCCACGAATCGGTTTCAAGATTAATAATTCACGAGTAATAATTCACAAGTAAAGTTACTTTTGGTTATTAACAAAAAAAATATTGTTCTCACTTTTAGTCTTTTATAAAAAAAATTAGTTCCGAGGTTCTTAAAAAATTCAAAAAGAATAAATGTTTCTGCAGTTAATGCAGATAAATTATTTGCATTTATTCCCAAAACGACGTCGTTTTGGTATTGAAATCTTAAAAAATTATAAATATAAAGACTATTATAAGTCTGAAATAAATTAAAATTACAAAAACACCATGATTTTTGCCCAAAACGACGTCGTATTGGGCTTACTGCAGATAACTTATCTGCAGTAACTGCAGAAAAAACGAACCCAATTCAAAATGAACTCATTTACTTAAAATTATGGTCTCTCATAAATTCAAAAAAGACTCATATTCGTCCCAAATTTAAAAAAGACTCATATTAGTCCCTCAAAAAGATTTAAATGAATCAATTTTAAATTTCATAGTGACCAAACGATTAATTTTTTTTTATAAAATACTAAAGCGAAGAACGTATTTTTTGTTAGGACTCAAAAGAAACTTTACACATAATCCATTCAAAGTATTTTCTCACCAATATATTGGGTTTACCATCCATTCCAATACTTAGGTCGCACATTAGTAAAATCCTCAGGGAATAATCATTTCATGAAATATGTCACAATTTTCTACAAGATCGCTATGATTCCGTTCGTGAGCAATGGATTGTTTTTCTCTTATCACTTTAATTATATTGTCTCCATTCTCCTATACTTAACCCTAATTGCGTATTTTATCTTAATCTATTGACTTGTGTGTCTGAATCTCTATGGTACATCACTCTCTCATTTTGTCAGTGAACCATCCAGCGAGCACCATCATTAACTACCACACAAGAAGATCTACAGGAGCAGATTCAAATTCGGGTATCTTTGGTATAAGTTTTATTTTTTGATTTAATGGGACAATGTGGGTGGGCATTGGTGTATACCATGTTTGGTACAAGTTATTGAAAAAAAATAGTAGGCAACTTGGAAGGATAGAAAACGGTTTGTGTTGATTTTTGGCACAATAACACTGTTCCAAAATACACCTTGAGACATGGTATTTTGGATATGGATGGGTAAGTGAAAATGGTGTAACGAAAAATGTTCCACAATAACACTATTGCAAATATTTCTCCGATAATATTTCGATCAACCAAACATCTTTTTTTAAACTTTTCTATCAAACTTATTTTCCTACCATTTCCTCATTAATTGTATTTTCCTAGTAAAAATATTTTTCTCCTCTACCAAACACCCTGATTCTATACTAAACCCACAAAGTTTGTAATTAGGAAGAATAAAATAAAATTTAAGAGTTAGGATTGTTGTGTACCATACATGATATAATTTTTTAGAATTTTAGTTAGAATTAAAAAATTAAATTAAAAGAAAAATCATATTTTGATCTAAAAAGGAATATATTTAGGAGAGGTAATAGTTACAACTTTTTTTTTTACAACCTCTTACAACTATATATCATAACCGTTGATTTCCACCAATCAACGGTTATGATTTTCGCAAATTAAACTCATTAATTAATTATTAATTCATAATAAATGACAACCGTTGATTGGCGGAAATCAACGGTTATGATATATGGTTGTAAGATGTTGTAAAAAAAAGGTTGTAAGTATAACCTTCCTCATTTATTTATGATTAAATTAAAAGGAAATTCAAATTTACATTTGTATTTTCTTAAAAAAAATTGATGAGCATTATCATTTGACTGATAATAAAATGAAAAATTAAGTCACTCAAATCAAAATAATTAAGTACAATTAATAGATAAGAGTAAAATATTAAAAAAAAATCTATTACTCTGTAGATTAAAGTGGGTCTGATTGATAGACCGGGTTGGATAGCTGAGGCCGGATGATCCAAAAAATCCGGTTCGGGTAGGCCGAAACGTATATAAATTGACTAGTCTGTGTTCACCTGAATAGATGAATGAACCAATGAACAAAGGCAAGAGCTTCGTCATCACTGCAGCGCAGTGTGAATCACTCTTGCGAAAATATTCAGCTTCTCATTCCCTTTCTGAAACTAAACAGTTGCATGCTTTTATCCTCACCTTTGGCCTATTCTCCTCCTCCAACCTTTGTTCTAAGCTTGTCACAACCTACGCGCAATGCCACCATGCTTCCTATGCGTCCCAACTGTTTGATATGTTGCCCCAACGAAGTTTGTTCTCCTGGAACACTATGATGAGGATGTATGTTCAAATTGGTCGCCCCCATGATTCCCTGAACTTATTTTTTGAAATGCTCGATTCGGGTCAGACTCTGCCTGACAACTTCACATACCCAGTTGTTATCAAGGCTTGTGGTGAATTGTCCTTGATTGATATGGGCGTTGGAGTTCATGGACAGACATTTAAGGCTGGATTTGATTTGGACACGTTTGTCCAGAACTCTTTGTTGGCAATGTATATGAATGCAGGAAAGAAAGCAGCAGCACAATTGGTTTTTGACTTTATGCAGGAACGAACCGTGGTGTCTTGGAATACCATGATTAGTGGTTACTTTCGGAATAACTGTGCGGAGGAGGCGCTTAGGGTTTATAATAGAATGATGAGTGTTGGTTTGGAGCCTGATTGTGCAACCGTGGTTTCAGTATTGCCAGCTTGTGGGCTTTTGAAGAATGTGGAGCTTGGGAGAGAGGTTCATGCCTTAGCTCAGGAGAAAGGGTTTTGGGGAAATATGTTAGTTAGGAATGCAATGCTGGACATGTATGTTAAGTGTGGAAGGATGAAAGAAGCGCGGTTATTAGTGAATGGGATGGTTGAGAAGGATGTGGTGACATGGACAACATTGATTAATGGATATATTTTGAATGGTGATGCAAGAAGTGCTTTGATGCTTTGTCGGATGATGCAGTGTGAAGGAGTGAAACCAAATTCAGTAAGTATAGCTTCTCTACTATCAGCCTGTGGCAGTTTGGTTTCTTTGAACCATGGCAAGTGCCTGCATGCGTGGGCAATAAGGCAAAAGCTTGAGTGTGAGGTTATTGTGGAGACTGCCTTGATTGATATGTATGCCAAATGCAATCATGGCAACCTAAGTTATAAAGTGTTTATGAAAACCTCAAGAAAGAGAACGGCCCCATGGAATGCGGTTCTATCCGGTTTCATACATAATAGGCTTGCAAGAGAAGCAATAGAACTCTTTAAACAAATGTTAGTGGCAGCCGTACAACCTGACAATGCAACCTTTAATAGTCTTCTTCCTGCATATGCTATTCTTGCCGACCTCCAACAGGCAATGAACATACATTGTTACCTTATAAGATCAGGATTTCTTTACTGTCTTGAAGTAGCAAGTATTCTAGTTGATATATACTCGAAGTGTGGAAGTTTAGGATATGCTCATCAGATTTTTAATATAATTCCTCTTAAGGACAAGGATATTATTATTTGGAGTGCAATAATTGCAGCTTATGGAAAGCATGGACATGGTGTAATGGCTGTGTCACTTTTCAATCAGATGGTACAATCTGGAGTAAAACCAAATCAAGTTACTTTCACCTCTGTTTTGCATGCTTGCAGCCATGCAGGTTTAGTTGATGAGGGTTTGTCTTTGTTCAAGTTTATGCTTAAACAGCATCAGATTATTCCTCACGTTGATCATTATACCTGTATCATTGATCTTCTTGGCCGTGCTGGTCAACTGAATGATGCTTATAATCTTATTAGAACAATGCCAATAACACCTAACCATGCTGTATGGGGTGCACTACTCGGCGCTTGTGTGATTCATGAGAACGTTGAACTGGGAGAGGTGGCTGCTAGGTGGACTTTTGAGCTTGAGCCTGAAAATACCGGCAATTATGTTCTGTTGGCAAAACTTTATGCTGCCGTAGGAAGGTGGAGAGATGCAGAAAACGTTAGAGATATGGTAAATGCGGTGGGAATAAGAAAACTTCCTGCTCACAGTTTAGTTGAGGTCAGAAATGTGTGAATTGAACTTGTTCATTTTGTCAGCTTAACAACATTTGCCCACAAACACAAAAATTCTATCCAAGAATGAGAGTCATTATTGCTGTAGCTCTGACAGACCCTGTAAAATGGGTAAAGGTATTTCCTTTATAGAGGGGGAAGTGCCTACTTGTTGCCATTATGTCAACTGTGATGGAGGGTATTGCTGGTCTTCTTGGTGACGTATTGCTTCAATAATGTTTCGCAAGTATAGTGTTCAAGGCAGAGATTTGGACTACAATTTCCTTGAATACACTTGTGTTACTACCCAATACTAAGCAGTGCTTAATGACTCATGCTTTTCACACACATTCATCACCTTAAAAATTTCCCAGTTGCCTTGTTTGTGGTTTACCTGAGACGGATTTTCAAGATATTCATGATAGTGCTTTAGCTAAGGTGTTCTGGACATTTTGTGGCCCTTAGACCTCCCACAACCACTTATTCTTCGGTTCTATTGATCAGTAGTTGGATTTTTTTGGTATTTCCAGTTGGTTTTCTGATTCACAGAGAAAGATAGGGCAATCTTATGTAACTTCTCATTGCTTGGCTCCTACGGAACTCATAACGAGCTCATCTATGATGATAGACATGTTCTGCTGCCATATTTCCTGCACAAATCCATGCAATTATTAATGATTTTGAAACAGCAAGATACAGATATCCAAGCTAATACTACAGTGTGATATGTTAATAGAGTTTCCCTATGTAAGATACGTTAGATTGGATGCGGATATGTCCTCCTTGGGAAATCCCTGGTTATTAGTTTTGGAAGATCATTCTAAGATTGATTCTTTGCAAGCTCCGCACAAGGTTCAAAAAGTAAAGTTGGGAATACATACATCGTGCTTGCAAAGTCCACCAAGTTCAACGTTCGTTACATGAAGATATAGACTTACTTGCTAGAGTTTGTTCATCTAACTCCACTTGTAAACTGCTCTTCACTCCTCCAGCTGGGCTTCACATGAACTATTTGGCAAATGCTACTCGAGTAGCCCTTCGCTCATAGTTTAGTCCAAAAAGATAAATAATCTTAGCTCCTCTTCACTGCAAAAGTACCCTATTTTTATGTGGTCATAGAACAAGCCAAGACTTCACCGAGCTAGCAATTTCATAGCCAAAATTTTCATCCTATAGTTTCTCTTTCAATTTTATTTAATCTTTATAGTATAAAATATATTTTAAAAAGGCCTTAGAAGTTTTGTCAAACAAATGCAGAATAACAACTGTCAAATTCCTATAATTTCACTCTGAACAGTAAACAAACTCAACTAACAGATTATTTTGCATTGTTTTGTAAACTATTAAAGATTTATTTGGAAAATTAAACTAGGAACTCAGCTAAAATTTGAGTAAAACTATAAGAACCGCAACATTAATTTTATCATAAATTGCCATATTAACAAAAATATCATTAACTAATCTTAAACTTATATACGCTTAATAAAACACATTATTTCTAACTGTTATTGCTAATTATTTCTAATCATCTAATAATTATATTAACAAAATAAATTTCATGCAAAACTAATACTTATACCAAGAAATATATTTAAAAATTATAAATAAATATATTTAATATTTTAAATGACATAACTCTGATTTTAGGTGAAATGTTCATGTAATATGCATATATTTTTTTTGAACATTTTATCTCATCCACAATACTTTTTCTCTCTTTCCTTCTAATTTTGTAAAGAAGAGAGAACATATATACATTATGTATATATACACCAAAACATGTTCACTTAAGATGATAAACATTTTTCCTATTATAAATAAGAGATTAATATTTTAAGAGATAATTTTATTTTTTATATAAATAAAAATATATAAAACTCATGTAAAGAGAAAAGAAAATATAAACCCCATATAAAAATGTGTATTATAAATAAAATTTATCTGCTATAATATGAAAAACATTAATTCCTATAAATAATCAGCAAACACTATATAACAAGTAGTCTTTTAAATATTTACAAAAAAAAAAAAAGTAGTCTTTTAAATCAATCAAACGAAATATGGATTCATAATCATTTGTCCTTGCACTCCAGCCAAATAATCCTGAAGGAAATCAAGTATCAATACTGCTTTCCAGCGATAACGAGCATCACAAGAAAAACAAGATTCAACCAAAAAAAAACTGAAACAAAGTGGCATTTGATAAACCCAAGAAAAGAAAACATTTTTTCTTTCCACTATTTGGGATATAGAACGCCAAACTATAAACGGGGTGCGCGAGTTTGTATGCAGTACCATTTTTTTCCTTTTAGGGCTATAAAGAGTGCAGCATCACTTGAAAAACATAATGATCCGTACAGCATGTATGATACGATATTACGGGACGATAATACAGAAACAACATTAAAAAAAAAAAAAATCAAAAATAAACTTAATAAATATGAATTCCTTCAGAGCAAAGTAAACGAGAAAGACACATGTCAAGAGTTGCTAAATCTAAAATCCTCTAAAAGGAACATGGAGGATGGGGATCAAGGGAAATGCTCATATTCCTGTAAAAGCTTTCTTAACAGCGCCAGAAGAACCAGCAGGAACCACTTTCAACACGTTAAATCTCACTGTCTTAGACAATGGCCTGTTAGAGAAAAAAATAAAAATAAATAAATAAAAACAATAAATTAAACGCAGTCACAGAAGTTGAAGACTGTATTTCAAGCTACAGATTTCACAGGACAAGGGTAAATAAAGAGTCAGTCACCAACCTGCACTGTCCAATAATAACATGATCTCCCTCCTTCACACGGAAACAAGGAGATATATGTGCTGGAATATTTGAGTGCCTCTTCTCGTACCTAAGGGAAAACCAAACAGATAATAAGCTAATAGAAAAAGAATAAGGCACAACTCGAACTTACTGAAAGGTAAAGACGCTTGCCTTTGGTATTTTTTGATAAAATGAAGATAATTCCGACGAACAATGATAGTCCTTGTCATTTTTGCACTATGGCAAGTGCCAGCAAGAATTCGACCACGGATGGAAGCATTGCCGGTGAATGGGCATTTCTTATCAATGTAAGCGCCTAGACAGGAAGACAAACAAACCAATCTTGTTAGAATCACAGTAGATGTTCAGATCAATGAGCAAAATATCTCATTTCTACTCTCAGCTGGTAACCACAATAAACATAAAGGAACAACATATCTATTTAATTAATATTTAATAACACTTGAAAACTAACCACAACATCACCATTATATATTCAATCTCAACATCTATTACATCTTGAACCAAAACATAAAAGGAGAACAGCAGCATTGATGTGAAACTGTTTAAATTGCATTGCATGGGCTCACAATACAGTTTCTATGATGCCCAACCACAAGGGAGAGACCATTTTCATTGCATCAGTTTGCAGTTGCAACACAAAGGTTACACACACAAATATAGATAAGTATAACCATTTATCAACAATTAACTCACAGATATTATATGTATCCAATGCAATAAAAAGCAAATCAAGTAAGAATTACAATAACGAAACTGCGGATATAGATAGATACACAATCTAAAGTTGAGCAAAGAACATAAATTAAAAGAATTTGGGAGCTCAAACCTTCAATTGCATCTCTGGGAGTCTTGAATCCCAAACCAATACTTTTCCAAAACCTGTTCCCTCCTTTTCCAGGCCTCTTCCCCTTACCGGATTTTTTCGAACTGCATCAGTGACCACATAAATCCTCAATGCCATTACAGATACAATAAAAATTCAAATGGTTGTATTGGAAAAAACACAATATACAGAAAAATAAAAAATAAATAAATAAAAGAGTGAAAACAAACTTACGAGAGAAAAACCTTGGGTTGCTTCAAAAAAGCCTTCTCCGTCTGCAAAAGAAGTAAAAATATGTAAGTTTTCAGAAGTTAAGCAAAGAAGCCCTAAAATGATTTATGGATCAGAACCTGCTCCGCCATTGATAGAGACCGAAAGGTAAAGGGGGCAAGCAGAGCGGAGAGAATTAGCAGCAGACACAAATAGCACAGCAAGCAAAACCCTAATTCAAGAAAGGAGGATCGATCGGGAATTATAACTGAGGTTGGTCACCCAGCCCAAATCGAAATGGGCCAGCCTAAATATTCAATATAATTTTGAGTTGGGTAGGTTTTCTGAAAATCTGGGTAAGCCCAATATATATATATATATATATATATATATATATATATATATATATGGGTAAAGTGTGTGTCATTTTAAAGGATGTAAAGTTGTATCATTTTAAGAGAGAAAAAGAGATAGATAAAGGAGGAGAGAGAGTTGACAAAAAAAATAAAGATGTGGGTCTCACCTTCTTGTAAAAGTGAAAGGATATAAGTTATGTCATTTGAAAGAATAAACATTTTTCCCTATATATATATATATATATATATATATATATATATATATATATATGGGAAAAGTGTGTATCATTTTAAAGTATATAAAATTGTGTCATTTTAAGTGTGAGAAAGAGATAGATAAAGGATGAGAGAGAGTGGACAAAAAAATATAACGGTGTGGGTCTCACCTCTTTACGAGAGTGAAAAGATATAAGTTGTGTCATTTAAAAAGACAAATATTTTTTCCTATATATATATATATATATATATATGTTTTATACTTTTCATGTAATATGAAAAGAGAAATTTTCTTACACACCATCGATTTCTATGCTGACATGAGTTCCACTTCCACATATGACTTTTTTTAACATATGTGTCTCACATAACTTTTGTCTCTATGACATAAGAAGGCTCATGTAACTTCATGATAAGTATAAAACCCAAATATAGACGGGCTTGTTTATCTGCAGAGAATACCGATAAGTTATCCCAATTGAGCCCAAAACGATGTTGCTTTAGGAGTAAATATAGATAACTTTTCTGCATATATATATATATATATGGCAAGATTATTTGATTCTGGTGTCAAATTAAAAAGTTTGATACTAAATTCCAACCGTTGATTTCCCTAATCTATCAGTTATAATTTATTAGGTCATATATATTAATTAATTATTAATTATGAATAAATTATAACTGTCAGATTAGCAAAAATAAGCAGTTTAGATTTGGTGTCAAAAATAGTAAAATTAAATTTTTACTTATATTAAAAAAAAAAAAATATGTTCGCTTATGTATTCATGTACAAATATTGTTTTATTAAAAAAATAATAAAAAATTATATTTTGTATAGAATATTTTATGAAAGTGTTAAATACTTATTTGATAAAATAATTTTGAATGTATTGAATATGATTAAAAATTAAAAAAAATTATAATTATAATTTTTGATAGCTCGCAGGTTAGCCCTAGCCCACAAGGGCGGACCTACATGGGGGGCATGCATGGGCGGCCGCCCCCCTCTATAATCTGAAAAATGTCTACATCCTCCAAAAAAATACATAGTATATTTCATTTTTCGTAACTTGTGGGTTACTTTAGCAAAACTAGTATTGTGTGCCTTTTGGATCTGAAATGGGTTGCATTGATTTCATCTTGTTGATGATCGGTACAGTCTTTTTGTTCAAAGCTTTCGACTTCACTTTCTGAGTCTCCTTCTTTTGCTTCATTTGATACCCAAAATCTGTTAGCATGAGAAAGAAGCTTGATACCCATCTTCCTGTTGTGAGTATTTTCACTTTCTCTTTGTAAAGTTTTGATCTTTTTGTAGTTTCATGTTGTTCGAATGCTCAAAAACCAACAGAAACTGAAAGAAAAAATGGGTATAAAATAATTATAGTTTGCAATAATTTTTGGAATTTATTTGTTTAGCTTTATGGTGCTTGATAACTGAAGTATATGGGTCTGTAGTGATGTGGGCATTATGAAACTTTATGATGTTAGTTTTAGGTGCTCGCCTAATTTGGGTTCTACGAGCTTCCCCTTCTTTTTGGATTTATTTTAGTTATGTAATTATATTTGTTATTAAAATTATTTAATGGGTGCATCTCTTGAGACCGCTGTACATATTTTTTGGTTTAAGATTGTGATCTTACTTTTCATTGTTGACATGGCACACGGCAATGAAGTAATTTATGTTAAATTCGTCAATTTAGTATCCTTGTTAAATTATATTTTATTTAAAATTCTATAAATTGAATTTGTTAAATTTTCGCCTCCTTTCATATCATTTTCTGGGTCCGCCGCTACTAGCCCATAAGACTTTTAGCCTGTGTGGATCTTTCTTATTATGAGCCATATGACCCTACGGACTTTTTGTCCTAATTTGCGTGGGCTATGACTTAAATGGGATAGGCTGTCCCATTATCATAGCAAATAAATTTTGAATTGTCTAAAGTAAATAGAAAAATAGTTAGATATGGTATTTATTATGAACCATAATTCATAATCACATGTGGTTTAGAGATTAATAAGATATCGAGGTAGTGATAAGTATAACAAGTGACAAGCAAGCATAAATTTAGCAATTATGAGGCCTTTGTAAGATTTGAAATTAATACCAACATATTTTATCAATTACCAACTTCGTTTTTTTTAATAAAAAATAGGGAAAATTCAAAAAAAAAAAACTTACAAGTTTTCTCAAAATCATTTACCCCCTCTCAGAAATTTTTAATCTTTTACCCTTCTACTTAAAATTTCTTTAATGCTTACTCTCTAATTTGATTTTTCATCCAAAATTTTGTTAACAGAATTAAATTTTTTTACAAATACCAAAATTACCTTAATAAAAAAAAATAAAAACATAATTTCCTCACAAACACAGTTTTAGACGAACTCACGGAAGCAAGACATAAATGTAAATCAACGATTGAATCCTCCCTCCACATTCATGTTTTCTTAACTTTTTTTTTCTTAACTTTTGCTTACATTCATGTTTTCTCCAAACTATTTCGTTGTCTTCCTGTGTTGCTGAGAGTAGAGGGAGGATTCAATCGTTGATTTATATTCATGTGTTTCTTCCGTGAGTTCATCTAAAACTGCATTTGTGACGGAAATATATTTTTCTTTTTTCTTCTATTAGGGGTAGTTTTGGTATTTTTTAAAAAAATTAACTCTGTTAACAAATTGGATGGAAAATCAAATTATGGGGTAAGTGATAAAAAAATTTAAGTAGGGCGGTAAATGATTAGAAATTTCGGGGAGGGCGTAAATGATTTTGAAGAAACTTGTAGGATTTTTTTTGAAGTTTTTCCTAAAAAAATAAGCAAAACAAAATGTGTAGACAAAGTTGTAGAGCATGAAAATTACAATATGAGTAATTATTAGATGATGAATTGAGAAATTAATAAGGTGTTAGGAACGTGATTTTCATACTTAATAGGAGGTTAGTTAATATTATAAAAAATTTGTGAAAATTCCTTCTTATTTTTAAATCATTATTTCAAACAAACTTTTATATAAGAAATGATTACCAATATATTCAAAATATTCATGATATAAAATTTTTACAATTAAACAATATAATAATAATACAGACATGACATCAAAAAAATAATTAAAATGCTAAATTAAAGAAGTGGTAAAAAGATTGCAAACTATCGTTATTGTTAGTAGAGCACAAGATCAAATATCATTTTTACAGTAAATTAATTAGCACATTTTAGTTCGACACTAGAACGAAATCAAATATATATTTTGTTATTTCCGAGGAACCACAAATTTGGGATATATAATTCTAAGGATTTCATTACTTTTAATTTAGTTGGATATACTCTCGGGACACGGGATACGACACGATACGACACTCCGACACATTAATTTTAAAAAATGTTAAATTTCGACACGTTAGGACACGTTTTGATATTATATAATATTTTTAATTTATGTAGTACATATTATATTTAGTATTCAATAATTTAAAAAAAAAATAAAGATAAACTTATAATACTTATCAATTTTACGAAGAAACATAAGATATCTTAAATGTTTATATTAAACTCAATAAAATCGTAATCGTAATCTAACGAATCTAATAGTTGGAACTCAAAATACAATGCAACGTAACCTTCGAATCTTTTTTGAGTCTTTGCAACTAGTATTGAAGTGTCGGAAAGTGCCGGTGAGTGTCGGACACGACACGTCAGAATTTTTGAAGTATCGGTGCTTCGTAGGATATACTAATGTTGTGTATAAATATATTCCATATAAAGCTTATTCTCAAATTAGTTATTTATTTTGTTATAATGGTACTGCAATTTATTGGCATTCTTCCAAGCAATCGCTAGTAAGTGCATCTTCTAACCACTTTGAGATTATTGCTTTATATTAAGTTAGAAGAGAGAATCCTTGCAAATATATTATAACACATATTCACGTTGTTTAACATTAGCAATTGACTCTCTTACTATAATTTATAAAGACAATGTTGCTTGTCTTGCACAAATTAGAGGAAGATATATTAAAGGTGATAAGACCAAGTATATCTGGTCAAAATTTTATAATACTAAAAAAAATTTTATAATACTGATAAACTCCAAGAAAATCCATAAATTGATGTTAATCACATAAATGATGAATTAGCTATAACAGTCATTGTATCAAAAGCTAGTGTAAAAATGTATAAACGATAGGAACGCACTGTAAAAATGCAAGTAAAAATGCTTCTTAGTAAAAATAGGTAAAAACATTGTGTAGAAATGTAAAAACGATAGAAACACAAGTTTTTTAGATTTTACTTAAACTCAATTTTTTTTTAAATTCTTTTTTTCATTTTTTTTTAAACTCAATTTTCTCTTTTTGTGTTTTTGGATCTATGTTTTATATAGTTATGTGACTTATATATTTTAAATATGAAGTTTTTCATTGAATTTTGAGTAATGTCTTATGTGATTTTTTTTTACTTGCACATATATATAATTTTGTATCTTGACTTTAAGTAGTAAAAAATTTATATTTCGTATCGTTTATACGATATACATTTTTATTACCCCTTCTGTTTTTACGTGAAAACTCAATTTTGACAACATTAATAACAGTAGTTATATAACTCTGTTGAAAGAGAGATATTATGAGTGATAATCAAAATTCCTTTCATTTTATCCATGTTTTGTCCCAATAGCTTTTTCCAACATAAGTTTTTTAATTAGTGTTGAAGAAGATATCATCTTATCATGTAAATATATTCAATTTGTGTGTAATCTTAGTTGTTTCCTAGTTGTTAGCTTGTATTCCTAGTTTGTTAGTGTAGTTACCATCAGATCCGATGATGTTACCAGCTTGTGCGTCCAGCTTTCTAGCTCATGCGATCAGCTCCTAGTTTTTAGGATTGTTAAGTTTGTTTATAATTATTTGTATTTTTGTTCAGCCTATTTAAAAAGGCAACCATCAATATAGCAAAGCAACATATTGATACCATATTTTATCTTGGTATCAGAGCGATCCGAAACACTTCCGCAAATACGAGTGAGTGCGAAAGCTTGTCTCATCTAAGATGGCAGGAGAAAATAGCAGCGCCTTAAAGCCTTCGGATCCTGACTCTCCCTTTTATCTAGGAGGGTCGGATAATCCAGGCGTCATTCTAACCATAGTACAGCTACGTGGAGAGGCCAATTATGACAACTGGGCCAAGCTGATGCAAAACGCACTCAGCGCAAAGAACAAACTTGGTTTCATCACTGGCGATGTGAAGAAACCGGAGAAGGATAACGCCGCGGAATGGCGTGCATGGGTCAGGTGCAATTCTATGATCAATGGGTGGATTCATAACACCATTGATCCTAAGTTGCAACCATTTATTAAATGTTTTGCTGACGTCAAAGACTTGTGGGACGACCTAAAGGAGAGGTATGTTGTTCAGAATTTCCCGAAGCAGTATCAACTCAGAGCTTCCCTCACAAACACACGGCAGCAAGGAAGTACTATTGGTGAATATTACACCAAGCTTCGTGCAATTTGGGATGAGCTCGAAGGTGGCAAGATTTCCAAATCATGTGCATGTGGAGATAATTGTGCAGTGGCCAAGGAGATAGAGGAAGGCAGAGAACATGAACGCGTGTATCAATTCCTTATGGGATTGGATGAAGCACTCTTTGGGAACTTACGTTCTCAGATTCTTAATACATCTCTTCTTCCATCCCTTAATAAAGTTTATGCAACTGTTACACAGGAGGAGACACACCGCGCCATTGCCCGTGGCCATGATGATCGCAACACTGTCATCGGTTATGCAGCATGCACCGAAGCCAGTGGCGGACATGATGCACAGGCGCAACGCATGGTTGCGGTCCAGCCAGCAGCTCGTGTTCCATGCCCTCACTGCGGGAAGACCAACCATGATCCATCTCGTTGCTGGAAAATTGTCAGATTCCCTCAGTTTCGTGGTGCACCTCGCGGCCGTGGCAGGGGACGAACAGGAACAGGTGGACGCGGACCCCATGAACAAGCATATGCCGTTCAAACATCAGACGTTATGCAAACAGCAACCGCATCACAAACAGCGGTTGTTCTGTCCTCACCAAATGCAGCTGCATTCTCGGTTCTCACTCCAGAAGTAGTGCATAAACTCATGACATTGGTGGATCACTCTCAGGCAAATCAAACCACCAACAAGTTGTCTGGTAAGGCTACTCAATCACAATGGCTTATTGATAGCGGTGCTTCGCAGCACATGACACGGTCTCTGGAATTATTAATGGATGTTAGAAAAATCAAACCTCTAGCAGTGAGGTTACCTAATGGTGAAATTATTCATACTGAACAACAAGGGACAATGGTGTTCGAAAACAATTTTACATTGTCTAATGTCTTGTTTGTTCCCCATTTGCGCTGCAATCTGATTTCAGTGTCTCAATTATTGCAGCAGAATAACAACAGAGTAATTTTTACTAATGGAAAATGTATTTTGCAGGACCAAGCATTGATGAGGGAGACTGGATTGGGTGATATTCATGCAGGAGTTTATGTGTTTCAACCAAAGCATGCTTCAGTTTCTACCGTAAGAGTTCAGGAGTCTGCAGAGTTGTGGCACAGACGGTTGGGTCATGCATCCTATGAAGTTGTGTCTTTGCTTCCGTTATTTTCTCATAATTCAGCTAAAATTGCAGCGAATAAAACGGCATGTGCCATTTGTTGTCGTGCTAAGCACACTAGAACTATGTTTCATTCAAGCAGTAATCGAAGTAAACAATGTTTTGATTTAATTCACTGTGATACGTGGGACCCTATCGTTCTTCTTCCTCTTCAGGTGCACATTATTTTTTAACAATCGTTGATGACTTCAGTCGATTTGTTTGGGTGTATATGTTAGCTGAAAAGAAGGAGACTTGCGATCGTATTCATAAATTTTTGGCTATGATCAGAACCCAATTTGGAAAAATGATAAAAATTTTGCGTTCTGATAATGGGACTGAATTTAAATCAAATAAATTACTGCAGTTGTATCATGAAAATGGGATAGTTCATCAAACGTCTTGTGTTTATACACCAGAACAAAATGGGCGTGTAGAGCGAAAGCATCGACATATTTTAAATGTTTCTCGGGCGTTATTGTTTCAAGCTGATTTACCCATCGATTTTTGGGAAGAAAGTGTGCTTGCAGGGGTCCATTTGATTAATAGAACACCATCCAAAATTCTTTCAGGCAGTACACCACATGAGTTATTATATGGGGTGGTCCCAAATTATGAACACTTGAAATTTTTTGGATGTTTGTGTTTTGCTAATGTCAGACCAAAGCCTACGGATAAATTTGCATCTCGATCTCGCAAATGTCTGTTTGTAGGATATCCTACTGATCAAAAAGGGTGGAGAGTATATGATTTAGAAAATAGAGAATTTTTTGTATGCAGGGATGTCAAATTTTATGAAGAAATTTTTCCTTTATCATCACATGTTGCACCAAAAAATGCGCCTGCATTATCCTTGCTGCCTCATTCTATTCAGGTCACGAGTGAAGATGCGTCCAATAATATGTTGTCCGCCCATGATAATGCTTATACACCTGCAATTGAATACTATGCAGAAGGCGCCGATCAAGTACTTACACCTGTATCACATGCAGACGACAGGGGGAGTAATATTTACGTAGACGCCGAACAAATTCATGCTCCCGAATCTCATGCAGGCGACATCCACGCTGAACAAATGGCTGCACCCGAATCCTATGCAAGAGACGTTAATGCAGATACGTCACACACTTTAACGGTGCAATCAAGAGCACCAATTCATGTGCCATGCTCTTCACGGTCGCAACCAGTTGAGGGCTGAAGTCAGCAATCACGGAAAACCCCAACATACCTTCAAGATTATGAATGCAATGCTATTGAAACACATAAATCTCTTCCTGCTCTTCCAATCAGTCACTCCTCACATGCAAGGTCAGGTATTAAATATCCATTATGTAATTCTCTTAGTTTATCTAAATTCTCTCCATCCCATCGTGCGTTTGTAGCAGCTATTGATGCAGGATGTGAGCCTCGCCATTTCAGAGAAGCCATGCAGAATTTGAAATGGGTCGAAGCTATGAGAAAAGAGATCACTGCACTAGAGGATAATGGGACATGGGCTGTCACGGTTTTGCCACCGAATAAAAGAGCATTACCTAGCAAATGGGTTTTCAAAATAAAATATCATTCTGATGGAACCGTGGAAAGATACAAGGCACGGTTAGTTATTGCAGGTAACCATCAGATAGAAGGCGAAGACTTTGGTGAGAGTTATGCGCCTGTTGCAAAAATGACAAGCGTTAGAACTCTCTTGGCAGTTGCTGCAGCTAAGCAGTGGGAACTACATCAACTAGACGTGCATAATGCTTTCCTAAATGGAGAGCTTAGTGAAGAGGTGTATATGAAATTTCCTCTAGGATTTAGCAATGGAACAAAAGATCAAGTCTGCCGTTTGAAAAAGTCACTCTACGGTTTGAGACAATCTCCAAGAAACTGGTTTAGTAAATTGAGCTCCTCACTTATGAAATACGGTTTTCCACAATCTCATGCTGATTATACCTTGTTCACATTCCAAAGAGGTGGTATTTTTCTTGCTCTCCTGGTTTATGTTGATGATATAGTGTTGGCAGGAAATAATACTCAAGCATGCACTCAAGTCAAGGAATATTTAAACAAGTGTTTTAAAATCAAGGACTTGGGCAGGTTGAAATACTTTCTTGGGATTGAGATAGCCCGTAACAAAGAAGGAATATTTTGTGTCAGCGGAAATATGCTCTTGATATTTTACATGAAGCAGGTCTTAGTGGAAGCAAACCAGCTGTGTCTCCTATTGAACAGAATCATCGACTTGGCCTTGCTGATGGACCAGACATCGATAATCCTGAGAGATATAGAAGATTAATTGGCAAATTGATTTATTTAAACATTACAAGACCAGATTTGAGTTATGCTATTCATGTCCTCTCTCAATTTATGCAGCATCCTAAGCAAGTTCATTATGATGCTGTCCTACGAGTGTTAAGGTATGTGAAACAAAATCCTGGACAAGGACTCTTATTGAAAAGCGCATGTGATCTCCAAATCCATGCCTATTGTGATTCAGATTGGGCTTCTTGTCCTCTTACAAGAAGATCTGTTACTGGATATTTTGTTATGTTGGGCACATCACCTATTTCATGGAGAACAAAGAAACAGGTCACAGTTGCACGTTCTTCTGCTGAAGCTGAGTATAGAGCCATGGCAGCTGCTACAACAGAGTTAATTTGGTTAAAGGGTTTTCTTGCGTCTCTTGGTGTGCATCATACAATACCCATGTAGTTATTTTGTGATAATACAGCAGCTCTCCATATTGCTGTTAACCCCGTTTTTCATGAACGGACGAAACACATTGAGCTGGACTGCCATTTCGTTCGAGAACATATTCAGGCGAACACCATTGCTACATCCCATGTTCGCTCCTCCGCTCAGCTGGCAGATCTTTTTACCAAAGCTTTGGGACAGTCTGTCTTTCTTGCATTCCTTCCCAAGTTGGGCATTTCATTCTTACATGCTCCAACTTGAGGGGGAGTGTTGAAGAAGATATCATCTTATCATGTAAATATATTCAATTTGTGTGTAATCTTAGTTGTTTCCTAGTTGTTAGCTTGTATTCCTAGTTTGTTAGTGTAGTTACCATCAGATCCGATGCTGTTACTAGCTTGTGCGTCCAGCTTTCTAGCTCATGCGATCAGCTCCTAGTTTTTAGGATTGTTAAGTTTGTTTATAATTATTTGTATTTTTGTTCAGCCTATTTAAAAAGGCAACCATCAATATATCAAAGCAACCTATTGATACCATATTTTATCTATTAGGCAGAATCATACAAATAACTAAAAAGAATATTTAGCAAGGACGTTTATATGTTTTCTTAGAAAGACTTTTAATTAGGCAGTTTAAATTAGTGTATAAGTAAAGATCAACGTCCAAAGGGAAGTGTTATAAAATCATATTTATTGATACAAGGGAAAGTATGTTAAACTATGAATATTTTATTACTTTTTTAAGTTTTTACCAGATCGATATTTTTTTAGGAAGTTTTCATGAAACATATTTATAGTGTATGGTATCCAATAGATAATGTTATAAAATATTCGTGGAAGTGGATGATCTTTTTATGTTTCATGATATATATGACTTTTTATTTTCGCATAACATTTGATTTAAGTTTTAACCACCACACTAATAGTATGTTAAATACAATTGTTCACTTATTTATGTTTAGAGCCATACATAAAGACATGGCTTTTATGAGAAATTTAAGCTTTTTATGGATTCAAAACTATATGGTATTCTCATTTTTTCCACAGGTGGCGTTTGGTTGGCGTCTTTATCCAACTTTCCAAGGTAAGTGACAAAAGGATTCCATAACGACGTGTTTGGTGAAGCTCTTTCAGACAAAAAACCAGTCATCCAAGTTGCATAGGTTTTTGTACCAAAAAAAAAAAAAAAAAGTTGCATAGGTTTTTGATTTAGATCCGAAAAAGACGGCTTTCGGCACTGTTTGAAAACCATTTTTGTAAAACCACGACAAAGTCACTGTTTGCTTAATTTTTTTGTAACCAATATACCCTTTCCTGGTAATACGGCTGTTTGTTTGTTTAAGATAAGGGTATGGGGATAAAATCGTAATTTTATATCATTTACCTATCTATATTTTTTCCAAAACCAAACATAGAATTTCAAAATTTTCATATACTTTCCTGGTAAAATTTTATCGAACCAAACTACTTTTTTTTACATTTTCCTATCTATCTCACTTTATCTCACTTTCTTACCATTTCCCTATCAATTCAATTTCTCTAGTATTCTAAAAATTTCACCTCGCCACCTAAAGAGTTTATACTTATATCTTTCATTATTTTCTCTCTGTTTTTATTTCTTTCTCTCGTATTCCGTATTAATTTTATAATAAATATAACTTTATTTAGAAAATTTCATAGGTTATTATTTTTCACTTAAATATTAAATATTTTTTAAATATTTTTTACTTCTTTACAGATCTCTAAGTCAAGAATATTTTAGGTTTTTGTTGAGGCGTATGGATCTAAATAATTTACCCATTGATTTAAAAGAGTGTAATGAGCGTACAACTACATCAAATTCATTCACAATTTAATTTATTTTGAGTATACAGTTTAATCAATTTAAATTAAATGTGACTTCATTTTTATGAGTAATTTTTTTTTCACCAATTTCCTAACACTTTTTGTCTACGGGTCATTAGAAATGCTTTACTAATACAACAATAAGAAAGAACTCAGCCAATAACTATAATAAAACAGACCAAGTTCTAGAGTTACGAATCTGCATTACCTATAGAATTTATTTTAAGAAAGGATTTTTATTCAAAAGCATTAAAGTTTTCAAGTGAAAACAAGCATAAAAGGCAATCAAAGTGGTGCATCAAATTTCTAAGCATTAATAATTTCTGACAAAATATTATATATAACTTCCGAAAAATATAGCAACTCACCATTTAAAAAGAAAGTGAAATGAATCTAAGACAGAACTCACTATGCCAGGGTCAAGACACCCACAATTCTCAAACTAAAGAGAACCTCCACCATATTTTACGATTCAAAAAGTACATTCAATGACATAAAATTTTGACAATTTGTCAAATAATAGAATTAACCAAACTCTGTAGTCAGCATATTACTTGCTGACTCGGTAAGCCTGCAAATAAAAAAAAAAGTAAATCAGTTCAGTGTATATTGATATATAAATAAATATATACATGTATAAAAAAAAAGATAAATAAATATATATACAACACCAAAATAATTTTTTTTATGTATTTTACTAATTCTAAGCTAGGCTCACCTTGACCCTTTTTAGTAGCTCTTTAGCATTGCTATCATTTTTGAAGTGTTCTCTTACAGGCTGCATATTCCAAGAAACAATTATTTAGCTTGTGCCATGCACTGGAAATAAAGAAATGCAAGAATGATTTATTCCTGAGTTCACAAAAAATACATGCTATAAAACAACTAATCACAAGATGCTATCAGCACCAATAGCAGCTCTGTCGTCTATCTAACTCTAGTTTTTCTCTCCCAGGATCAATCATCTTAATTGAGAAATAAATGATGCAAATGTAAATAATCACTTGGGCCCCCAATAATAAAAATGTTATGATTTGTCCATGTAAATGGAGATGGATGGAGTCTAAGTGATACACTCCATAAACAGATGTACAAGCACAACTTTACTTGGACAAGTGAACGCATTAAACAATTTGAAATTTATTAACCTATCCACTTTATACATCATTGTAAATTTGCAAACCGAAACCACCACATTGAAATTTCAAACCCAACACATTATAACTATACCAACCAACATGATTTCAAGAATAGCATTATAAGTATATATGTACCTTTGCCATTCTAAAACATTGTTTCAACACAGAGTAAGAACACTACCAACCTAATACATATAGTTGAAATTGTACTTTTAAAACTTACAAGGAGAAAGAAAACAAGATGCACAAACATAATCAGAAAACATCACCTCCAGAATTTTATTCAACGACTTTGACAAAGCTGGTTTAAGGTCTCCTGGATGCAACTCCCCACTTTCATAGTCAGTGATCAGCTCTTCAAAGCTTTTGAATGTCCTAGTTTGAAGGGAAGAATGAACACATATTAACCAAACAATTTTTCAGCATAAAAGAGAAGTTAGAGAGCAACCAGAATTGATTCAAGAAATTAATACTTTTAATGGAATGTGAAGTTCAAACAGGGGAAATAGCAGAACTTACTTATTCCCACCATTATCGGCATTTCGCTCCACTGTAAACTCATTAAACCAGGGTAAGATGAGAAATTTAATGTACTCCAAGCATGGGTTTCCTTCCACAATCTTTGGTGGGCAATAAGCCTTTTTTATTTTCACATTCACTTCAGCCTACAATATCCAAATACAAAATTGAACAGTAACAACATAAGTTTTTCTTAAAAAAGAAAAAAGAAAAAAAAAAATTACCAAAAAGGAACTCCTGAAAAAATATTTACCATGAAGGAACAAATAGCCACAATTATACACAAAAGCACAACCTTTTATTTCTTCATACTAAATATTGAACTTCACCTTCCTCTTATTGACAAATTTAATAGCCCTATTAGCAACTTACCTCCTCATCTTCCATGAAAATGGAAGATGATGGGTCACTTTTTGACATCTTTTCTTGCCCTTGCTGTAGACCAGGTAACATGTCTGCAAATCACCCTTGAACAGTTAGTAAGAGATACACAAATTAAATATGGGAAAAATGTTTGTCCTTTTAAATGACACAAATTGTGTCATTTCACTCTCACAAAGAGGTGAGACCCACACCTTTATTTTTTTTTGTCCACTCTCTCCCCCTTTATCTATCTCTTTCTCTCACTTAAAATGACACAATTTTACATCCTTTAAAATGATACACACTTTTCCCATTAAATATATATTAGTTGAAAGGAAATTTGGAGAATACGGTGTGACAAGATAATGGGTTTGTTCTTCCTCTTGATGTCATCGCAATACTCTCTGGCAAGTACATTCACTTTTCGCTGATCCATTCCCAATTGGCAGATGTCGGCCTATTTTAAGATAAAAACATTCATGCATTATTCACTAATATGTTTCCAGCAAATTGATTACTATAGTTTCAGATGTTAGGACATAAGAACAGCATAATATCTGAATACTCAAACATTTAAAAAAAATAGGTAGTTTACATATAGAGACCATAGGAAAGTGGGAAGGAAAACCCAAGAACAGTATAACTGAAGTTAGAAGAAGAAATAATTCGCAGTCAGTACATTTAATTAACACATCCAGGGCAGTGCACGTCTATCATAATTTAATTTTGGGACAGTTCTCTACAGTAAACTGACAACATCCAATGTGAGCCTATAAGGGCATCATTTTAGAATGATTTTACGAAAATGTCATGCTATCAACATACACATGTCAAAAAAAATAAAAAATGATGTAAGCACCAATCCAATATATAGGAAAGAACTGAAATGCACCTTGAGGAAAAATATGTCAGCACACTGCATACATGGATAGAATATTTGTGCAGCAGTCAATTCATCCTGTTCACTTCGCCCCATGATTTGGCTACACCTATAATATGGAAAAACAAAACATGGACCAACAAATTAAGCCCAAATCGATAATTTACTAGATCATATCAAAAAAAAAATTTAAGAAAAAAGGAACCTGATAATCCTTTTAAGGTTGTTCTTCTGAGCTATATCCAACACAAGAGGCCAGTATTCATCAGCTCTCGAGTTAATCTCCTTCGATGACCATAAAAACTCAACTTTCCCTCCTTCCAGATCCATCCCAACAGCTTTCCAAATTTCAATAAAGTAGCGGCCAACAATCTCAATTTTCTTCAAATCTCCTCCCATTTTATTGTTTAGCTTGGCAAACCAATCAGCAATCCATATTTTCATACGGCAACCAGCAGATGTTAGCTTGTTCACACTGATTGCTTTCATGACTCCCTATATATAAGTGAAAGAACGTAACTATCCCTATGTAAGTCACACTATCATCAAAAGATTCCCTTCACCTCAAAAATCAAGTAGGCAACTATTCACTTCTTCCATTTTCTATAAGAAAATATCATTATTCAACAATTTATTTTCAATATTAGGATTCTTTTTTTAAACAGAGAGAGAGAGAGAGAGAGATGACCTGAGCTATGTGCATTCGTCCGGAGGGTTCGAAGCCATCATAGCAAACGGGTTCAGGCTTCTTAGCGAGGAGGTTAAGGAGCTCATCTTCTTGAATGCACTCTTCCCCGATGCTCCTCACGATCTGAAACCTCTGTTCCAGGGTCAACCTGGGACCAAAAAAACCTAAGAGTTATAACAATCATCGAACCTGGAATATGAAAATTGAAACCCTAAGAGTTGAGTTTGGAGAGTGTAGTAGAAGAAACTTACTCATGAGTTGGATTTGGGTTCGATGATTCGGCGATCTCGGGTTCGGAGACGGACAAGGATTCCATAGCTCCCGCTGCTGCTTGTTCCATTGGTGGATGAGTGATTGCCTTAATCTGAATTAGAACCCTGTTTTAAAGAAAACACAAATGGCGGCTCCACTGCTAACTCAACTCACCAGGACAAGATACCCTCACCACCATTTAGGAATCAGATCCCCTAATACACAAACTGTTACATTTATTTTATGGAAAATGCTTCTATTTATTTCATTTCACTTCCATAAAGAATGAGATTCGTACTATCTTTTTTATCAATTTTTATTTATTTATCTTTTTCTTTATTTTATTATAATTTTAACTATTATTTTATGTTTTCAATGTATTTCATTTTGAGAAAAATATTTCTGAAGTTATTACAGATAAGTTATCTGCATTTATTCCAAAACAATGTCATTTTGGTATTGAAATATTAAGGGAATGTTTGGTAGGGGTTTTTAATGAAGATAACCAGGCAACTTCTAGTGGCATTTTAGCATAACCATGTTTGGTAAAAGTTTCAAGAAAATTTAACCATGCAAATGCTTTACCCGACCATTGTAATTTGTTTACAAAATTTGATGGAAAATTAGGGGTGTGCAAAAAAACTGGTTCACTTGTCCTGTTTTTGATCTGATCTTGACTTCACCCATAAATACCTATTATTTTTAAACTGAGTTTAAATATTGACCCACTTTATTTGGGTACCTGACTTGTTTTAATAATGACTCATTGACCCAAAACTTGACCCATAGCCATTATGTCAAAAAAAAGAAAAAAAATTACAATTACATTAAAAGAAAAATTTTAACGTAAAATAATAACGTCAAAAAAATTTATGCAAAATATTTCAATCAATGTTATAAAAAAAAAAATATATTTCAATCAAAATTTTTCGAAATTTTTTTGGCGAAAAATATATTTATCAAAATTTGATGGAAAAAATTTTTGTAAATTTTTTTTACGGAATCTAAATTTCATCAAAATATTTCCCAAAAAAACATATTCATCAAAAATTTCGACGAAACACATTTCCATCGAAATGTTTTGACGGAAAAAAAATTCATCAAAATTCATTACATAATTCAAATTTCGGCGAAAGTTTTCGACGGAAACATTTTCGTTAAACTTTTTGACAAAAAAAAAATTCGTCAAAATTTTTAGCGAACACTTTTTCATCGAAAATTTTCAATTAAATATTTTCGTCAAGGTTTTTGATAAAAAATATTTCCAACAAAATTTTCAACGGAACACATTTCTGTCAAAAAATTTCGTATAAATTTTTGACAAAAAAAATTTCGATAAAAAATTTTGACGAAAAAATATTCTGTCAAAATACTTTAGAGAATCTAAATTTCGTCAAAAGTTTCGAATGAAACATTGCCCTGCAAACAATTTCCGTCCAAATTTTCGTCAGAACAAATTCCCATCGAAATTTTGAACGAAAAATATTCCGTCAAAATCTTTGACGGAATTCTTTTTTCGTTTAAAACATTTGATGGAGGAAATCATTTTCGTCAAAACTTTTGACGGAAACTAAATTTCGATAGAAAATTTATTTTTGTAAAAATTTTCATTAGAGAAAAAATTTCGTCACTTTTCGACAAAAAGTATTCCGACGAAAAAATAATTTCGTGACGAAATTTTTGTCGTTTGCAACGTAGAAATTTCGACGAAATTTTGTAACGAAACCAAGTCAAAAACGGGTCAGGTCAGATTTGACCCACTTCAGAAACCAAGTGAGAAGAACTTCAGAAACCAAGTCAGGTCAGATCCGACCCAGTTCTGAACTAGTTCAAAAAAACCCAAAACAAGTCAGACCTGACTTGGATCAAATGAAAGCGGGTCGGATCAAAATACCTGACCTATAAAAACCAAGTTGGGTCGAGTCGACACAAAAATATGACCCGACCTGACCCATGCACAGCCCTATGGAAAACACTGTTTCAAAAAACCATTGAGAATGAGGTATTTTCTTTTGATGGGAAAAGAAAAAAATGATTACAAATTTGGAGACTGAAATGCCCTTGGTTTACTTTTGGAAAAAGTGGAGTCTCTTAAAAAAAAATGGTATTTTCGTCTTTTCAATCTATTTCTCCATCAATATTTTAACTTCAACCAAATATAGACTCAGAAAATTTAACCCAATTTTTTCGATAATATTTCGGCCTACCAAACAACTTTTTTTTAACTTTCCTACAAAGCTCATTTTCTCATCATATTCCTAGTAATTGTATTTTCCTAGTAAAAAAAAAATTCTTCCTCTACCAAACGTCCCCTAAAAAATTATAAATAACTATTATAACCCTGAAAAAAATTAAAATTAAAAAAATACTACGATTTTCGCCCTAAAACGACAGCGTATTGAACTTACTGCAGTAACTGCAGAAAAAGTGAACCCTTTCATTTTAGTCTTTAATGTTTCTAAAGTGAACGTAGATAAGTTATCTCGCTTCCAAAATGACGTCGTTTTGGTTTAAACAATTATAATAAAAAAGACTATTGTAACCGAAAAAAAAATTATAATTACAAAAATATCTTAATTTCTGCCTCAAAACGATATCATTTTGGGTTCAATATAGATAAATTATCTGCGATGACTTTTTTTTTTTTTATATATTTATATGTTAGATCATTCTGCAATTTAGATGGAGACTGATCGGCTCGCATCATCAGTTACGATTTAAAATTAATTTGCAATCAATCTAAAATGTTAATTAAAAATATTAAATTTATTATCATCGGTTATGATTTGATAAATAAATATTTTTATTTTCGAGATAACAATTCAAATCGAAATTGATTGCATCAGATCGTAATTTATAATGAAAAAAAAAAAAATTAATTTGCAAACAAATTAGACATGATAATTAAAAACAAAAAAAAATATTATTACTGATGAATGGTTTTTTTTTCATTGTCAAAACTGATTAAATTAGATCATAATCGATAGGGGTGTTAACGGGCCGAGCCGAGCCGAGCTTTGATCTTAACGGGCAAAGCCTGTATTTAAGCGTGCCCGACTGACCTTAACATGTTACCTGTTACGAATATAATATTGGCCTCTGGCCTGGTTTATTTACAAAAAATAAAAGCCTGTGTGAAGCCTGTATTAACCTGTTAGCATGTTAAAGAATAAAAATAAGAGAACATAATTCAAAAAAAATTCAATTTCCAGATAGAAACCTTAGCTTCCAATTTGCAGCAATAATTTACAAAGTCTACAATAAATAAAAAAATTAAAGTGAGAGAAGGTAGATAACATGTTATATTATCGTAGCCCATTATAAAAAAAGTGCCAACAAAAATAAAAATAAAATAAATAAAATAAAAAATAAATTGACACAAACGAGCAGTGCACAGTGGAACGAATGAGTTTTTGTGGGTTTGTTTGTGTGAAGGAGGATGAAGGATAATATAGAACAACACTAGTAATTCCATAAATATACATAAATTCAATATATATCCAAATAGCATAATATAGAACAAAATTATTCAAAAAGTCTGTTAAACCAATAAAATGGGGTGAAATAAATTGATGAGAGAGAGTTATTACAAGTAGTATAAAAAGTATAAATAAATATTTATATACTAGACTAGCCTGGGATGCTCTAAGGCCGAGCTTCTGAATTAGAGCCTGAGACATTTTTATTAAACGAGCTTTTATATAAGTGCAAGCCTGGTTCCAACACGAGCTTTTATTAAACGAGCTCAGGCCTTTACGAGCCGAGCCAAAGGCCCCTGGCTCGTTTACCACCCCTAATAATCGATGGTGAAAAATTAATTTTTAAATGTAAAGATTTCAAAATTGTGTCTAAATTATTTACTATGTTAATTATTATTTGACTAAATAAATTTAATATTGATTTTAAAATAATAATAATGATATTATTTGCAATCTTAATTATTATTTATAATTTAATTAGGGAGAGATTTTACTTACAACTTATTTTCGTTTTCAACCTCTTATAACCATATCTTAACCGTTGATTTCTGTTGATTTCTGCAATCAACGGTTATCATTTATTGCGAATTAATAATTAATTAATAAATTTGATTTACGAAAATCTTAACCATTGATTGATGGAAATTGACGATTAAGATATGGTGGTAAGAGTTGTAAATGAAAATAGATTATAAATATAACATTTCCGGTTTAACTAATATCTAATTAGAATGAGGGAATAAAATAAAAAAATAATAAAATTTGATATAAACAACCACATCATGCTATGACATGATCCCATTACTTGCAAATGACAGTGTACACAATCAGATAGATACGCATGATCTCGTTAGTTACGTTTACGGGACATTGACCATGTTGCCACCTCTTTCATAAAAAATTACCGGATTGTAACGTTAGAAATTTTTTTTTGTCAAAATGCCACATCACAATCTCGCTAGTCTGATAAGCGAGAATGGTCTAGACACGTGTCAACATTTGAATGGTCAACCATTCTCGCTGGATTGCCCAGCTAGAATGACAGAATGCTGACACGTGACAAAAGTACAGACATTCAGATAATGCTTGTACTTTTGCCAGCATTATGTCATTCTAAACGTGAATGGTTGACCATTCAGACGTTAACATGTGTTCAAACCATTTCCGCTTGTTAGACCAGCGAGATTGTGATGTATCATTTTGGCAAAAAAATTTTCCTGACACGACAATCCGATGATTTTTTACCTAAAAGGTAGCAACATGGATAAAGTCCCTACATTTACATATGAGGTGTACGGTGTACCCAACCACATGCGCTGGGCGGATGATATGCGCAACTCTTGTCATGTGATAGTTGCGCACCCCTTAATTACGCAGCATGTGCAATTGGTCCCGGAAAATATTTTAACTCTGCATTAATTGTGTAATTTTTTTTTTAAATTGCATTTAGTATCATTAAAAACTAAATGCTTTCAATATCAAATTAAGAAGAAAAAAAAACTAGACGCTTTGGAAAGTGACAAACTGACAATGTGGTTTGCTACATAAAAATAATTTAAATTGACATAAATAACATAATATTTTTAGAGTAGAGTTATATTGATAAATTTTTTTTTACAAACTATACTATGTCTAACCGGTAAGTCTTATCGGTTAGATATAATGTAGTTTGTAAATATAATATTTTTCATATTTTTATTGATAAAAAATTATTTTCTACCTGTTATAATTATAAATATATAAAAATAATAATAATAATATTTATTTTAAAAATGATATGTAAGATTTTTTATGATTAATATCTTATAATTATGGCCATATCTCCTATGATATTGTTATAGTATTAGTTTTAGGATAAAAACTCAATAAAATTAAGGGCTTGTTCAAATGGTGATAAATGTGGACATGACAATAAAATAAAAAGGGGAAAACAAAATAAGATAAAAAATAGCTCAAGTGTTGGTGAGACCAATATCATGTCTTAACAAGTTTCAGTATGGTCAGGGTTAGATCAAATCATGATACTTTATAAAATTATGTATACAGTCTAATTTATCCTACTTTATAAAATTTATATTATACAGGATTTGGAAATTAAGCTCTAAATCAATAAATCATATCAAAGTGGTCAATTTAGTCCCACACAACACCTACCCTTTAATCCGTCTTTGCCCGATTAATTGCAAATCTGACCGTCTGTTTGAGTCATTCACCTCCTCTAATTCCTCCTACTCGAGTCTCATCGTATATTGAGTCATTCACCCGTTTTCAAGGATTAAGTAATGACAGAATATAATAAGTCATCATGTCTAGCATTTTCCGGTCTAAAAGATTTTACAACTATAGGCGATGGTTATTTTATCTGCATATATTAGCAAGTAAAAATAAATAAAATGGAGATTATTCTGCTTATTTTTTTTTTTAATATTTATCTTTCTCTCTCTTCTTTAGATTCTGATCTAACCGTACTGGAGAACGGGAGAATGATAAGCAAACGTAGGTAGAAAAAAAAAATATAGAATAATATATCTTACTAAAAATAAAAAATAAAAATGGGTACCAAAAAATATCAACTAATGGACCATAATATCTTCGTTCAAATCCCTCAAGATTAACAAGAGGCAAATGTCGCTTTTACCTCTTAGATAGAATAAAACTCATGTTTGTTCACAAATTAACAGGAAATAATATCTCCAAGAGGATAAATTAGTTGGGACTTTTGAAAACATGAACTTCCAACAAGGGAACTTCTTTGTCAATCAGCTCAAAGATGCAAACATCTCCAGCTCGCAATTTACTCTCTGTTGCAAACAGAGACCAACCAGAAGAGAAGCGGGTAAATGTACTGTAACCGGTCAACTTCACAGGCCACGATCTTTTCCCAAGCTGAATTATCACATTCTGCTCCTTGCTCTCATTATTTACGAACTTCGGTACATACGCCTGCATAATGTAACATTACTGCAAGAGTTAGAAGTTCATAACATAATTACCTAGAGTTTATGAATGTATAACGTCTGCAATAAGCGTAACATAAATGTTTCACACCATAGATTGTATTTGTTGTTCAACCCTACCAATGCACGTTCTGACAGATGAACTGGCTTTATGAACACCGTGAAAAAAGGATTGTATGAGACGAATTTCTTAGCTACTTCCTGAGCTCTAACATGCTTGGGCCAATTCAACGATGAAGTTCTTTGAGTAGTTCTCCCACCTGTGGAATGATAACGAAAAGAAACAAGTCAAAGCCAATTAAAGAGATGTCATCTGGAGCATCTTGAAAATTGAGTTTATTGGTTTCAACTCTAGTTTTTTGATATAGAGCAGAAAGATACTAGGAAATTTGACCCTTCATGATTTTGAAAATGTTAAAGTGCGCTATGCTACCCTTCATGTTTATGCATTCCTCCATGTGCAAGTGCAAATAATATCTTCCTTGGGGGCACATACACTCATTGGTGACGTAATTTGAAAGAGCCATTGTGGAAATCATAAACCACCCATAAATGTTGAACGAAAAGTCTAATAGAAGATATCACTTAAAAGGAAAAACAAATCATGAAATCCATACCTTTCAGTTGGTGCTTGAGAGATTTCTGAAACTCTGTCCTTTTATCAGATTGATCACCTGCATGCAACTTTTGCAGATTGGAGCTAATTTCCATATTCCTATGAGTCCCATATCTCATTTTCTTACGAGATGGAGCAGAAAACAGTGGTGAGTTTGGCCTGGTCTTTTTCTTTGGAGGGATTCCCCCCAAAATTTTCAATGATTCATCATCACTCTGGTTATGATCATCCTTTTCGTCACAATTGTCATTGGAAGGATAATCTATTTCTAGAGCACTCTGGTCAAGTATGAGTACATCAAACTGTGAAGTACCTTCATATTTAAACATAACCAAATAACCATGATCTAGAGAGTAATTTTCAACAAATTCTTTCCAACCCTTTTCGAACCAAACTTCATCGTTCTGTTTTGTCCAATACACTTTCCATCCTGAGCCATCTGGAGGCCTGATAAACACTGGATTTGACAAACCACCTCCATAACTCCTTGTAAACTTATTGGGTATTTTCTACAAAGAACCTGTTGGTTAGTATGCCAAACAAATGTTCATAATCCTATCACAAATATAACGGTAATCTTAACTTCACTAGTTTTTCCGAATCAATTCTCTAGTGCTGATATTTACAGGTAAATGATTCCAAAGACAGGATAATAGCAATGACAAAGAATACTTACAAGTCTTTCAATATTAGTTTTAAGAATAATCTTGAAGAAATGAATAGGCAGGATTGCATTTCGCCGGCCAAAATGAGTCGTCATAGATAGACTTGAAGTTGAGAAGCTGTGTCGCTTCAGATACCAAGAACAAGGAAGCTATCTATGCTTGCAATATGCCCTCCTAAGTCCTAAGTAAACGCTGGTCACTCAGAGCAAGTGAAAATTCGATCTCAACTTCATAATTGATTCAGAGTCACGACTCACGAGACAACTATGCATTATGCACTTATATGATCCTCTAATTAATCACCCATAATATAATGTACGGTGGATCTCGAACCTGCCACACGTTTAACTCAACCATTCATATTCATATTAGTTGCTGGACTTGGAAATTGAAATCATCATTTATTTGCAATACTTCGAATTACTCTCCTAAATATAAAATTCTTTGCTGTTCTCATCTTGTCTATACAAAATTCTTATAGCAACAAGTCAAGAGAAAAAAAATTAAAATTTAGGATTTCATTTTTTAATGATATTATTGAGAGAGGACAGAGCAGTGTAAAATTATTCTTCTGTGACTGAACGCCAGTTGGGGTTTAATGAAGAGTTGTAATTATTGATAGACTTATGTTGATTAATAATATTCCATGGGAGTTTTTGAGTGAGATGTAGACATTTATTGATCCTTAATATTATAATAAAATATGTAAAACTCTATTAAATATAAAAAAAATAACCAATAAAATTCCGGTACCATGGAAAAATAAACTGGTACCGTATTAATCCTGAGGTTCAATATAAAGAGAAGTAATAATTTTGTTAATTAATTAGTAACTTGAAAGCTATTTATTACCAAAACATCCCAATTGCTTAATGGCATGAAATCTGAACCGCTTACACTGAAACCTCCCATATATCACATCAGGTTTTCCGTTGCATCTATTGTGCTCGCACACACCCAACTCCTGACTCTAGTTGGCAAACCAAAAGAATTCTTTACCACTTGTCGAGTTCATTCTTTTTAATGTTGCATTATTAATCTTAAAGTTCATTTCCCCACTACCATCAATCAAGGCCAGCAAGTAAGATCTACAGAAATGAACTCCTTCAAATTATCAAGCCAGACAATACCGCATGAACTGTTTCCAATGTCCCTAATGCTATAACGTGGTAACCATTGCAGAAATTCTTTACATTTTTCCTTTGATATTGATTATAACAGAATTTTTTTTTTTCCTAATGGATTAACAACTTTCCAACATGCTTCCGGACTTAAAAGTGAATGTTGTTGTTTTTTTTTTTTTTTGGATAAAAGTCAATATTGTTAAACTCAGACTAGTCATAGACTCATTCAGGGTACTATGGATCAATGGTTAGACTGACTAAATTAAATTTATATAATAAATACATTATAATAGACAGATAGAATTAAGTGTAAATATAGCATGTAAGATATCAAACATTTACCAATTTTATACCATTTTTGCAGAACCTATCCACCGTTCCAGTTTTCATTATTCTGTGCTTAAAACAATGCAATAGAAGAATTTTATAATAAATTTTACGTTAATTTATTCATGAATATTAAATTTTTTTAATACTAGTCAAATAACTAACCGCCATACAAATTGACTCGACCATATATATACTCTTTGTACTCTTCCTTCAATATGCATCTACCAAAACTTGAACCATAAAGGAATAACATGTAACGTAAATAATAACAGACAATAAAGTTAACTTAAAAGTAAATATTTTATTTAAATCGAATTAAAAAATGTTGAGGGGGTTATTGAAAATAGGTGATACTGCAGTAGACATAAATTCTAACTTATCCTGCTTCATAAGATTTAGATTATACACTAAATTGGAATTTTTGCTCAAAATCATATGCAGGTGGTCATTTTAGTCCTATGGTATTATGTAATGTATTGGATCTGTTTGCTTCTAAATGAATAGGTAGGATTGCATTTCGCTGGCCAAGATGAGTAGTCATGGATGGAATCTGAAGTTGAGAAGCTGTGTCACTCCTGTACCAAGAACATAGAAGCTATTTGCTGTTTGCATCACTTGTCAGAGCAAGTGAAAAACTACTATGAATCATGCTCTTATGATCCTAATTAAGCGACCTGCCTCGTACACAATTCCAATGATTAGTTGATCATCACCTACCATACAATGTACCACTCAAAAACTCCTCGGTTTTTGATATGAGGAAGATGGATTCATGTATTGTGTGGAATCAATGGCGTTTTGAGTTTATCTCGAACCCTGCAATACGTTTAAGTTTAACTCAACCTTTCATATTACTTGCATTGAAATCGTCATTTATTAGCAGCACCTCTAATTACTCTCCTCGAAATATTAGCCGTCCTCATCCTCTATTGTTTGTATAAAATCCTTATACCAACACATTAAAAGAAATTCAAAATTTAGGATTCGACTTTCTAATGATATTATTAGTAGAATTATATTGATTAATAATATTATTCCACGGGAATTCTCAAACACTTATTGATTCCTAATATTACGATAAATTATTTTTAAGAGTTTATTAAGTAGCGATAGGATATTGTTAGTTTGTTACTACCAAATAATATTATTACCAATATTGCTACCATATCTTAACCATTGATTTCCGCCAATCAACGATTATTATTTTCACAAATCAAATTCATTAATTAATTATTAATTCGCAATAAATTATAACCGTTGATTGACGAAAATCAACGGTTAAGATATGATAGTAACATTGGCAGTGACATTATTTGATAGTAATAATAATATCCAAAAGATTCCGGAACCATGGAAAAATAGATCGGTGCGTATTAATCTCTTTCCACCACCGTTAATTATCACGCCAAACAACATAATATATGAATTGTTTCCAAGGTCTAAAGAATCACTTCAACCCAAAATTTTAAGATGTTAGATGAGTGCCTTCTAATGGTTTATATTATTATCTAATACAAGGTAGCCACAACTCAAATCAAAGAAGAGTTCACTATAATTGAGATTAGTAGTTAGTCCACCCTTCCAATTGATTAAGAATTTACTTGTTTTTCCACTTAACTAAGATTACATAAAATATAACAATAACAAGTAGGGGTGTTCGCGATCTGGATTGGAACGGTTTTGGAAGCAAAAATCATTCGATCCAATCCCTTCGGTTTGATCATGTAATCATCCATTTGGTTTAGATTTTTTTTTCAAATCCGATCCGATCCAATCCAAAATTCTAAAATTTGTTTCATGATTATTGTGCAAATAACATCTTTTGCATATATTGGCTTTGTAATTTTATTTTTTTAAAATACAAAAGCATCAGTAAACGATAATATATATTTTTTCTTTTGGACAATGAGATATGAAGCTCTACATAGATGAAATTTTGTTGATGAGATGTGACTAGATTTTTTTGGGGTTTAGTTGATGGGTTAATGGTTTTTGGATTTAGAAATTTTTGAGCTATGATTGGGAAATATCCAACTAGGTAGAGAGAAATTAATATATTGGATTGGATCGATTTTCATCTACCAATTCGAAAACCGATCCAATCCAATTAAAATTTGCATTTTATTTTTATTTTTAATTTTCGATTTATTCGGTTATCGATTTTTCGGTTCAGTCACATCGGTTGATGAACACCCCTAATAACAAGTCTTTGAAAGAACTTCCAAATACTCAATTTTCACTCATCAAATATGTCTCCTCTGGTTACAAGTCCTCCCTATTTATAAGAAATTTTAAAAACAAAAACAATACATAGAGAAATCTAATCATTAACTATCCTTTAATTTTTGAATTTAACCAAATAATTAAAAACACTAAAATTAAGCAAATTAAACATTAATGTTGATTTTCGTCAACTAAGTTGAGGGGTAAATAATTAACAATTTATTCTCCTTAATTATATTTAAATGCTGAAACTTTTATACTCCTTTACTAAAAATAGGAAAAAATATGACTCAGGTGACACCAACCATAAAAAAGTAGGGAAGATACTTTCTATAAGAGAGCTAATTAAGCACAATTTATCCTAAAATAACTTCGGAACCCAATTAAATTTGAACCTTAAAGTTGGCACATGAATGTGCATAATTTATGCTTAAAATGATGGACGCATGCATAAAATGACCTAGCATCTTATATTCTCTATTTAAACTTAATGATGTTGCTCTCGTGGTAACCATGGCATAAGTTCTTTGAGTTTTCCTTGGTTTTGATTACAATTGTTTGTGGTGAGAAGTTTTTTCAACAGGCTTTTGCCATTAATCAGTTACCAACTCATTGTTTCTCTGTCTAATTCTCTGTAGTAAGTCATTCACAAATTAAAGTATTAGGATTTCAGCAGAAACTAATTGACATTCACTGGCCTGATGTAAATAATGACTAGCCTAGGGTAAACACAAGGAAAATATGGATTTTCTAAGCACTGAGCCTTTAGAGAGACACGTAAATTCTAGATACAACTACTTCTGAAGTTTGCACTGTTAAATGTTATTTTCTCCCAGCTACCTTCTTGTGAACTATAGTTTTTCAGGAGGTTCCATGTAGAGTATGAAGGGGAACTTGACCCCAAACCTAGGGATCTACTCATTACGGGCCAGAGGCCTACAAGGAGCAGAAACCAGCCCAGATATCTTAAGGACTACGAGTTGTATTAAATAGATGTCGGCCCATCAATTAGCATTTAAGCCCAGCCTATTTACGCTCAATTCCTGCTTCAGGTATTAGAGACTTATATTATATGGTTTTGTAACTGGGTATGCGGAGCATATGAATGAAGTAAAGTTTTCTTCCCTTTGTCTTCTCGATCCCTTGAATCGCCTAAAACGTATGTAGGTGCAGTTTCAAACCCATTCCATGCGTCAGGTAAAATGACAACTTTCGTGGAAAGAGAGAGCACAATTGTAATGGTAAATGTAATGTAACATGTTCCTAAATATTCAAATGGTTGAATTTTTGTCATTTCAAATTACATAAGTTATATCATTTAGACACAAAAAATAAAAATCATGAGAAGAAAGTAGATATTTTTTTTTAATTTAAATTTTAAATAAAAAATATTATTTTGTGTCTATCTCTCTTAAAATGACATAACTTTATGTCATTTAAAATTACAAACATTTTTTCCATATTCAAAATGTATAGGAACATTTTGAACAGAATTGTATAATTCAAATATAATATTTAAATGGTTAAGTGTTTATCATTTTAAATGACACAATTTTATATCATTTTTAATGAAATTATGTTATTTTGATATATTTTTTTAAATTTAGAAAATAAAAGAGATAGAATGCAAAAACACATCAAAACAACATAATTTTATTAAAAATAACACAAAGTTCATCAAGTAGTTCTTAAAAAGACACATGCCACTGAAGTTACTATTTCTGAACAAAAACTAATCACTCTTATCCTTTCAAATATTTCATTTTCTCAATCATTATTCTTGCCAAAAAAACCACATATATATATATATGGGCGTTCGTTATAAAATTTGCATAAATTTGATAGTAAAATAAGAAATTCGTGCATTAAAGTAATCATGGATCATAGAATCTTCCTTCAAAAATTTCAAATTTAACTCCAACCAAAGCTGGAACAGAAAGTGGTATTTCTTCAAATTTTCACAAAAAAGAACAGCCCAAAGCGGATAAATTAACTACGGCTTTTGAAAACATGAACCATAAAAACGGAATCTTCTCGGTTAATCAGTTCAAAGACACAAACGTCTCCTGGTTGCAATTCAGTTTCGCTTGCAAACAAGGACCAACCAGCAGAGAGTCTATTCCTTGAACGGGACTTGTGACTACTGAGCAACTTCACATGCCATGATCCTTTCCCAAGCTTCAGCGTCACATATTTATCCTTGTTCTCAATATAACCTTTCAAATCTGGTACGCTCTGAATAATATAATATTATCACTAGAGTCAGAACAGAACCTAGGCTACGAGTACTTGATGAACGTAAATGTTTCAATATGATTAAACCTACCAGCTGGGATTCTGCCAGATGAACAGGCTTTAGGAAAACCGTGAAAAATGGATTGCATGAGATGAAATTTTTAGCTACTTCCCGAGCTTTTACTTCGCGTGGCCGATTCAGTGATGAAGTTCTTTGAGTAGCCTTCTCACCTGTGGAATACAAAAGAAAAGAAGTCTCGGCCAGTAAAAGACACGCTTGTGGAGCATCTTGAGAATTACTAACTTCCATAGTTGTGTTGGTTTCATCTCAAGCTTTTATCAGGTAAAATAAACTGAGAATTCTGATCCCTCATTGTTGGGTTTTAAACTTTATTTGAATAAAAGAAAATAGAAAATGAAAGGTTTTTTGGTGAAGAGGTGTGTCTCTTAGGAATTTGTTAGTGGACATTAATGAGTTTAAAGTTTCTAAGAAGTAGTCATTAATGTGTTTAGATTTCCTAAGTTAGTCATTAGTATTTCTAGTTATTTGCTATTGCTTTTAAATAGTACCATGTAAATCATTTGAATGTAAAGATTTGAATGTTAAAAGATATACAAAGAGGTATATTCAGAGAACTCCTTGTATGTTTGAAGTGTTTGAGAGAAACACCATTAGAGGACCTGTGATTCACACTCATGATATTGCAAATGTAAGAGAGACAGGATCATTTGACATCAGTGTCAAATTTAAAGTTTAACATCTCTTCTAAGAGCTATTGAATCAAAAAAGAACGACTCTGAAGCATGTGGCATATTGACTTTTTTTGATCTTTCAGACGATGATGTCAAAAGATCATACCTCAATGTAAAAATGTTGTCTTTACCGTATATAAAAAAATAAGTAGAAAAAAATTCCTTGAAGTGAGTTTGTCTATAACTTTAGCCTTATCATATAAATATAATACTAGTATTCGGGTGTTATTATAAGAGATCTAGAGAGTCAATAATTTTGTTAAATGATAATCTTGATCCATATCAAAATATGAAACGAAAACACGATCAAACGAAAAGTATTTGACACCATGAGATTAAAGTATTGTTTCTCTAATAATATGAGTATGCATAAATTCTTTAGTATAGATGCATAGAATACTGAAGGGAACAGAAACCTTATTGCTGGTGTGCATAGGATCAAGGAGGAGATCATAAACCACCGAACACAAGTGTTGAATGGAACGTTTAATAGAAGAATACTCCAAGCAATAACGATTAAAAGAAGAAACAAACAATAAAATCCCTACCTCTCATTTTCTTATGAGGTCTAGGAGAAAATAGTGGTGACTTTTGTCTAGCCTTCTGAGGGTAGTCTATTTCTAGAGCACTCTGGTCAAGTATGACCACGTCAAACTGGGAAGTTCCTTCATATTTAAACACCACCAAGTAGCCATTATCTAGACAGTATTTTTCAGCAAATTCTTTCCAACCTTTTTCGAACCAAATCTCACCATTCTGTTTTGTCCAGTACACTTTCCATTCAGTGCCATCTGGAGGCTTGACAAACACTGGATTTGATAAACCACCTCCATATCTCCTTGTAAACATATTAGGTATTTTCTGTGAAGAACCTGTTGGTTAGTATGTAAAAAGTGCTCATATTCCTGCCAGTAATACAACACTCATATAAACTTCACGTGTTTTCCTATTCAAATAGCTGGTGCTTATGTCTTTATATTATTTCAATCTAATATCAATAGCAAATATCTCAGATACAAATATGACATATATGACTATATGCTAGAAGCCTGAGTAGAAATACTTACAATCCTTTCAAGATTAGTTTTAAGAATTATCTTGAAGAAACGGATTTGCAGGATATCATTTCCCCCGATACGATGGTAAGCCATGGATGAAGTTTCTGTTTCTCCTACACCAAGAACATAGAAAACTAGCGGCATGCCCTCCTTAAGTAAATGCTGCTCAGAGCAAGTGCAGCTATTCATTTATGATCCTAATAAAGCTACCTGCCTCCTACTTAATTGTCATGATTGACTGTCTGAACAAATTTAAATTTGTCTATGGGACGTTTCATCTTTCTACTTGGCACATTTATTATTTTTTATATCAATCAATCAGTGGAATAAGGGTGCGTTTAAAACCTCGAGCTTGCCACGGCACCACCCATAATGATAAATTGATAATGTAAAATGATATTCAAAAAATTTCTTTGAGATTTAGTTTTTCCGCTCTAAAACACATACTCGGTGCTGTTTGTATTTGTCATTTAACATTACACAACAAATTTTTTTACACACATAATATTTTATGGGGCTTACACTTTTTGAAGAAAAAAAAATTACGGAATGCAAAATGAATCTTTATAACATTACACAATCACTTTTCCTACAACATAACTCTTATAAAACTCTACTTATAATTGAATAAAGTTAAATATAATTAAATTATTTTTTAATATTTTGTAGTATAATGAAAACGTTTATATTTTATTATTTGTTAAGTAAATTAAATGCTTAAGAAGCTAGTAAATAATACATCTGTTTTACTTCATATCAGAAAAAAAAAATATTCAAGAAAATAAGATAGAATAATTTTCATCAGGTTTAATTTCGTTTTATCTTATTTTAAATAATCTAAACAAGGATAATATCATTACTTTCCCTCTCATTTCATCTGTTTTCCATCTATCCAAACATATTATAAGCACACTCAGAACAAACAAATAACAACCTTACAAGATCTTAAATTGACAAAGCGGAAAGCCAATGCATGAAGACTAGAATGTGAAGCAAGATTTGACATAATCGGATTCATTTGCAAGACTTAGAGCAGTATGTTCCGCGAGAAGCAAGCCAAGTTGAAACAGCAAATTAGAATGTTCCGCGAGAAGCAACCTTAAGAATTGAGCGGAATATTCCAAATTAGAATATTCTCCGTTTTCATATATATATATATATATATATATATATATATATATATAAATATTTATCTTTTGAAGGATATATATAATCTTATACCATTTTGGATTGTAACCGTTAATTTTTGTTAATTAACAGTTAAATTTATTAGGTCAAACTTAATGGGTTAAATTTATTATTAATTAATTAATAATTTTAACTCAATAAATTATAATTATTGATTGACGAAAATCACTAATTATATTCTTTAAAAGAATAAATATTTTTCTCATATATATATATATAGCGGTAGGATCTTTTGACACCAGTGTCAAATTTGAATTTCGATACCTCATCTGAGAGCCACTGGATCAAAAAAAACCAATGGTGTCATATGAGCCACAAATCAGAGTCGTTGATTTTTTTTTTATCCAATGGCTCTCAGATGAGGTGTCAAAATTCAAATTTGACACTGGTGTCAAAGGATCCTGCCTCGTATATATATATATATGAGCTAAAATATGCACTTACTTGTTTATATTATTTACCTCTTATAATAGAAAAGTGTGTTATTTTAAATGACAAAAGTTATTTTATTTCACATACACATGAAGATAAAATTTGTACTTATATATTTTATTTTTTCTTTATTTTTTTAATAGGACATATATCTATTTTTGTCTATAAAATAATATAATTTTTTAAAATGACACGTATTTTTTTCGTTCAAATAAATACTGTCTGAACAGAAAATGAACCATCACCCTTTGTTCTGCCCCACCACACAGAGAAGTTGCCATTTTATCCCGGCCGAATATTAACTACTGGCCTATTCATCTCAGATAGAAGATAAACACATTCTTATTCAATAACAATCATGGGAATTACATTAATATATATTTTTTCATAGATAGGACTACATTAATTTTTGTTAAACTATAGAAACTTATATAAAATTTAAAAAAAAACTATAGATCTTATATACTTTATTAGCAAAAATTTATGATCATTAATGAGTTGGGACTCATTTAATTTTTCTCAAAAAATATAATTACTCTATCAAAAAAATTAAGGGAATATTTTTTTTGTATTTGTGGCAGAAAAAAAAAAATCCATAAAGAAAGAGAAACTTATTAAATGATCAACCCACTCCATTTTTATTCTCTATGGTAGAATAATATTCCGAAAAATTAAACTATACGAATTGATTTGAAAATTCAAAAAAACTGTAAGGACAGACAAGAATAATTAAATCCAAAAAGTATTATTTAGCATAATCATAAATATTTGAATAAATACTTGTAAACAAAAACAAAATATTATGATAAACAATATAATTATTATTTTTTAATATATTTGAGCAAGCCCCATGGAGAGAATATAACCTTAGCAGTTACCAGAGCGAGAGAGGGAGAGAAGCAGTGTGGAGTTGAATTGAAAGAAAGAAAGAGAAAGGAAGAGAGGCATCGAATTGAGGATGGAAGTTGAAGGATCATCGAAGAAGATGATAGCGACGCAGGAGGAGATGGTGGAGGCTAGGGTTCCGATACCGTACAGGGACCAGTGCGCCCACTTGCTCATCCCTCTCAACAAGTGCAGGCAAGCGGAGTTCTACCTTCCCTGGAAGTGTGAGAACGAGCGCCACTCTTACGAGAAATGCGAGTACGAGCTTGTCATGGAGAGGATGCTTCAGATGCAGAAGATCCGCGAGGAGCAAGCCCAGTTGAAACACCAACACGGCGCCGTTCCTCTCGTCCCCAAAACCGCCAATATCTGATTCTCTCTCACTTTCCCTCTCTGCAAGGTGCTCTCTTCTTTTAATTCATTTGATCTAGGGTTTTGTACAACTGTTCTCTGTCCTAATCACTGATCTCTTTTTGAGTAATTAGGCGTTGTGATTGATTGGGGTTTTTGAAACGGGCAGGCTTGTGGGATTTATTTGTTCAGAATGTCACTCACTTCAATTTCAATTTCAGTTTATGTGTTTGTTTCTCTCCTGTACTTGAAATGTTGGGATGTGAATTATAAAAGTTATAAAATGTCAGGTTTGTGCTTGTTCCCTTTGTTTCCCCTCAGCAATTAGGGTAGTGAGGGGTGCTATTTCACTATTAGGGCTACTGGATATGCAGTGGGAACCTGTCTGTGCCAGAATAATCCCTTTTACTAATATATTACTCTATTTTTTGTTCAATTGCCTTGAGTGCTGGTGTTCAACGAGTGAGTCAGAAAAAAAAAAGTATATGCTTCTTGTTGTATTTTTAATGGGAAAGCACTCAGCCTTCGGGTATAGACTAAGGGGGATACCAGTTGAGCTACAAGCCTACAACCTTATATATCCCTGTAGTATCTATAAATATATTTAGGTTGACACGACTTGATTTTTGTTAATATGCAAACCTGTTCGGTGGCTTAAATGTAATGTGAGGGCTCTAAGAAGGTTGCTACTTTTTGGAATTGATTGTTGCAAATGTTGATTGTTAGGCTTGATTTCAAGTAATACTACAGTGTAGACAGATTTTTTGGAGTTTGTAGTACATCGTTAAACCCAATGCTTGCTACAGGTGAGTAGGATTGTCACTTTGAGCTTGTACACTGGTACAAGACAGTATATGTAGTAGTAAATTCAGCTGGTTTTGCATAATGTGAAAAAGGGCAACATGGTCTTGTAAAGCTCCCGCACTTCGCAGGGTCCTGGGAATAGTCTATGGTAGGCAGTTTTGCCTTGCATTTTTACAAGAGGCTGATTACATGAATCGAACAACATCAACCGTTGTGTCAAGCTCCCCTTCTGGTTTTGCATACTGTAATCAAAACATTATTATGTCTTTGTTTGGATTCTAGGAGTGCATTAATGTCAATAGTTTGCATAATACAAAATAGTTACTTGTTGATACAAATGTAAATGTATCCGTAGCATATATACACAAGATGTTGTATTATTAACTGTAATGTAAACCTGTCATAATATAACTCAGCGGTATCAATTACATGGTAGGTTTTGAACTCTGTTTTTAATTTTAATTTTGCTCTCCACTTTTCTCTCCTTGTCATGACTCATGCCTCTTTTGCTTCTCTTCTATATGTTTTTTGGGAGGTTTGCTTTGAGTTTCGACTCTATTACTTTTGTTGTAAAGGCTGTGAATGGTAGCAGGCAATGAAACAAACTGTCTTTCCTCTCTCTTTTTTAATTCATTAATTTCCCACAAGATAATGTTATGAATAGGTGAATCTAGAAGACTGCAGAGTCTGTAATTTTGTCCATCACTTGTTTTTCTCCAGGCTGGAGGTGATATTTATATAATTTGCTTCCAGCTAGACTTTGTTTTGTTCAATTGAAATCTTGAATGATATAGCCTCCTTCTGCTCTGTAAGTGATAAGATAGGAGCCAATTTTATTTCTTTTCTACCACTGTAACAGTTGCCATAAGCTATAAGGTCTCTCTTTGAAGGCCTCATTTCACCTTGATGGTTTTTTGTGTGCTCTTTTGATCTTCTTATAGCCTCTCCCCGCCCCTCTTTTTCAACTTGCTTTGAGTTCTTGATCTTCCTAATTGATTTTTAATTTATGTATATTTGACGTATGTTCAACTTTTGACAGGAACCTTTGCTTGGGTCGGATGTTCTTTCATGTTTTTCTATTGTATGGAGTCAAAGTTACATTGGAATGTTTGTCCAGAGACTACTATAGACTGCTTATACTTTATTTCTTGCTAGTTCCTCGGTCGTGGGGCCATGTTTTTACTTGAAGAAATAAAATTTCTAGCAAAGGGAAATACTAATTGATTTGTTTGACATGCATCTATTCCCTGCTCTTAATCACTTATAATAGCTGACAATTTGAAATATTCACTTACGGGATCCAGATCTGATTCTAGAAAACACTTTGCTAATTGCCAGTGATCAAACCATGGAATCAGGCGGTTGAATGATAGATTTAAACTTACAGTGTCTATTTTAGTTTTAGGATAGAGACAGAGAAAAGTTTTCCAAGGGTTTCAACTAAGGATTGAACACAGAATTTTGAAGAAAAAAAAAAATCTAACACAATTTATATATCATGAAAAGGGTGTAACAGTAGTTTGAGGAGGCAAGTTCACGAATCCTGAAGGAATCTTAATTTCTTGGAATCAGTTTCAATTATTATGTTTACGAAATAGGAATTCATTCTTAATGGCAATTCGGAATCCTTGGTTGAGGTCCAACACTGCTAAATTATTGGTCCCTTCTTCAATGTTTACAAAAGGCTTGGATGAATTTCCCTTCTTGGTCTATAAATATCTCCAAACATTTTATTCTATTGCTGTATTAGCAAATATGGCTGATCATATATAAAAAATGGGAGGATTTCGGGATATCTTTTGTTTCATGGTTTTTGGATTTTTCTTCCTTTTAGGCTTGGTTTACTTTTGCAAACAACGCTGCTGTTTCGAAGTTAAATACTATTTTTCCATCTTCAATGGAATTTCCTGGTAACCGTAAAAATATCAGTTTTATGGAAAATCAAAAGGGTTTCTGGACAGAGAGAATATGATCAGAACCTTTCCTTTTAATCATATCATTTAGGTCAAGTATTATGATTAAGCCGGAGGAGTATCAAGGGTTTGCTACTAAATATGCTTCACTAACATAAAAAGATGGGAAATGGGAAATGTTATGGAAGTCCCAAATTGGATTTTGGTTAAAGCACAATCATAAAGATGGGAAATGGTTTCAGTATTCAATTTCAGTCTGGCACAAAGTACAAAGAAGGTAATCCAGAACATTTTTTATATGTGAAGGGACAATAACAAAGTTCCTCTCTTATCCAAAAAAATAAAAATAAATAACAAAGTTCCTCTTGTTCAATATGGAATTTCAATTGTGCACAACTGTAACATGTTACTCCACTACCTTGTGTTTAATGAGAAAGAAATTAAGTGTGGTCAAATAATCTTTAGATTGCGCCATGTGTTCAGTGGTGCGAAGTTCTATCGATGCAGCAATTGTTAGTAGCACAACTCTGCTGGAAAATATTTTTATATCAAAGAGAACTCAAACATGTATGTTTTCACTTTTTAATATTTTTATATCTAAAAAATAATTTTTTTATTTTAACATTCAAATAACTTTTTTTACTTGAAAACATTTCTCAAATATCACGTCTAAAATGCAAAATGACTTTCCCTTTCGAAAAAAGTCCTCATAGAAAGAATAATACATAATACGTTTTCCCCCAGAAGTCCATCTAAACAGGGCCTAAAAATGACTGGGCTAAACTGTGCCTAGAAAAAGCAGCTCGAAATGTGATACTACTAAACTGATCGCTTCTATGTTCGTTAAGAGTGATTTAGAAAGAGAATAATGGAAATGATCAATGAACTTAGACTAGCATGTTATCTAAATATATTGGTCTCTTCCATTCCTTTCTCTCCAACTCCCCACACACCAAACAAGAGAGGATCAATACTATAAATTATCTTTAAAAAATTAAATGTAAAGATCCGACAACCTTACCCTGAATGTAGGAAGGCAAAAAAAAAAACACCACATCAAAGTCAAAGATATCTAGTAGGCTCACCTAAACAGTAAACAATAAGATAATTCTCTAGGCCCACTAACAATCTCCAATCCATTGTTGAATCTCACAAAAAAAATTAGGAAATGCAAAGAGCTCAAGAATTTAAATGATTTGGATGTTTGCTTTAATCCATGAGTGGTTAAAGTACTTGAAAATTTGAGTAGATACTATTAACTTAAATTGTATAATAAATAATTTGGGCGTTTTTATGATTCGACGAATTAAAATAAAGTTATTATAATTGTTCACTTATCCCTGTTAACTTGCCAGAATCAGTGGAATAAATATGGAACGTTCCTTCTCATATGTCAAGGGAATGAATAATGATTGAAGAAAGGTACCTACCACCTTGACTTTACATTCTCAAGGCATTGAATTTGGAATTTGAATTAGGTTAAAAAAAAGTTTGAATTTATTGCAGTATGTCTTTGTTCTTTCGATTGAGTTGCACTTTCCAGTGTGCCTTCTAAGCAAACAGATGCTAAGATCGAGAGACTTTCATTAAATATCAACTTTGACATATTGCGTGGTGGGTTCCATATCTGATTGTCAAGGTTAACTAATCACAACGCTAGGTATCAGTAAAACTTACTGCATTCAAAGAGAGTTATAATCTAGTGAATTTTTTAATATATTTTCAATGTTTTTATTTAATTATTTTGTTATAAAAATATGATTATTTAGTAATGAAAAAATGTAATTTTTTGAATGTTATTACCATGCAAATGCTAGGGAGAGCGCGAGGAGGAAGGTGCGTCCCCCAAGTGTGTAAGCGATGCAACATGGGGAAAATTTAATATACTACTTAGTGTGATGGTACTACCAGAAATAATGGTTGTTTGTGGTTTAGATTGGATCAGTTTGGAAGCAAAAATATCTAATTCAATCTCTTCGGTTTGATCATGTAATCATTCATTTAGTTTGGAGTTTTTTTCAAATCTAATCGATTTTTTTTTTTTTCTGTTTGGATTGAATCATTTTTCGATTTTTTGAAAAGCCTAAATTTTGTTTAATAATTATTGTGCAAATAACATATCTATCATTTTAAATGATATAAACTTATATCATTTTAGATCCTAACCGTTGATTTCCGTCCATCAACGGTTATAATTTATTAGGTCAAACTTAATGAGCCAAATTTATTATTAATTAATTAATAATTTTGATCCAATAAATTATAACCGTTGATGGACGAAAATCAACGGTTAGGATCTAAAATGATATAAGCTTATATCCTTTAAAATGACAGATGTTATTCCCATCTTTTATATGTATTGTCTTTACAAAGTTTTTTTTTTTTGAAATACAGAAATATCAGTAAATTATAATCTAATTTTTTTTTTTGGCAATGAAATATGAAGCTCTACATTAACGAAATTTTGTTAATGGAGTGTGGCTACGTTTTTTCTTGGGTTTAGCTGATAGGTTAATGAGTCTTGGATTTAGAATTTTTTGGATTATATTGGGGAAAAGCCAAGTAGGTGGAGGGAAATTAATATATTGGATCGGTTTGAATTGGTTGGTTTTCACCAATCAAACCAGAAATCGATCCAATCCAATTAGAATTTACGGATTTTTTTATATTTTTGATTAATTCAATTATCGATTTTTCGAGTTGATCACTGCGATTTGAATAAGTTTTGATCGGTTCATGAACACCCTAAAAAAAATCTCTCCAAGAGATGAGTGGAATATTCTGCCAAAAATTATTATTATTTGGCATACTTGTGTCTTATTGATAATAATGATATTTGTCTTGTAGTAGAGAGTTAGTACCGGTCTTGAATGGAGCCCAATAATTCAATCCAAAACAAATATTTATAGAACATTGCATTGAAAAAACATTGGTGGAATAGAACTAAGCGTGAATCACACTCACAAAAGAATGTGTAGCTCATCTATCTTTAAAAAAAGAAAGAAAAAGGAAGGAAACAGATATGGAGCTAAATTGTTTCCTTATAGTGTGAATGCATATATCAGAATGGCAGGTTACTTTGCATGCAATAATTATAAACAACCAGTCAAAAGTATTAGCAATAGCATATGGTGTTTATGACCAATATAATCCATTTTGTTAATAAGATATTGAGACACAAGGAAGTCAATCAAAACCTCTTTATTGGGAGAAAATCTTCTATAATCCACGTTGTATTAAAAAAAATTCCCTTATTGGATAAAGTAAACTATTGTCTATCTTTGGGAATATGTATGGCCAATGGAGATAGGCACCATTTTCACTGTCTCCATTCTCTTCGTTTCGTTTTATCTAATCTTTCAAGATGGGGAATTAGGTGGATTGAACTTTGTGTGGGAAAGGTTTCATTTTGTTTTGATCTGGGTTCGTCTTCGGCCATCTTATGCACGTAACTGACACCGTAGAAGGTTCGAATATATAATTCATGATCACCTAATGATAAGGCCCTCGCGATATAGATTTCATTTGCAAAGTATTAATATCTGTTTATTCAATTAATTTTCTTGTTAAACAAATAGTAATATGTTAATCAGTTTGGTTTATATTCACCAACAATGGGTTATAATAATTCCGGAAGGTATCTAAAATGTCAAAAAAAATAAAAATTCTTGTTCAAAAATAAAAATAAAAATTAATGACATTGTTTATATATTTACTATTTTATGGAGGAAAACATTGAATATTTATTTCTTCAAATTTTCAAAATATTAATAAAGTTTTTTTTTGTTTCGAAATTAATAAAGTTTTTCAAACTCATACTTCCATGCTGAGTTTTCTAGAGGAAAAATAAAAGTTAATTACTTTTTCTCCTTGGATCCTCATTAGTCATTAGGTATTGTGATTTGATTTCGTGTCCCTTTCAATTTTTCCTTTATCCTATTTTAATATTCCTTTTTTTTTTTCTCTCGTGTTTTGTGGGGCCTTCCATCATGCAAGTTTTTAACTACACGATAATAAGAAACCAATAACAACAAATGATTTTACAATATAATGGCAGTCATATTTAATATTTGAGGATATGTTCAGTTTAGTTTTCAAACAATTTTAATATTCATACATGATGAATTCTTTTAAAAATAAAATCCGTTAACAAATTTTCTAACCAATCTTAGAACAAATAAAACGAAATGTAAAACATTCGGGAAAAAAAAAATCTTATTATTATTCAGTAACTAAAGTGATGGGAATTAAAAAGGTTATATAGTTAGTAGTATTGAAAAAATATTAGTCAATATAAGAACGTATGATGAATAAATTGAAATTCAATAATTAAAAGACTTTTCTTATGATAATATTTTGACTTCACCTAAGTACTTCATGAATAAGATAATTGTACTAACTTGAATTAAGATTAAAGATTAATATCACTTCCAGTAGAGTGAGAGAATTTTATAAAATAATAACAATTATAATAATAGTATTAATAACAAGCATTGTTAGTCAACTAATGCTATATGGAATATGTAGATTTGATATGATCTTGATATATTGTGATCTTATAATGAACCAAATATTATTATGTGTAATTGATAGATCACAGTGCTTCACATTCTTCGAGAATGAACATTTATTAGTGAAAAAAATGAACTCGACAAATTTGTTGATTTATATGTAATTTCACATTATAATCTTAAGATATTCCTTCATTGTTATGCGATCTGTTTCCACATCCTCGATATTTGATAATATTTGAAAAAATATACCTGACAATTAAGGTCAAATGTTCAAAGAATATAGTTTATATAAAAAAATGCTTCGAACTGAAATGATTTCCTTTAACAATATTTGACGGATTATAGAAGAAAGATGGACAGTAAAAGGTGTATTTGAAAGATGAAATTACATCCAAGACTGTGTTAATATGCGATTTTAATTACCTCAACTTAAAACATGATTTATATATAAGATATATCGAACAGTATGTAATAATATTTTAAAATATATTTTATGATAAATTCATTTTCCTAAGAGCAAAATATATATATATATATATATATATATACACAGAGAGGGAGAGAGTCTGGTTAGCCAGACAAACGTCTTTTTTACTCTTCAATAATGCACTTCAAAATTAAAGTCCTTTGTCTCTTGTAATTGTGTCTAATGGTGCCTTTATCTTTATCTCGCACTTTGTCAAAATAAGTGGGCAAAGTATGAGGTCAATTTTGATTTTATTTTTGTCTTTTCCCTAATTCTTTAACCAAACAGCCTAGATGCATCCTTTGATTGATTAGCCACAATTTAATTATTAATTAATGCTTTTGAAGCCATGGATTTGGGATTGGAAAGGTGGATGATTCATATCATGCCTTGATTTAAGAGCTGCTTTCAGGGATTTTGTGATGGAAATTGAATGTTTTGTTAGGTCATAGGTGTCCTTGAATCAAGGAAAATGTGTGTAGAAAGAATGTGAAAGAACGTGGGGTTTGTTTTGTTTATATGGATTCACCATCGTTATTGGACAAAATCGTGGCTATGGCAGAGAATGTCAAACCTCATTTTGGGCGTAGCAGGTTATGCATTATATGCAATCAGTGGTAAGGATAACACGTGCGTGGCTCATTATTTTGGGTCTTAAAAATAATTGACTTGTAGCATTGCTCAAAGTCTGCCTCAGACGTGAGGGTAGATGAGTGGGTCGAAAGAAGGTAATTAGGTAGAAAGAATTGAGAGACGAAACATAAGTCTAGGGCAGGGTTTGAAAAATTGGACAACGAATTCAAGAACATAAAGTGCTAATTAGCAATGTTTACTTTTGGTAATTAAGAATTAATAGCTACAATATTTCTCTCACTTAATGACCACAAATTAAATTTCACGAACTTTATAATTTTCACGAGTATTTGTTTTTTTTTAATATTTTAATCAGTTCAACGCTTCGCGATTAGTTCGATTCAGGGTGGGTTCCGGAATTAAGATTTTAAATTCCTTCCAAATATAGTACTGGGGAGGATCAACCATAATTTCCATGAGAATTCGTTCATAGTACAACAACTAACTTTTCTTATGAAAAAATGTCGGAGTTTTATTTTTTAGAGAAAGATTATACTTTCAAGTTCCAACCTATTTTCATTTACAACCTCTTACAATCTTATCTTATCTAGGGGTGCTCGCGGTCTAGATTAGATCGGTTTTGGAAACAAAAATTATCCGATTCAATTCCTTCGGTTTGATCATGTAATCATCCATTCGGTTTGGATTTTTTTTCAAATCCAATCCAATCCAATTCAATTTTTTTCGTTTTGAATTGGATCGATTTTTGGTTTTTTGAAAATCCTAAAAATTGTTTCATGATTATTGTGCAAATAACATCTTTTGTATATATTGGCTTTGTAATTTTATTTTTTTTAAATACAAAAGCATTAGTAAACGATGATATAATTTTATTTTTTTTGGAAAATGAGATATGAACCTCTACATAGATGAAATTTTGTTGATAAGATGTGACTAGATTTTTTCTTGGGTTTAGTTGATGGGTTAATGGGTCTTGGGTTTAGAAATTTTTGGGTTATGATTGGGGAAAGACCCAAGTAGGTAGAGGGAAATTAATATATTGGATCGGTTTTCATCTACCAATCCGAAAACCGATCCAATCCAATTAAAATTTACGGGTTTTTTCGGTTTTCGGTTTTTCGGTTTTTGATTTATTCGGTTATCGATTTTTTGGTTCGGTCATCGCGGTTTGAATCGGTTTGGATCGGTTGATGAACACCCATAATCTTACCCGTTGATTTTCGTCAATCAACGATTATTATTTTCGCAAATTAAACTCATTAATTAATTATTAATTTACAATAAATAAAAACTATTGATTAGCGAAAATTAACGGTTAAGATATGATTGTAAAAGATTGTAAACGAAAATAGGTTATAAATATAATCTTCCTCTATTTTTTAAATAACAATGACAATTATACAATAAATTACTGGTCTATCATTCAAAATTAATGGTAGAGAAATGCTGTGTATGCACAACAATTGTCAATTGATGACTTGTAGTTTTATATATTAATAGTGTAGTACAATAATTTACTTCTCTATCATTCAAAATTAATAGTATAGTAATTTTCTTTTGACTGAATGGTAGAGAAATGCTGTGTATGCACAATTGTCAATTGATGGCATGTAGTTTTATATATCAATATTAACTATAAGGGGAAGGATATTGTGACAATCAAGTTGTGTTACTGTCAAGTGATTACCAATTAATCTCACCGTTAGATCGATTATGTTGATTCAATAGTTATATTTATTTTCATCTTTGTATGGTTATGATTTTCCATATTTAAAGTGAAAACATTAAATATGAGAAATCATAACCATACAAAGATGGAAATAAATATAAAGTATTAAATTTGGAAAACCATGATCATACAAAGATGGAAATAAATATAACCGTTGGATCGACATAGTCGATCTAACGGTGAGATTAATTGGTAGTCACTTGGTAGTAATACAACTTGGTTGTCACAATATCCTTCTCCTAGTTACATGAATATTTCAAAGTGTAAATAGAAAGAAAAAATATTTACAATAAAGATATTTTAAATTATAAGAAATGTATATAAATAATTAATTCAGATAAAATTTAAAATATAAGTTAAAAGAAAGAAATAAAATTATAAAAGGACTTATACATAACTAAATTTAAAAATGTTTCTTTCTTTAAGGGATGTTAAATTAAACTGATAAATTTTTTACCAAAAATAAAATTTAAATTGATAAATAACTCTAAAAATGTTATCTAATTATTATAAAAAATGTAGGACAATTGATATTTATACATAAAAAATCATCTCGAAAAATTCAAAAGAAATCAATTTGAGGTCAAATGCTGCTAATAATTTTGGGAAAATTTTCCGTCTAAAAAAATTAAAATTAATTATTTTAAAAGTTAAAGTAATTGAAATTTAATAAAAAAAATAGTCAGTAAAGTGAGAATGTTTAGAAATAGTGATAAACAACGAACAAGTAACATGTTTAAAACACAAAACGTAATATGAGATTATTTCAGCATCGAAAAAAATCCAATTTTTTTATCTAAAACTATATTATTTTTAAAATTTAATATCAACTATTAATTAAATAAGTTAATATTTTAAATTGATGAAGCTTGGTAGATATTAAGAGAAATAGAGTAACATATAAGGTACAATACAATTTGAACCTATTTTTTGAATCAATCATTTACAACAAAATTAAATCAATTACTCTCAGTTAATATTATTTTATTACTGTTAATTTAATTTTAATCTAATAATAACAAAAATATTTATAAGAGGTTGTAATAAAAAAATTTGCAAAAATAACTTTCCACTATTGAAAATACAAATCTTCTGTAAAATATAACCTGGTTTTTTTAATAAATGTTGAAGATAACAATCGTTATTATTACCAATATATTTAAGTTACTATAATAACAGAACATATTTATAAGAATACAGGTATTTTTACATGCATCTATATCCTTACTTTTTTTAATAATTTTAAAATTTAAATTAGAAAATTTAAATTCAAACATTTACATATTTAGTTTATATGTTGAGAAATTAATTTTATTTTCTAATATCTCAAAATAAAATATATAATTTTTTTTTTTGCATTACATAAGAACTGAACACACACTCTTACACTACATACACCTAACTCACCCCACCACTAGGCTAATCCTAGTAGATTATAAAATATGTAATTTTGAAATAATGTAAACAAAAATATTGTAAATTTTTTTTATGATATACCTAACTGACAACCCCCCCCCCCCCATTACATGATCTCATTTATGATAAAATATTGTAAAAAAAAAATTTACTTTAAAATGGGGATAATCAAGTGTTAAGCTACTGTAGATGAAAATTTTGTGGAGCTGTTATAAAAAAAAAAAAAAAAAAAAAATTTTGTGGAGCTGACCTTTTGAAAATTTAGCTGCTAATTTTATTTTATTTTATTTTGGTAAAATTATTTCTGCAGCCGCTTTACGTACAGTAATGATAGGTATATGATTATGATTCACCATATTTAATGTCTTCATCTTTTGTATGGTTATAATTCTCCGCATTTAATGCTTTTAAGTATTTATATGACAAATATCTGATTACTGTACATATAACAGCTAAAAATGCAAACCCATTTTTTTTTTTTTTATGGTCGGCTCCACTTTCCTTGACTCTGTATTATAAGAAGTGTCATTAATAGTAACATGAGAGGTGCTCCACTTTCCTTGGTCTGTATTATAAAAAGGGAAAAGTATTTATTTAGTTATTTTATTTTTAGTGAGCTCAAAATAATATCATTTTAAAATTATAAGATTAAAAAAGTATAATAACAAAGATTAATATAATTTTGTAATAAATTATAATTATAAAAATATATTAATCTTTACCTCAAAATAATATCATTTTGAACTCACCAAAAATAAATTATCGCCATTGATTAAAGAAATACTTTACCCATTACAAAAAAAATGTCATTAATAATAATATGAGAGGTGATAAAGCCCATTTAAAATTTTATCAGAAACAAATTTTATGAATTAGTATCTTAAACATATTGATTAAATAATATTTAATATTTTAGAGAAAATACTTTTAATATCTCAAATAAATAATTTTTTCACTTGAGTCCACACCGTCATAATTAAAAAACAAAAAAAACAAAAAACAAACCACTGCTGAGGACATAGTATGTCAGATAGTTTGCCCAGCCCCTCTATATCTAGCTCGGCGTCACGATTGACATGACTCAACTCTCAACATAACCACAACATATAAATTAAAAAAATTAATGTTTCTCGTTTTATAAAAAATAAATTTAATTTTATACTCAATATAAATATATATAAGAATATGTGAAAAGAAGAAAAAAAATGATATGAATATAGGAGATAAAATTTATCTTAAAATTTATCTCCAATAACATTAAAAATATTATTCCCAAATTAAAAACCCAAAATACGATGCATTTTTTTCGTATTAATTTTTTTCACTCTCCCTAATTATTTTCTCTACCAAAACCATAAGAGTTAAAAACTAAAAAATTCCTTTTACAAAGCTAATCTTTTTTTTTTTTTTTGGTAAAAGAAAGTTAACCTTACCATAACGTATGAATGTTTTTACCTCGAACAAAATTAACTCCCATAAAAAATATATATGATTTATAAAAAAAATAGAAAAACTTAAAACCAGCTTGCCTAACTCATTCAAATTACATTGTCAATCAATGTTGAAAAAGTCGAATTGGCCTAGTCGGATTGACCTGAAAATCGGTAAACATATCATATTACTGATTTAGTTTTTATGTTGGATCAACAAAGTAATATAATCGATGCGACCCGTCCAAATTTTAAGAAAATCAGTGATCATATCAATTCAACAAGTGACTCGATCCAATTCATAAAAAAAATGTTTTTTAAAAAAAAGTTGATAAAGAATATCATTTTTTTTTAATTTTCAAATAACTTGTTTTCTTTTTAAATATTTAAGTGATTTTTGCTTAGTGACTTACATATATTATGTACTACAACACTAATATTATTTTAGTCATGTACTATGCAAGAAATTTTGATTAATTTATAGCTAGAGATATTGTCTACGGAGCGTGAAGCACCGGTATCACAAACATTATATGTTTGTTTAATCCTTTGTTGGATAATGATGTGTGATCTATTATTTTTCATATTAAAATATTTGAATTTTTTATTTTTTTTACAGGTATTTGAGTATGTTTATAGTATTTTTAATGGAAAAAATGAATATCATTTTAAATGATCTAAAGTTATGTCATTTTAAATGAGAGAAAAAGATAGATCATGAGAGAGAGATAATGAATTAAAAAAAATAAAAGTGTGAGTCTCATCTCTTTGTAAAAGTGAAATGACACAAGTTGTGTCCTTTAAAAGGACAAATATTTTTTTATTTTTAATATAAATTATAGATTTGTACATATTTATTATTATTAGGTCATGCGGTTGAACCAATGACTCAGTAACTTGATCGAGTAAATGACCGGGCCAAATTTACTAATATAAAGAACCAATCCAATCCAAAAACTTAATTGTTAAGTGAAGGTTCATTTATGGTTTATATACTTTTCTGTCACGTCCCTTACAAGAGAGCTTATTGGGCTTGAAAAGTAGATGATGTATCATGTCCGTCTATTTGTGTTAAGAAATTCCAAAAAAAAAATGGCAGCAGTGAGGATCGAACCCGAGATACAGAGGCTCTGATACAATATAAAAAATCAATTCAACCCAAAAATTTAAGCTATTAAATAAAGGTCAATCGATAATTTATATATTTCTCTATCAAATAACATTGTTATCAATATTTTTTTTTTTGGGAAACACAAGGGCCAGAGCCCAATCAACTTTCGTTTTTTACTTCTTCTTGATATTTCTCTCTTTTTATCTTAATCCAATTCTTATATGAGAGCATACACATAAAATTTACGTGTCAGATTTTTTCTGAATCGAATTAATTATTGCTTTTCAGATAAAAAGAATAAAAAAGTTATTGCCATTGCAATCTACCCGTTCCATTGAAAATATTGTTGCACAATCGTATCAACAATGACATAAAAATTGAGTTTTTTAAGAAGATTTTCAGCAAAACTAATTTACTATTAAAAAAAAGAAATATATAATTATTTTTTGGTAGAGAAATATACAAAATTTTGTTTATGCAAGTAAAATTACTTTCAAGAAATTGTTTGCAATTCTAAATAATTTCACTAGAGAAAATTATAATGAATTTTTTAAAAGATGACAAATTTATATAGTTTATTCACTTTAATATATAAAGTTAGGGCAAATGATTTCTGCAGCTAAGTCAAAAATCATACAAAGTATTTAAGTGAAAAAAATCATAAAAAAAGAAAGAAAAAAATAAAATAGAGCCCCCTCTTATTTTATATTTGTGATCACAAAAATAATTTTTGATTCCGCTGTAAAAACTATTTGCCCATAAAGTTATATTAGATTCTCTTTTATTTTTTTTAGTAAATACTTTTTTGGTTTCCTAACAAAAAAATACAATTTTTATTTTAGTCTCTTACAAAAAAAAAATTAATAGTCTGCTCTTTATGAATTTCAAAGTAGATCCAGTTTAGTCTTTTTAAGGAACTAATGTAGATTTTTTTTTAAATTTATAAGAAATCACAATTTTAATTAAATATGTCCATTTTAAATTTCTTAAATATCTCAAGAGTAATTTTTTTATAAAAAATTAAAATGAAAATCGTATTTTTTGTTATGGAATAAAATGTTTATTCTATTTTTTCCTTGTTTGAATTAATTTCATTCTCTTAACACAGAGAAAGAAAAAGGGAGGACGAAAGGAGCACATATTCCAAGGCACATTACCGTTTGCCTGCTCACGCCAAAGGTACCGGCGGCCTCGAAGCCACCCCACTCTCCGCTCTGTTGTTTTCCACAGTGCACAGTTTTTACCTAAGTGTTGAAAAGATTAAAAAAAAAAAAAAAAACAAATAATGTTGGCTACTGTAGGCACTGCAAATTACAAAGTTGCAATTCATGCACCGTATCAGATGAGAACAGTGGTAATAGTTGTATTAAATTTAATGTTTTTGGACTGTTTCGTAACCCATCATTCCATTTGTGCAGGAATTTTCAGCATTCCCTTCCTTTACCTTCTGCCATTTCCATCATTATCATGCTGACACATTCAGATGGGAGAGAGAGAGAGAGATAGGGAAAGGAGAAAGAGATAGAAGCTGAGGCTTCTTCTCTCTATTCCTTTTGCCTTTGCCTTATAACACCATACCATGCCCTCCACCTCCACCCACAAGTCTGCAGTTTCTGGCATCTTTTAGAACAATTCCTTCTGATTAGCTGAGATTACCATTTTGTTTCTTTCCTCTGTTATAAATGGTCAGCTAGCTGAGTACCCAAAATAAATATCCCATTTATGAGGCAAAAATGCCGTACCACTATTCCTCATTCTTTTTCCACAGTGTTTTTTGTACATCTAATATACTTAGGGATACGTGTCAAATTAAGTGGTCAAGTTAATTATAAAAATAACATTTTTTATAAAAATGAAAACTTTTTTTATTATTTATTTTTTTATGAATAGAATTTAAAACTTTTCTAAATATCATATTTTTAAAAAATTCATATTATAAAAGAGAATCGAAAATTTTAAAATATTTTGTATTTTTTTGTCAAATATTAAAATAATATTATTTTAAGTTACCAGATATAATTTTATTTGTTACGATAGAAAAGTATTTTTTCATATATTTGTTAGGATTAACATCTCTCTTATAACAAGAAATAAAATTATTTACTACAACTTAAAATGAAGTATTTTGGGATTTGAAAAAAAAAATACAAGATATTTTAATAAAATTAATTATATAAAAGGAGAGTAAATTTTTTAAAATACCTGCACTTTTTTCTAAATGCCGAAATAATATCATTTTAAAATTGTAGGAAATTGTTTTATTTTATCTTCTCTGACACAATTTTTTTTTCCATATTTATTATATGATAACTTTTTACATAATAAACCAAAACAACACTACAAAAATATCTCCACGAAACAAACAACCAACAACAACTAGCATATTACTAGGGTAACCTAACATATTAATTCATATCAAAAGCGATTTAATAGAGTATACTACTAAGGTTGTTTGACTTATTTCCCCTATCGCGGTACTTCATACCAATAAGGATATACTCCTATGTCCATATATGTCACATATTGGTCCCATTGGCTATCCATAAATCTTAAGCTTTATTCATCCACTATGCCCCGCTTTTAACACATCACATCCTGTGAATATATAAAATTAATATTATTGTAGAGGTGGCACCACAAGTGTGGGCGATGCGACACGCCTAACACACATATTAGAGGATAATTGATGTGAGATAATTCAATTAAAGCCTCAGGTGTTTGTGCATCAAATAATTTGATGGTTCCTTGAAGTAAAGGACCAACTCCAAGACCTAGTCACTCAACAAGCTTAAGATGCACTTTTTAAATAACCAGGAGATGAGACGTTATTATCTGAACTTGGAGAGGATAAAAGTCATTAAAAGAGGAGATTTTCTGCATGTTGTCACGAACAGAGTTATCGTTTCGGTTATAACTTGAGTAATAGGCATCGTAATATACTTTTTTTTTTTTTTTAATATTCCATCGGTTCATCGCTTCGCGATTAGTCCGATTCAGGACGGGTCCAGGATTAAGGCTTTAAACTCTTCCCAAAGGTGGTACTGGAAAAATTCGAACACATACCCTCACCTCCACCTGCTCAGCTCCCATGCGCTAACTGAACTATCACTATTTGGCAAGCATCGTAATATACTTAGTTGCAAATGGGTTGAAATTATTTAAATAAAGACGTGTGCATTATTTTGTAACACAACTGAAATATCATTAAAATGATGGCAACTCTCTTTCGTGGCGTAAAAGAATAATCGGCGTTTTGGTTTCGGAGCTTCTCGTGAGTTAGGACAAAACTTTAATGTAAAAAATATCTTATTTATTCAAATTTGTAAGTTTTATAATTGATTATTAAATAGCTTTATAGTTATTATTATGATATTATTATGAATGATAGTATATAAAAAATATATAGAAAATAATAAATAAACTTGATTGATTGATTTTGATGGCACACCCCAGCTGTTGAAAGATGGTAGATTGACAATAGTTCAGAGTTGAAATTCCACATACGGAATTCATCAGGTTGACGTAGAGATCCTTCCAACGATCCCAGCCGTTGATTTCTCATGGGGTAATTTCTAGGTGCCAGGGATTTGATATATTGGTGTCGACTTGGGATGGGAAATTTGATACCCCATTTTCACCTTACTAATTTTGCTGGTTTGGCATTTGTTCTAATTATTTTTTTTCTCTTTTTTCTTGATTGACTCGTGTTAATCGCTTGCTAAATGAGAATAATGATTAAAGTGTCATTGTTTAATAAATTTTTTATTCAAATATCATGTAAATAGTATTTTTAATTATATTGTCACTCGACATAATTTGCTATGATTGATAGCGAATTATGTTCATCAATAATTTTACGACACGTGGTCACATTGCATACCAAATTTGCTATTACTAATAACAAATTTTGTCCGGTCAGTTTTTTTTTTTTGAGAAAATATGTTACATATGCCACAAAATTATTGACAAACATAATTCACTACTAATCGTAACGAATTATGTCACATGGCCCCCGGATTGATAAAAAATACTATTTACCTCACATTTGAATAAAAAAATTGATAAAATGAGACTTTGGTTGATATTCCTCCTCCTCATACTTCTGCTTTTGCATGTGTGTTTGACTTGGCGTTTTTCCTTTTCCTTTTCCTTTTTTTTTTCCAATTGACAAGAAAGGTATTCTCTAGGACTTTAACTGAAATGTCTAGTCAGGAACTCGTAATGCATTTTTAGTTTTTCGCCTCTTTTAGTACAAACAGATGTGATGCAATATTCCTCCTTAGAATCTATATGTTTAAAAATGCTTTATCTTTTCTTTTGAACAAATGGCGCCTTTTCCCTATAATCTTTAATCTTGACCGATTTAATTACTCATCAATTATATGTATATATATTTTTTTTTACAATTATCGCTTATCAGTTGACACACAGTAGATAATAAGTTTAAAGTATAATTTTTGTTAATAATTTAACAGAAAATAATTATGTAAATTTTCATTGAGATGTAACGTGTTATGATTAAAAAAACGACATTCTCTCTCTTGTAAAAAAACATATTTGGGTCCCAAAAATATTAAAATAAAATATTAATTATAGAATTTATTTATCTCATGTTATATGAGATAATTATTTTTTATTAATTATTTTGCAAAGGCAAAATGATGTTGAGACTCTTGTGTGTCCAAACACACTCTGAAAATTTATCTTTAACTCTCGGCTAATAAGAACATGAAATAACAAGTAGTTAAAATGAGATTTTATGTAAAAATGAAAAGAAATAAAAAATTATAAAATCATAAAAATGTAAAAATATTTTGATAATTTTTTTTATAAAAACATAATAATAAATAAAAATTTTAACTACTAGCCGAATAAAAGCTCTTCGCGGTGAATAATTTAAAGTAAGATTGATAAATGTAAAGTTAACTATTTTACGACAAAAAAGAATAACAAAATTTTGAGGGTCGAAAATATAAACAATGTAAGAAAAGTAATAATATTCTTTGTACAACTTCCCATGCACGTCCAAATGGAACCACAAAGAGGATATAGCTTGACGCACAGGTAACCTAAGTTTGATTAGAGCGGGAAACAATGTGTAACTTACGGAAAGGGTAGCAACGTCTTTCAACATTATATTAAGGGTAAATCAGTCATCGAAAAAGAACGACCTTTTGCAAGAATGATATCATATTCACACATTATTCACATTATTAATAATATATTATATTAAAAGAAAATCAGAAAAGTAATTTCATGGGGTCATACATAGTGATCATGACGACGTTGGCGTATGTAGCAGTAGTCATACCCTAATGAATAAGTCTTTGTAGAGAGAGAGAGAAAAAGAGAGTGAGAGAGAGAGAGAGAAACAAAGGTCAAACCGAGGCAGTTGAGTAATTGTAACACCGTGACAGTACGCATTATATTGGCATAGGTGTAATCATTTCGTGGAAGGTCAGTGCAAACAAGATCAGAAGCCTCCTCGTGATTTTTATCTGAGAAAAAGTGTTTTTGTTTTCTGCTTTTTGTGATTTCAATTTAATTTTTGTGTTACTTCCTCCTCCTTCTTTAATTTTGTTTATTCCATTCTTCATATATTGGCAACTCTTATAAGGTACAGCAACCACCATCAGGTATTATCAGTGATTCCAAAGTCCTAAGGAATTTGCAGAGCCTCCCTACCCTACCCAGTACCCAACCCAACCCAACCCATATCTTCTTCGTCTTTTCATTTTCTCTCGTGATAATATTCCTTCCCTCTCTCACTCTCTCTTTTGCTCCCACCTGCTGCTTTCTGTTTGCGTAGCTAGGGAGCATAAAGGTTTCTGCTTTTCTCTACTGCATATATAAGAGAGAAGAGGTTGGAAAGAAACTATAGTTTTTAAGGGGATTAATTTTGGGAGGACGAAGAGGTTGGAAAGTGAAGATCTTTTTGACTCTAGACAGTGTTTGGGTATTTGTTAAAGAGAGAAAATGAATAGCTGTGGAAGAGAAGGAGCGGTGAGGCAATATATAAGATCGAAGGTTCCTCGTTTAAGATGGACCCCTGACCTGCACCGTTGCTTTGTTCATGCCATTGAGAATCTTGGAGGTCATCACAGTAAGTCCACCCAGCTGGCTCATTTTCTTACAATATTTTTCTTACTTTTTGGTTTCTTACTGGTGTTGATTTCTGGATCATGAACTTCTCATACAGATTTTCCTGTTTTCATTTGCAGAGGCTACCCCTAAGCTTGTTCTTCAGTTGATGGATGTCAAAGGGCTCACAATTTCACACGTCAAGAGCCATCTTCAGGTTGCTATTATATTCCTTTTCTCTCTTCCTCTGTATATAATGTGTTTTGCTAGCTAGGCTTAAAATTCATGATGCTCAAGTTTCTTATTCTATGTTGTTTATTGGGTTTCTCTCTTTATTCAAACCAGATGTACAGAAGCATGAGAGGTGACTTGGGAAGACAAGGTACTGAGCCTTCTCTTATGACCTTCTTTTTTGCAAAGCACGTAAATAAGGAGTTCTTTTTGTCCTTGATGATGATCATGGCTATTCAATGCTCGCTCGCTCGCTCCTTCCTTCTCATTTCTCTTTGTGGAGAAGTCATATTTATCTGTCATCCATGTCGTACGTGGAAATTTTAGATGCTTTGTGCATTGAAGACTGACTCAGTCTATCTTTGTTTCTTCTCTTGGTATTTATTTGACGTTTGAAAACAAAGTCTATGAGCTCGCATTTATGCATAAATTTGGAAAATCTGAGACAGCATTGTTCATTTATTAGTCTTTTCTGCTTTTAGTTGATGCCATAATAGTGCAGGAAGAATAAGAAGCTAATGTCCTTTTGAATCTTCTTCTATTAGTATTTTTTATGAAATTCACAACTTTTATGTTTTCTAAATCTACAACGAAGTTCGTCATTGAGTTGTGTTCAAATCAAAACGCTGTTAATGCGTTGTACCTATCTAATAATTTTAATTGCTCTCACCAAGTAATTTTTTTTCCTCATTGTGTTGGTAAATGTTTTTTCAGGAAGGACATCCTCCCAACATAGAAACCAATCTTTTGAGGAACACGATGATGGGTGTGTTGATGAAGTGAATGATGTTGGTGTTCAATACTCTTGTTCAAAACTCACTCGAAGAGAATCTGATTCCTTATTGGGCTACAGTGATTTCTCCCCTAAAAGGTTAGATAAGCTTTATTTTTTCCCTTGAAATAATTTCAGACTTTTCAAACGTTGAAAACAGTGATGTATAACAAAAAAAGGGTTGTTAATTGCTTGATCTTTTACTTTTCTGAACCAACTTTAACTTTTTTGCTTCTTTTGAAATTCCTTTTCGTATGGATTCTCCTCAGAGCAAGAATCGAGAGGACGAGTGAGAGCCTGCAATGCAGCCAAAGAGTTCCAAATCCGTACTGCTTTTATGATTATATGGCTGAAGAGGAGCAGAAGGGAATAAAGGAGGTTTGTGGTGGTTCAAGACGGCAGACACAACCCCATTCCACACCATTCCATCTGCTACCTGATTTTTGCAACCTTAGTTCATTCAAATGTCAAAAGCAAGAATCTGATTTCCTCCAGGTGCCCCATACGATGCTAAAACAATCTTTCTTCTCTCTCTCTTCTGGTACTTTATCCTATTAGCTTTTTTTTGTGCTGGGGTGGAGTGTAAGGTTGGATATGAGTTTTATTTCACTGCCATGCGAGATACACAATCTATAAGTTCTAAACACTCCACTTTTGTTCAGTAAGATCTTAAGTTTTTCCTGTCAAATATCTACGGCTTTTGGGATCAGGTCCCGTGTGTTAAATGGGAAACCGTTGGTTTCTCACCTACCTGTTCTTTCTTTCTTTCTTTTAAATAAAAATCCTTACACTGCTAACTTATTGACAGGTTCAGACTAGAAACCCTTTTGGTAGTACTTGTTATGCCTTGAAATTATTTCTTTCTCTCTTTTTCTGGAATGTAATGGCTGTGGGACTCCTTGGTTCTACAGTTGTTAAAATATTATTCCGAGTATTTTTTCCATTTTATTCTCTCAAAAGTTGGGTTTTTTGAAAACGATTCTTGTATTCAAAATGGACTTCGCTAAATTGAGAAAATGTGAAGTTGTGAACTTGAATATACTATTTTTTGTAACATTTAATCGCCTTGTGAAGTGGTTAGATTGTTTTGGTCCCCGTGTACGACTTAAGTATTATAGTGGGAACTTGTGATTGTCCAAAATTTATCATGCGCTGCATTGTGGTCGAAATGGTCATCATGGTTTCTATTTTGTACCCTTTTATTTCTCAGTTTTTAACATTCAGTGGTCCTGCCAAATTTATTGAAATTTTGACTTCTAAAATGGAAATTTATATCCTTTATTGCATTTATACGGTCAATACATCTTTTGTAGTTACAGGGCCTTTTAGTAATGGATTTACCTCTAGTCCTTCCCGCACCACAAAACCAAAATGAAAAAGTACACCCTCTATTAAATTGTGAGGTTTCGGTTTCGGTTTGTTTGTTTGTTTTTTTTTTTTTTTTTTTGAGTAATCTCAAAGGTATCCTTCTCCGTTAACTCGAAAATAAATCTTCCATCAAGCATTGTTGGATCCTTCAAAGAGTGGCTCTCTCAAATTTTTTTTTTTTTCATTTTCAAAGATCGGATGAAGGGGTCAGGCTCTTTACCACATGTGCCAAATGAGTTTGGTAAATTCCTTTGTTATTGAAAAAATGTTGATTTAATTTTGTTACATCCTCTCATGTTTGTCTATCTGTCTATCTGGTAGAAATCAGCGTGTGTTAAAAAAGCCAATTAGGCTTACTTGCTTTTCATTATTTTTGCCATCGAGTATATTTATTAGGAATAGTCACCATATGTTGGATCACTCTAGTTCTAAATGATTCTTTCTTGAATGATAATTTTTTGCGGATACATACACGTTACCATTTCTTATGGGTGTTTCCACCCCTTGACAGGTTACTAAATTAAATGGTAGAACCACTTCGCAGATAATTAATGTGGTTGGGAACGCTGAGTCGGCACGTGCAGAAGTTGAACATGTAGGAGGGTGTGAGTTGTCATTGTCACTCACATTGCCGAATCCTTCCCCTCAGAGAAGTAATGCTTCTTCGGCCAGTGAGATCAGTGAGGCAATCTCATCTTGCCTTGGGTTTAACAATTACAAAGACTGCTTTAGTTCTTCCGCTGTCAAAGATAGAATTAATTTAGACCTATCTTTAGCCTTATGTGGCAATTGATTTGATGCTCATTGTAAAATCATCTACTTTAGGCATAATCTAGTTTACAATTTTGGTGATGTTACTTGTTTCTATTGGGTACCTTTTCAATCAGCATTTTAATTAATTTATAATCCAGTTTCAGTGTTATCTAGATCTTTTAAGAGATGATTAGTATGCGGAAGGCACTATCTATTGGATCAGTAACAAAATTGTTATAATTTGCTTATCGAAGTATATGTTTGGATTATAATTTTAAGTACGGCATTGTTCCGTATTTTAACACGTTGGTTTAAATATGAATTTTTTTATGTAATTTCTAAATTGGGGTATGGGTTGGGTAATATGCTTGATGAAGTTGCGTTAGTGTTGGGATTTTCACTAATATATTTTCATAATAATAAAGTAATTTTTTAGAAAAAAAAATTAGTAAATACTTCTTTAAAAATTTAAGAAATCTAAATTATGAGTAAAATGAATATGTAAATTTTAAAGAGGTTTGATTATAAATTAAATTAATGACTTATTTATGTTGCAAAACAAGAAGAAAATTAAAAGATGAAGGATTTTGGGTATTTTACTCTAAATATTGTTGGATTAATTAATTAATTAATTTATTTTTTGGATAATGCTCACAAACGCATGCCGTTTTGTCATTTATTTTTTAACGAGATATCTTTTTCTTATGAGTATAATTAAGATTTTTTCGGGGCCGATAGTTAAAAACTAATCTCCTTAATGCGTAAAGATTATTGAAGTGGGTTTTATCTCTACTAATAAAATATTTTTCATACACATCACCGGAAATCAAACACTTGTTAACATATTTAAGGGATCAGCTATCTATCAACAAAGCCTTTTTAACAAAATACATTTTAACGTTCGTGAATTTAGAGAAAACGTTTGGTGCACCAGATGTAGGTATATCGACAAAAAAATTTAATTAATTGTAATTGAATTAAAAAATTACAAATTTAATACTTTTGAAATTATTTACGCGTGTATAGCAGTGTGTTATGCCCGGATTGGACATCATCAGTCACGTCTAAGTTAGGCGCCCCCCGCACCCACACCTAATTTAGGCTTGACTCGTCTGGTGTTGACACGTTTTACAAAAAATTAACAGTTTAATCGTAAAACTTCTTAAGGCTATAACTGTTGACTCGGGTATCCAAATTAGGTAATTCTTTTTTTGATTACACATAAAATTTTGAGATCTACGCAATGACATCTCATTTGGCATATTTTTATCTCACAAACACAGTTTGAATTTGCAACAATGAGACTTTATCTTGTAAGTTGTGGTCTGAAATTAATGATGGCACCAAAGTGGATTAGTCCATCTATAAAAAAGAATATTTAATATCATAGTAAAATATATACATTCTACCAGTGTTTGAAAAAAAATATAATATTGTGAGAAAAGAAAGTGCCACGATATAAAAGTGTGAGAGAGATTCGTGAGAATATAATGTTATTTAAGTTGCATTAAAAAATGCAAAACTTTTGATATATTGCATTAAAAATATATGTTCTTATGATGTGAAACATGCTTTGATAAAAGGGTTTGAGGTGAATTATACTATTATAGATGCCGAAGAATGCATTTTGACAATATATATATATATATATATATATATATATATATATATATATATATATCATCTCAAATCCTCTTATCAAAGCATGTTTTAGAGCATAAAGTCTACTAGAAGAATCTATGAGTCTCATGAAAAGCCCGCAATTGGATGCCCCTTTGGCATATTTCATCTTTGTGAATGATGTTATTTAAATTTTTACTTCCCAGCATTAAGAAATAATTCTCTAAAAAAATTTCAGTGCGTAGATATCGAAAAGTTATGTGGAATAAAAAAATACCTGCTTCGGACTTTCAAGCCAAAAAAATTACATGAGTCTTTTTTGAATTTCTGAGGGACCACAAGTTGACTTTTTTTAAGGGATTAAAATTGACCTTGTGTTTTTTATTGAGGACGAAAAAATGTATTTACTCTTTTTAAAAAGAAAATTGCGTTTGGTGTTGGTTCGAAAATAACTCGGAGTCTTCTGGGTTTAAATGCTCTTACAGTATCATTATTGCAAATTCGAACTGTGTTTATGAGATAAAATATTCCACATGAGGTGTCATTAGTAGATCTCGAAAAGTTATGTGAAATCAAATTTTTTTTTACCGGAATTGGATACAAGAATCAAAAGTTATGGTCTTCCAAAGTTTTACGTTAAATTGTTAATTTTTTGTGACACGTGTCAGCACCGGAAGAGTCACACTTAAATTAGGCGTGAGTGTCTCGTGAGAGACGCCTATCGGCGTGACATACTGCAGTACATGCGTAAATAGTTTCAAAACAGCAATAAATTCGTAATTTTTTATTTAAATGACAATTAATTTTTTTTGTGAACTCTTAACTTTTTGTGCCACGTCTAAACACCAGACGAGTGACGCCTAATTTAGGTATGAGTACCTCGTGGATCACGCCCAATCATAGCGTAACACACTGCAATACACGCCTAAATAGTTTCAAAACAGCAATAAATTCATAATTTTTTATTTAAATTGTTATTAATTAATTTTTTGCCTATGTATATCCCTATTAAAAGGGAAATGATTTTGGGATTTAAAAAATTTATAAAAAAATATGGGTTAAAATAAATAAAAAATCCCTTTTAGTAAAAGGGAATACCGACTTCGGTATTTTTTGTAATATTAAATAAATTTCTGTAATTTCATGAGAAACTACATCCATATTAAAAAGGGAAAGTTTTTGGGACTTAAAAAAAATATAAGTTAAAATGAAAAAAAAAAAAAATCAGTTTTAGTAAAAGAATGTAGGAGTTCGGTACTCCCATAATACCAATACTCTCGTGAATCTGAGAAACTATTCAAGAAAAGTAGCACTGTTTTTCTTTTATTTTTTCTTATAACGAACGCATTTATTTCTGAGGATGAACGGAGACATGCGAAATTAAGTTAAATTCGTTTCAATGTACTCTTACCAAGTTACCATTATCTTGTTAGTTAACTTCCTGTGATGGACCTAATAATTAAACGTCAGACATGCATGAATACTAGTATACTACATAAGTGGAGTCTAGTGTAGAACCAACTCAGCTTTTGACTTAACTCCATATCCTAATTATTAGAGATATAATATACAGGTAATAATTCATGATATATTATATATAGAACCTTCATCTAATAGTTTAATAAGAACAAAAATTTAAGAACAAGTATATTCTAGAGTTTGATCCTTAACTGCTGCACAAGGTAAATGAACTCATGCATTGTCTATGTTCAAGCTCAAAAGACACTTATGATTTATGAAGGAGCATATTGGCGATATAATATAAAGTTTTGACCGTGGTTAGAAATATAATATAAGACGCGTTTATCTAATAATTTAAGCTTTTGATAGAATTGGTTGGGGTAATTTTTTATTTTTATTTTTCCAATGCATAAAATGATTCATGAGATTTTCATGGTGGTTGGATGAGAAATTGATAATTAAATTATCTGATCATAAGCTTTGCAACAAGCCGACCTGATAGTAGCAACACCATCTTTGGAGATCACTGTCTTGAGGCATGATTTTATGCTCCCTATAGGTTTGAAGCAACCTATCACAAAATTTCTGGTAAACTTACGTGACCTGTCCCTTCTAGTTTCTTCTAATGTAGAGTGTGGTCTCTCGGGATATTTTATTGGCCAAAATTAAGTAAGGGAGCCATGGAGACCGTTATACTAATTGTTTGCTTGATTTGGTTCCACGGTTGTCAGCAGCAAAATTGAGCAGTGCAGTGCAGTGCAGGCTTTGGGAGAACGTTATAAATGAAAAGAAGAAGCTATTTGTTTTGGAAACTGATAAACCGCTAGAGATGCCTTTGAAGTGCTACCCCCTAGATCGATTGATGATACATTGGTTTTGGTAGGTTAGGTTTCTCTTTTCATTTAGTGCTGGTCTAATTCCGTAAATGATATTTGTCATTTTGTTTTATGAAAGTACGTACAAGAAGAGCTCACGTCAAAACAAGAATTGATACAAATGCCAGCTACAACCAACTTTTGTGGTTGGCGCAGCTTGCAGTAAATATTTCTGGAGTATTTTTTTATGTTAAAATTTCACATAATTTAATTATGTGAAATTTCCGTGTCTATCTTTCTTTTCATTAATGATAATTGGATCTCACCTGTTTAACACATGTGAAGAGAGAGATAAATAAAAAAATTTCACTTAATTAGATCATGGTGAAATTTTAAATGTGGATTTATTCCCAAAATTTTCAGAATAAAAATATTTATTAAACTACCTAATTTCCTTTTTCAAGTAGAACTAGAACATTGCCATACTTTGCTTTAAAAACCGAGATTTTTGGATGTGAATATTCTAGTATTTGATCAAATATTAACATGTACTTTATCATAAGGTGAGTTAAGGTCATCAAGATTATTTACCACATTATTGTCTTTACATCTTATCATGAAGCATATATATGAAATGTCTTTCTCGTCTCCCTCTTCACTATCTGAAGATTAATCAGTCAAAGTTCAACTGACTCGACTGCCACGGTAAATTTATTTGTTGAAATGGCTTATATAAAAAAACCACCTATTATTTGCTAGAGAAAAAGTTGAGTTTATAAACATTTAGACACACTGTATCAGTTATATAACAAGTATAAAATTCTTCTAAAGCAACTTTATCTAAAAATAAACAAGTAAAAAAGTGTCCACTTCTAAATTTTAATAGATTAAAATGACTCAGCACTTTAAATTAAATCAATGATCATACATTTTTACTTTAAAATAAACTCATTTCAAAGAAAGTCTTCAATGAATAATTATCTTGATTGACAGAATGATAATTTCACAAAATAGACCATTAAATTGGAAATATACATCATGCATATCATGTAAATTAAAATTAATCCCAAGTATTTCTTGTGTCAGCAATATATCTTAAAATTTATGTAATACCCTTCAAACAAAAAAATGTACGGATGAATAATAAAGGAGATATATTTTTCTTATGTTGTAAGAAGAAAATTACTTTATGTTATAGAAATAAAAGTATAAGTGGAACCCCAGGTAAGAGGAGAGAGAAAAAAGAGTGATGAAATTCAACTTCTTTTTGTGTGTGTAAGAGAGTTGTTTATCTCATGTAAAATGAGATAAACATAACCCATGATAAAGTTCAACAACTTATATAAACCGCATTCTGCTTGACTTCACAAATTACATTTAATAATAAGATAGCTACATTATAAATGAGCGAATCAGAGCAGAAGTGGCTACAGCTTTTACTTGGAACAATATCTTGTTTAGTAGGGATTGCACTTTGGTCATTTCAATTTCCATTTCCAGGGTCATACGAAATCCACCAGATATTTCCAGGAAAAGCAACCTGGCAAAGTAAACCATGCTGAAGTGAAACAGTAGCACCAATCTTTCTCATTGAGCCACAGACCCTTCCTTAGTATTGGAAGTCATGGACTTGACACAGAGTTTAGGCTTTGTACTAACAAGGTTCCTGGGGAGGGCAGAGACAGCAACCACCATCGACCCATTAGGTACTCCAGAAAGGGGAAGCAACTCAACAAGAACAGAGAGCTGCAGTATCAGTGTCAATGCTCAGAGTATGCATAAATGTGAATACCGACAGCTATAATTTGTTTTCAGGCAGTACAACATCTTTACCTCTGGAGACCTGAGATCCACTACTGAATCTTCCACAACATGATTGACTGCAGAAGCCACTATGCCAAAGCATTTATTACGGTCCAGCAAATTAAATGCATTCGAACCATTTAAATTTTCTTCTACAAATTTTGTCTCTTCAATTCCTCTTCGGTTGTACCCAACAGCAAACTACAAGGTCAATTATATGTAAGAATACAAGCAAGCATCAAACATAGGATATTTTCCTAAATGGAATTTAACTCTGAAAATCTCTAACATAAACAACTGATTTATAAATAAATTGTTGTCCGAAAGTTATTTGGAACTAGATAATTGGTTTAAGAAATCACTTCAGTTACAAATCATGCCGTAAGTTATATTTCATATTTGTAAATTCAACCACTTTTGAAAAAAAATTTAAAAAAATTGTAAATCTTCATTTCAAAAAAATAATTTTCAATTACAAAGTTGAGAAAGTTTTAAACAATGCTTAAGTTCTGGTTGATAATTAAAACAAAACCTCAGCTGAATTCACTTGGCATCATACACGTTGAAACCAGTAAGGATGTTAAGAAGAAACAGGCAGATAAATACAACACAAGTTTGTTTACTCATGAAAAGCATGACTCATTTGAAACTTAAAGGTAATATTGTATTGGACCTTTAGAGGTCGTTCAAGTTTGTCCTGTTTAGCAGCCACGAATTTTTTAACAAGCATTGATACAACATCTTGTAGTTCTTTTTCGTTCAAACCACAGGTAGCTTGGATAGGGAAAATGCGATGGCACCAACTGCAGCAGAAAATATGAATACCATGAGCACTAAAAAGAAGGTGATGAAATCAAACAGAGAAGGGCTTTTCTGGTATACATCTTCGAACCTACATATATTCACTCAATAAACATACCATAGAAAGAAAAGAATTTACCAGGAGAATTTGTGGATACATATTTTTATCAATCAAAATCTATCATTCTAAAAGCTTAAGTTGTGATGTGAGGTACCCAAGAATGATTGTTAGAACTTGAATGTTGAATAAACAGAAAGAGTTTTTATCAGAGTGGATGCAACAAGTAAGAAAATAAAGTGAAAGAATTTAGAATAATTCACAAATAACAAAAAATTATAGTATATTCTAAATTTTTAAATATTGTGTATACTAATCGTGCCGCCTCTGAATACGGTTTCCAGCTCTGCCACTGCAAGCAAGACCCAAATAATAATAAAAAAAGAGAGAGCTTTCTCAGCAACTACACCTTGACAATCCAATAGGCACTTAAATAATAAGAGGACATGGACAAATAAGTAAAGCAGTGACACTGGACATGGAACAAGTAACACAAGAGTAAGGCACCTCAACCTAGGGGCTTGCCTAAGAGCTACAGGTTAAAGGCATTCCACCTAGGCCACAGTAAGGCATTATAGGCCTCTATCAAACCTGCTTCACCTAGGTGCTTAAGCAAGCAAAAGAAGCTTCAACAGTACTTGACACGTAAATAAAATATCAAGCTAGGTATTTTTCATAAATCAATAGCAAACATGTAGAAAATGGTATAAATGAATAAAGGAAGCACAATCAAAGAATGTAGGAAAAAAAGTTAAATTGACAAGCCAAAGTTTCAAGAATGTCACATACTAAAACTCACCCAGAAATTCTAAAAGCAAGAAAGTTGTATAGGATGGTTGAGTTAAAGCTTAAAGTACCAACTTTTCCTCTCATTTTTCCTTGTACTTAATGTCAAGCCAAGCCAAAATGTTGGACCTAAAGGGAACTGGGGAATCACAATCGGAGAATTAGATGATTAGATCACATAATTGTTAAATGGTTAAGCAGTTGTATGACTTTATTGACCACTTCCCATTACTCAGTTCCCTCTTGGACTACGTCTTGGCAGGTCTTGACTTTTGGAGGGCGTTTGGTAGAGGATAAATTTTTTTTGCCTGAGAATCATGATTCCTAGGAATGTGGTGGGAAAGTGAGATTCCTGGGAATATGACCAAAAAGTTGTTTAGTAGGCCAAAATTTTAACAGGAATATTGGGTCAAATTTACTAAGTCTATGTTTGGTTAATTGTAAAATATTACTGGGAATCTGATGTGATTTTACAAAAATAACCCTACTTTCGTTATTTTCTTCAAGCAGGATAAGGTTTTCTACACAAAGATTTTGAGATCTGGGTTTTCTTCACCCATCTTGTTCAAACACGATTTGCTCTAGAGTACAACAAGCTATTGTACATCTCGATAATCACTTTAAAAACCAACAATTAGCAATTCCAATAAAAGTGTTTCAGCAATGAACACTAAATGAACTATGAATGCACCATTCTAAATTGACAGTGAAAGACGGCATGTATGGTTGGCTAGAGAAAAACATGAGAAAATGAACTAGATTGCTCCACAAAAATAGAAGAAGAAGAAGAAGAAGAAGAGCAGGAAAAAGGTGGTGGGGTACAATGATGCACAGACACGGACACGGGACACGACACGACACGACGACACATTAATTTTAAAAAATGTCATATTTGGCCACGTTGGGACACGTTTTGATATTAAATAAATTTTTTAATATATATAATATAATTTATATTTAATACATATAAGAGTTCATAATAAGTCATATAACCAATCAAATATTTAAATTTCATAACATAAATATAAATATAAATAATTTTTCATACTTTGTAAATTTTTCATGTCAAATTTCATAATAGAAAAAAATCAATTTATAAATTATTTCTTTTATATTTAGTTAACAAAATAAAATTAAGATTTAAAAAAAAAGTGTCTGAGCGTGTCCAAGTGTGTCCAAACGTTGACCGCGTGTCGAAAAAAATTGACTGCGTGTCGGAAAAACGTGTCGGAACGTGTCAGAGAGTTGACCGCGTGTCCCCAAATGTTGACCGCGTGTCGGACGCGTGTCGGTGTCGGACACGTGTCCGACACGCAAATTTTCAAAATATTTGTGTGTCCGTGCTACCTAGGTGGGGTATGGAGGCGAAGTGCGGTTGCTTGGTAAGTAGAAGTAGGAAGGGGAAGGGGAAATGAAGGACGAGGAAAAGAGGAAGGGAGGAAGAGATGAAGGTTTGAAGGTGAAGGGAAAGAAAGAGGAGAGGATGAAGCTGAGGCTAAGAGAAGCATTCTTCTTCTTCTTCTTCTTCTTCCTCTTCACAGTCACAGAGTTACGTTGAGAGGAGTGAACCAGGTGCTTTATGGTGGAGTAATCATCATTCCCAGTACAATACAGGAATAGGTTTACAAGACGGTTATTTTAGTCAGCTTTTTTGTGTGTCATTTTCCATTTTCCCGGTAATCCAAGCATACCACCCAGAGGGTGGTATTCTTGGATGGTATTTTCAATCACAATTTGCTCACAAAACAAAATCCCAGAAATTTTTTCAGAAATTCTATACCAAACATGGATAAATAGGATTACCACCCTCACTTTCCCGGGAATCTCAAAATAAACCCTCTACCAAACACCCCCTTGAAGAATTTCCCCTTCTTTTATTTGGGTAGCAAGGTGGGAGGAACATCGAATAAGGTTATACCCGGTGGTATCATTGACATAATAAACAACAAACAAAACATTTTTAACTACTAACGTAAGCATGAGCTGAGTTACTTACACTGGCACACTAACACTCCCAGACTCCAAAGCTTGAATGATATTTGACACAACATTAACCGTGTCAGGCAATGTGTTATTGGGAAAGGTAAAGAGAAGCAACCCACTCCTGTTCAACTTAACCAAAGAAAGACCAGTTACTCCATCTGTTTCTGTCTCTGCTTTAGCATGACTTAAAAGTTTACCTGCCATCAGAGTTCATGACCATGAATGTTCAATAAACCCAAAACAACCCTATCCTACATTCTATCTCCCAAAACTGCAAAAAGACAAGTATATAATCACAGTACCATCTCCAGAGTTAGCAGTAGCAGACTTGGTTTCCTCGATGTCCAAACATTCCTCACCAATATCTTCTGTGCATATCCTCCTCCTCTTTGAAGTACTATTCTCTAAAGGGTTCTTCAAACAGTCATGACCACCCGTATTAAAGGGCCCAACGAACTGTAAGAAAAATTACAATGATATGAGGGAAAAAAGTAAACATAGGCCCAAGTGAGTATATGCGAGTTAATGTACTTCATGGTCTCTAATCACTTGTATAAAGTCATTTAAATCATAGGATGTCTTTGTTTTACCGTAACAGAGGCTTCCATAATTTATTGTTGGCATATAACTTGGCAGCATCCAAATCACAAAGGGAAAACAACACACACACACACACAGATTTTATAATTTATAGCACATACAGATAATGAGAAGTGACAAAATTTCTTCCACAATCATAGTGATATTTAAAACTGCTTCAGCACTCGGTCATTGGAGTCATAACACATCAAGTTCATAGCTGATCTGATGAATGTGTCTCATAACATAATCAGCTTATGGCTATGAAGGGAAAAACGAAGAAGAAAAGGTATAGCTGAAAATGAAAGAAGGGCACCTTATCAAGTATAGAGATTGCTTCTTTAGTAGCGCTTTTCTCCCGCTCTGGTAAGAAAAATTCAAAATAGTATAAAATCAAACACTCGATAAGGTATAAGTGCAAGCTCAATAATTAATATATAAAAAATATAATATTAAGAGTAAAAGGTAGGTCTTCATATACATAAGATGTGGAAATAGAAGATTGAAAGAAAAAAAAAAAAAGTGATTGAGGAGGTTGAAGAAAGAAGAAAGAAAAGTAACTGATAGTACAAGTGATGAGAAAGCCGGAATGGGAGTGATGGAGAAGAGAAGAGGGAGCATTGTAATCAAAGCGAGGGAGCTTGATCACGCCTGAGTGTTGATCCCATGGACTCATCCCCTTCTCTTCTTTTTCTTTTTCTTTTTCTTCTTTATGTTCATTTCTCGTTCTGGTTTCTCCACCCACCTCTTCCGCCATTCTCCCTCTTCCGCCTCCAAAACCCTTTTTGTGCTAACTCTTCTATTAAAAAGAAAACAAGCGGCCATCTGCGGAGAATTCACACTACTAACTTTTTTTCTAAAAAAAAAAATTATAATTGGGCGTAAAAATAGGCTACACATGGTATTTTAATTTCGTGTAATTTATGTCTTGATACAAGGGACGTTTGGTAGAGAAATTTTTTTTTTTATCCAAGAATCTCAATTTGTAAAAATATAACTTTTACATTCAGTTCACGATAATATTTAAAAATTAAAAATTTTAAAAAATTCAGTTTTTCAGAAATTCTCAAAAATCTCGCGTACCAAACAGAATATTCCTTTGAGGTTACTGTTAATTAAAATTTCCTTTTTTATATAAAAAAATTATGACATTTGTCTTCCTTATTTTATGTACTGTTTTTATGTTTTAATACTTTTTTTTTATAAGAAATCATATACATATTTCTCGTATTATTATGCGCGGATCTTATAATTTTTTTTAAAAAAAAATAACGAAGTAAAAAAGTTAGTGTACTATTTCGAAAAAGATAAATGTAACTACCACTAATTTCACAATAGATCAATGTAGTAATTTCTTAATATAGTAATATTTTCTAGTGGTTTCTCGAAAATGTTAATTCAAAATTTAATCATTTGTTAATATTAATTTTTAATTTTTTTCACCTCCAAATTATTTAAAAAGTTTTTTTGATAAAATATTTATGTTTAATTATAGTTATTTTTTTTATATAATGCGAGGTAATTATTTAAAAACAGACATATTCAGTAACAAAATAAATTAAAAATATATCTATGCTAATTTTTTTTATAATTACTTAAAAATATTTATTGAATTTATAAGAAATTTATAAATTATTAAAAGTATTTAAAACAAAAATTAATCTTATTTAAAGGTGCAGAAATACTTAGTATGATAAAAAAAATATAGAGATAATTCAGTATCCTTATAAGTACATTTAACTAATGCAAATTAGTATTATAGACACCTGATTTCATGATCAATTTTAGAAAGTGCTTTAAATATAACCAACAGTTAATCAATGCTTGAAAAACTCACTTTGCGTATTAATAACCAATGAATATAGTTCAATTAAAGACATTAAATATGTGAAGAGAAAACTGTATTCAATTCCCACCAAATAAGAGGAGGAAGGCCTCAAAGAGATATTTAAGATTGATATACCAAAAAAATAAAAATAAAAAAAAATAAAATTGAGAGCATCAGAGCCATCCTAATTTTTCAAGTTTGCTTTTGCAGAAGGGACAACCGGAAAGAGGTCCGATAGCAGTTTGGTTTTGTTTAGCCGATAAAACTATTCAATCCTCATGCTCAAATTATAATTTAGAAGAAATGGGTGTCAAAATGATTGACATAAAATCAAAGTTTCAATGACTAAATACTCACAGTCCAATTTTCATGACCCAATCTTTATAATTAAATTGAATTTCAGCATAAAACATAATGGACAAATCCTTCGCCTATGCTTGAAGTTTAAAGACTTCTGGGTCAGTGAATCTTGGGGATATAAAACCACCCTTATGCCTTTAACTAATAGTTTAGACTTTTCCGCAGTCCTACTCCTTCCAAATCCAAATATCTCACACGCCCCTTCTGATAATCAATTATTCATGCATCGGCAAATTCAAACGCAAAATCTTTTCAAATCGATTCATTCAGGAAAGCTAGCATCAGGTCACTGGGATGAAGCTTCCTTCTCTTTCTCCTTCCCCACGAGATACCTACAAAAGAAATTGCAAAAGATAAAAACTTTTATCAGTAAACTGATATCCATAACCCCCATTATAAAAGACCAATTCAAAATAGAGATGGAATTCAGTTGAAAATACAATGATAGTGGTAAGCATAATAAATCAAGCGTATGTCAGAGCATTACAAAAATACGTCTACCATTTTGATATTCAAGATTACACAAAGTACAGCCAATTAACTTGACCTTGTTTTCTAGAAGGGCTTGTAACTTGAAGAAGCTTTTTCCCACACCAGATCCAAAAAGAGCCTTATTGGTCAGTTAAAAATAAAAGTGGACGCAGGTAAAACTAATTACAAGCCAAAAAGGGCAATGCAATTCAAAAGTATCTTACAAGTTAAAATAGCATTTATAACCATAACAGTGAGTAACGGCAAATGGAACTGGATAAAATTATAGTACTTTAGTTTAGATTGCAAGTTCAGCTGCTTACCCGTGTCCCTTTGCCCAACGGGAGAGTTGATAGAGTTGAACAGTCTCATTCGAGGCATGACAAGCAAGAAGTAGATAGTTGCGGGGCTGTACCATCCATGCAAATCTCATGAACAATGCGGAATAGACACACATTGCTGCAACATTAAAAACAAGCAAGGGATGCAATAAGCCAAAGACCATACAACGAGAAAAAATTTCAACATTTTGGGGGAATAAACATGTTAAACCTGCTGTCATGTTGCCAGAGATCATTTCTGGAGGTTTGTTCATGTCAGCCAATCCCTTTTAATAAAATAGTTTGGCATATTAGTTTCAAATCAAAGGTTAAGACCATTGTGTATTATGAATAACTAGTCAAGTAAATAAATGCTGGACTTTTTCAACAATATAAACAAATGATGTGAAACTCACAGCTGCCACGAATCCCCAGTTGGCAATAGGTCCCCAAAAGTGAGTCGTTTTTGGACCCATTGGACTGTTCAAGAATGCTTTAAAGGAAGCCATCTGATAACAGTGCTACTTCTGAGTTCTGATTGCCATTACGAAATTGTGAGATGACTTTAACAGAGCAGAAATATCATATCACATGCATGTAAATACAAATACTTATGTAATTTTAAAAGGGAAAACTCTAAAAATAAATATAAATAAGTTTCCTCAGAATCACTTACCTCTCCCTAAAATTTTTATCACTTACCCCCTAACTTAAAGTTTCTTTATCAGTTTGTACCAAAAAAAAAAAGTTTCTTTATCAATTACCCCAAAGTTTCGGGGGTAAGTGATAAAGAAACTTTTAAGTTAGGAGAGTAAGTGATAAAAAAACTTTTAAGATAGGGGAATAAGTGATAAAAAAAAATTAAGTAAGGATATAAATAATTCAAAATTTTGGAGAGGGGGATAAGTGATTCTATAGAAAACTTACAGGGTTTTTTTTTTAAGTTTTCCCATTTTAAAATCCAAATAGTAACACTACAACCAGAAAGAAAAGTGGTTCCTAGAAAAAAGACTAAAGACCATGAATCCTTCTACTTACTGAATAACATCCCATTGCATCTTATGGCTATTACACTCACCCATAAAAGGGTAAAGGCAAACTCCAGCGCATAAACGTGACCTTCGGTCACAAAGTAGCAACTTACCATTGTTCTATGGTTCACCCTCAAGAGCTATGCCACTCATAAATGAGAAAATAAAAACATTGGTCAGCAATCACCCACCTGGGAGGGTTCTATAAGTCCTGTGAATCTACTATTGATGATTATGAAAGTACTTAATCTGGTAATACCAAGAAAATAATAATAATAATAATAATAATAAATAATAATAATAATAAATAATAATAAAGTACTCTCTCCATCCTTTGATCAACTTTAGATATTGGCGATGCCAAAGGCTAATATCTTTTCCTTGATGTTGAATTGTTGATAATAAGCTAAACGTATGCTTCCCAGCCCAAAAAGACAAAAGGAAGCTAAAACATTCCTTAATTCAAGTAATTATCAGTGAAGAAAATTTCTACAAAAAAATAAATAATAAAATTTAATTGTATAGGGATTTGATTAGGTTAAAGAATAAAGTAGTTTACGGATTGCAGTATATGGGTTGCAAATTATGCGAAAGAATGAGATAAACAGATTTGCGAAGCGCACAGATACCTAAAACTGAAACTGAGAAGAGAGAGAGAGAGAGAGGATAAAAGAATGAAGTACCTAGATGGTGGCTGAGACAATCGCCGCCGTTGATTTTGGAAGAGAAGAACAAGCGACGGATGTGAGGTCAAATCTGAGAGATTCACCAGCGTCTGACTGGGAGGGAGGGGTCTTATACTCTTACAGATTCGGATTTCGGTCGTAGAACAGTGTCATATGAAACGGTATCACCTTTTGCGTTTCATTCCTTCCATATGCAAACACGTGTCTTTCACATTCCACCAATTTCGGGGGGGAAAATATTGTTACAGGTAAAAAATGTAGTCATTTTTGTCAAAGTTAAGGTTGGATGACACTTGAAGTCTTTTTAAAAATTAAAATAAAATTTTAAAACAATTTTATTTTTAAACAAAATTTTAATTTAATACAGTGAGTACGGCACACTTTCCCTGTTGGATTAATGTAAGATTACCACATGTCACAATTTCATAAGGTTTATTTAAAAATATTAGCAACGTTAAAAATATTAACCACGGTTTTACCGTGGCTAATATTTTCCAAATTATCAACTGGGTTTTTCAATTTGACCGTCTCGCATGAGGAACTAATCCATACGAATGAACTGCATTAGAATACATTAGGGTGGCGTTTGCTTCAAGATTTTCAAATAATTTTCTATGCATATGACTTTGGAAAAGTACGATTTCCATATTTCATAGACAGTTTTGAAAAATTTCTCCAATTATTTTATTTGCATAGCATTTGAGAAATGATCGTGAAATGAAAGCCTTCTGAGGCCCAGACACCTAGTTCCAATAAAGCAACGGGCTCAGGTTATTGGAAGAACAGAAAGATGCAAGGCAAGAAGCTAAATGTGAATAGGCCCTTTGGCTTGTTCAAAAAGCCCGGGACTCATAAGAATTTTGTTGATAGAGGAGCGCTCCTTGCTTGGTGGTATCAGAGCAGGGCCTCTCGTCCAGTACGGTGTGGTTCGAGGACGAACCGGGCGGAAGCTGGTGGGCATGTAACATCCCGGGCGCTGACGAGGGCAGGGAGTGATCGCCGGTGCGCAAGGACACGGACAAGGAGCGGCTCCTGGCAGGCTTCTAGGGACGGGGGTACATGAATGAATCGAATCAACACCCGAAAGAGAGGAATTCCAGAGACTGTGCTGGTATGGGACGGTACAGTTGGGAATGACTTATAAGAATTAATTGGTACTACCTATACTAACAAGATGCATCTACTTTTCGGTAGCCCGGATCGGAAGAACTCCATAGTTAAGCGTGCTTGACTTGGAGCAATTCAGGGATGGGTGACCTCCTGGGAAGTTTTTCCGGGAAGTGTGCGAGTGAGGACAAAGCACGCTGAAAAGTCTCGTGTTAGTGTGTAGGGACAGTCGTTGATCCTTGCAAGTTGCCAGGCGTTACAACCGGTCACTGTTATGAAGACAACTTGAAAGTGGTATTATGTAGTTAGCCGGCTAAATGGCAAGAAGGGTAACCATAAGCAGACCAAAATACCTTTATCTAAAGAGCAATGGTCACTTGTATTAATATTAAAAAATTATTATGCGTTTACTTGTGTAATTTTATACCATTTATCTATCAATATTTTATCTTCAACCAAACATAGATTTCAAAAACTTTAATCAATTTTTCTGGTAATATTTGGCCAAGCCAAACAACTTTTTTTTAACTTTCCTACCTAATTTATTTTCCTACAAATCCCTTGTAAATACATTTCCCTGGTGAAAATTCACCTGAACAAAACGCCCCTTAGAATGTTGATAGGATGGACTAGAATATCTATTGGAAAGTTCCCCCATCAGGGTGGGTTAAAGTAAATCTTGATGGATCTAGCGTGAATGGAGGGTTGAATTCTAGCTGTGGAGGAGTTATTCGGAATGAGTCTAGTAACTAGCTAATGGGTTTTTATAGAAATACTGGGAGTGGATCGGCGCTTAGAGCGAAGCTTTGGGGTCTGGTCCATGATGTTGAGATTGCTTAGAATGCATGCTTTAGACAGGTTTGGGTGGAGAGTGACTCTCTTGTTGCAGTCCAACTCATCTTATCTGGTTGCAGCGCCCAACACCCTCTTACTTCACTTGTTTTCTTATCAGGCCCTTGGTCGACCAACTTATCTCACACGCTTAGAAAAGGTAATACGGTGGCGGACTGGCTCGCAGGTTTTAGTCATGATCATGAAGATTGAAATTTATGTATCTTAGAGCAACCCCCTTAAGGGATGCTTGTCTCGACTTCGTAGGAATGAAGTGGGGCTAGGTAGCCTCAGGATGTGTACTTAGAGCTTGTTTGGTGTGACGTATAAGGCATGATAGTATAAGCATATACTATACGTTATGGCATTTTCAGTTGTTTGGTGTGATCATCGTATAGTATAAGCTTATACAGCATAATCCCTTAATACATCAAAATGATGTATAACTTAATTCGGCCTACGAGTGAGGGATAAGGCCTGATAAGATATTGATGTATTAACATCGTTGACCAATGTAATTCTCAAAAATTAATATATTATTTTAATATTAATCTATTAAAATAAAAATTAATTTTCAATATATTAATTTTTAAAATATTGAATTTTTTTATTTTTATGAAAATTAATTTATATTTTGGACACACTAATCAATAAATTTTTATAAAAGTTAATATCATATGACATTTTTTGAAGAATTATATAAATTCTTTATTAAAGGATATTTTTATTAAAAATATTTATTTTTATCATATATAGTATTATACAGTGCATTACCAAATACTAGATGATATTATCTTATATAATATATTATTTTATATAATACCGTGCCAAACGTTGGATAATATTAAAATTCAATCAGGTCTCATACAATCAGACCTTATACTATCAGGTCTTATACTATCAGGCTTTATCTTATCCTATGTACCAAACATGTCTTTAATTGTTTTTCTTTCCTTTAATTCCAAACATAGTCGAGGTTATAAGAGTTGTAAACAAAAAAAAGTTGTAAAAGTAATTTGTTCCTATTTTTCAATAGTATTATTTTTTATTTTTTTTTAAAGAAGAGGTTATAGTTTATCAAGTCTTACTAGCTCTCTTGTAACGATCAGATAAAATTAAATCAATGATTGCTTCGATATAATTTTGTTTTTCTTTTCGTCATTTAATTTCTCTATTTTTTCTCTAAACTTCATCTTTTCATCATGTTTTACTGATTATTATCTAACTGTTATAAAAAAAATGATAAGAAACATAAACTTAGTTGATAGTAAATATACCCTTAAAAAAATAGATTACTTTGTGGAAAGGGAAGAGTGGTTGTTATTTTAAATGAAATAACACTCTGTCACGTTAAAAGAGAGATAGACATATAAAACAAATTTATTTAAATTTTAAATTAAAAAATTACTCACTTTTTCTCTTTTATAATTTCTATTTTTCTATGTCTATCTCTCTTTTAAAATGACATATGTTATGTGATTTTAAATGAGAAAGAAGAAACCCAATAATAAAACTCTTTATCCTTTAAAAAATCAGATACACTGAACCCATAAATCAAATGCATTTATCTTTGGCATGTAGAGGAATAGCCGAATAGCATCATCATTTCTGTTTCATGTCATATTTGCAGACTCAATCACACATGACCCAACAATTATTACGGCCTCTAAGACTATGGCCATGGTTTCACCACCGTACTTGTGCTAGCATTCCACTTCACTACCATCATCTTCTGACTTCTCCACAAGAACCCACAAACTCAATATCAACCTATGATCGTTTCTCGTTGGCCCCACTCGCTTTATCTAAGCGAAATTTTCGAATAGCGAATGTTCCACTACCCACCACTGAACTCGACAATGGAGGTGCCAGTGCCAGTGCTAGTGCCACCGACTCCGACTCGGATCCCAAGCCCAAGAAGAGCCGCAACCAATTGAAGTGGGAAGCAAGGCGTCGTGTGCATTGGGGAATGGATTTGGCTTCCTTCTCTGTTCCCCAAATCAAACTCATCCTTAGGTCTTGTATCAGAATTTAGATTTCTGAATAGACCCATTTCATTTTTGTGAATGCCCACTTCGGAAAGTTGCAATCTTTGCTAAAAGCTTGTGTAATTTGTTTTGGGTTGCAGGGTCGCTTCTTTGGACCAAGTTGTGTTCGAAGCTCTTATGTTAGTTAAGGTGTTTTTTCTTGTCCATCATAGTCATGATGAAAATAGTGCTACCGGAATTTTTATTTATTTACGCTGTGAAAATGTAATTGTGGATGAATCTGTTGTTGACGAGAAGGTGTTTGTTGTTTTGCCACAGAGACTGGGGCCAGATGTTCGCGAAGGAAAGCGAAGGCAATTCAATTATATTGGTAATTACTTTGGCAACATTTTGTTTTGAAAACAGCAATATCTTGTGTGGGCTATTTGGGTCGACTGCATATATGAGGATTAGTTCATGTTCATGACCAGTATTTAGAAGGGTATAAACATTCAGGCATGATTGAGCATCATCTCATCTTATTTTATATATCAGATGTGTTATTTTTTATCGCTCTTTCCAATTTGTTTTGCATCAATGAGACGGTATGTATACCTTGACTTCTTGAAATAACTGATCAATTTTCATTGGTACACTTGTCAATTTTCTTTCAACGTGTATTGGTAAATTGATATGATATTATGTACATTCTGCAGTACAGATTCATGTTCTTCATACATAAATTGTCTCAGGAAAATTGCTAGGGGACGCGGAACCTGAGTTAATGGATCGATTAATAAAAGCAACAAAAGATTCCAACCACAAGGAACTGCAAGCTTTAACTGGCTTAGGGTCTGACAATCTTGAAGATGACGATGATGACTTGATAGAAACTGAATACGAGGAGGACGAGGAGGTATGCATTCATACATAGTTTATTGAATAGTACCCCTTTAGCTTGTCTTTCTCTCACATCAGGGGTTGTTGTTTGCTAAATCTGGTGTGTTATATTTTTCTTTGAGTTGTATTCTTATTTGTGGAGCATGTTATCAGGAATCTAATTGGCATGACAGTCAAGTAACAAGGTGGTTTGATGGTTTGATCAATAAGGACATTCAAATCACCAATGAAGTTTATTCAGTTCGAGGAGTTGAGTTTGATCGTCAGGTAATAGTTTGCTCTATGCTTGATCAAGTAGTGTACAGTGGCGGAGCCAGCAAAAAATGTTAGCCCGTGCCAAAATCCCTCCTCCCAAAATTTTAGCTCCTGCCATCTTTTTATCTATTTTGCATAGCTGCCAAATTTTAGCCTCTACCCATGCCAAATTCTAAAAAGTTTGAAAACTAGCTAGTGCCAAGGCACTAGCTAGTCCCAATGTGCTCTGCCACTGGTAGTGTACATTTGTGCTTGCTTGAGAGCAGTTGCTGGTGAAACATACATTATCTTTCTTTTCTTTTTTTTGGTAATTATAGAGGGCCTAGCCCAGAACACAACAAACAAACTAAAATTAAGGGACATTAAAACTAAAGCTTGAAACTCTAGCTAAATCTTCTTCGTAAATTTCCTGCAATCCTGGAGAGACAAGTCTATATACTTATTCCTTAACCTTCGATCTTCTTCCTGTTCCAGCGAGCTAGTTTGTGCACCTGTTGCATTCGCAGGAGACATTTCGAAAATTGACTTCCCAATATTTGTGAAGCCAGGCTAGAATCTTAACCACTAGCAATCTCACCTTCAGAGGTGAACATGGAGATTAGCTCCATTGAATCCCCTTCCAGACAAACACAGCGGCATTGACCAAGCAAGCTGAAGACTATAAAGAGCTCTCCACATCTCTGCATTACATATTCCCAGATAGTAAGCTCCTCACCGGAGCCAAATGCCTTCTGCATTTCGGATCAATACACCACACCCAGCTTCATGAGAAGTTATGTCTGATGCACCATCAAAATTTACTTTGGTCCATCCAAGCTCTGGGGGAGTCCAAGCGGCTGTGACTACCCTCTCTTTGGTTGTTCTCCAAACAGGTCTTCCAACGATATCCTTAGGGGAATGAATGTCGTTTAGGTTTCGAGGGCCTTTCGAAGTTAGTGTCATGAATAGCCTTGTTCCTCCATTGCCATAGGAACCAACAACAAATGAAAAACGTGTCCTGCCAAAGCGGACTATAATCTGAAGCCCATGTACCGGAGATATTATGCTCAAAACATACATTATCTTACTTCATATGGTAATTAGTTTTAAGAGCTTATTTCAAATCAACCATACAGTCAGAGGTGGAACCACGTACAAGCTCATTGGTTGATGGCTCTGCTTTAAAAATTTGAGAAACACACCTGAAGTTTAAGCATATTTTTTTTTTATATATAAAATATAATAGAAGCCCCTTTATAGTTACACTTTGTCCGCACAATTTTCCCTTGCTATTAATCTTTTTGGTCTTTCATATTTATGAGTGAGACACAGAGAGATGGTATATGGGTGGTGGAAGGGGACGTTCAGGATCACATTACAGATTTCTGTATGCTAATCAAGTATCCGCTTTCCTTTTGCTGTCTACTTTTATTGGCATTAAAAATCTTATCATTTGTTGTCACTACATCTCATAACCATCTTTTAGCAGGAGTTGCGAAAGCTTGTACGTAGAGTGCACTTATCTCAAGAAATGAAGGCTGCTAATGAAGAGGAGGAGAAAAAAATAGAGACGGCAATAATTGGGGCCAAGAAGGCCCTCACTCGTTTCCTTCAAGGTATTGCAAAGATAATACCTGATGAGTATTAATACATCAATTAACCACTCTTATTTTGAGGCGACATATATCAGCCTAAACAGATACCCCCCAAAATGCGAGAAGTGCATTGTAAGCTGTATATTGTCCTGGTGGGATACGTGCTATGGGAAGCTATCAAATCTTTTTTATTTGAATAATGAAGAATCTTGATTTGTTATTAATATTTGACCATAAAGTTTATAGTGTTGTGCTCGTTAAATATTAGTGTTTATGTTAGAAAAAGGGTCAAATGGAACTCTTGATTGATTAGGTAGTGGCAAACAATTCTTGCATTTGTATTCTTTTTGGTGTGAAAATCAAAGATAGAGAAAGTTTCCTACTCATTACAATTCACTTCTCTTGGACTCGGGTCAGTCGGTTCCTACTAACCTTTATTTATTATGCTTCTTAAAGAAGGAAAAAATGTTTATCACTTTAAATAACACAACTTGTGTCATTTCACTCTCACAAAAGAGTGAAACTCGTATTTTTATTTTTATTTTGTTCACTCTCTCCCCCCTTTTATCTATCTTTTTCTCTCACTTAAAATAGCATAACTTTACATTCTTTAAAATGATACACATTTTTCCCTTAAAAGTTTTTATAAAATTTAAAAGCAATTAAAATATACAAATCAAAGTGTATTTTTTGTTTATTTAAGTAAAAATTGCATTGTAATCTTTACCTAATTTTTTCTTTTTGGTAAAAATTTACCTATTTTAAATTATGGGCGGATACACCACTCACAATCTAGTTTCTTACTCATTTAAATTGAATTCCCTTGGGATGAGTTGGTATCTACTAACCTTAATTTATTATGCAACTTAAAACATAAAAATTAAAAAAATTGTAACATGAAAAAGCCTTTAAAATATACAAATAATAAAGGTGTATTTACTGTTTATTTATTGTAAACTTCACCTGATACACCTCTTACAATCCAAAAACAAATTATTTTTCCTTTCTCTCTTTGTCCAAAAACAAATTATTCTTCATTTTCCTTCAAATTTACGGTAATATAATGAGACATTGTTATAATACTTCGATTGAAAACACATAATTGCCCATAAAATTTGTTGTCAGAGCATAGAACCAAAAGAAAAAAAATTCTAACTATTATCACCCACATCAATTAACTTATACATGTACATTAACAAAACTTGATAACAAACTTTTTGTCCGGTTTTCCTCTGTCAAACGCAAGGCAAATGAAGAATGCTCTTAAATAGGCAGAATCTCACCTATCCTTGGGGCTTGTTTCTCTATATCATTTAGGTCTAAAAGCTTGCAAAAATGGAGGCATATAATCGTTATGATGCCATTTTGTTCTGGATTTGCCTATGAACATGGATAAGAAACTCTACATAGGAGAAGCCACCTGCGCTCTTGTCCTCTATCATATATGAGAAGAATAACATTCCTGATAGATAGTAAATAAGATAGGTTCAGTTAAGAAATCAAGAACAATGTACACCAAAATAATTGTCCATAGATTTCTTTTATCTATTTAAAGATTTCCTATTCTAAACTAATGTAGCATAACAACCCAACAGAGAACTAAGAGTAGCACGAGTAGTTTATTACATAGATATGAAGCTCATTTTAATAAACTTAGCAGACAATGCAGTACCTAAACAGCTTGATAGTTTAGGATTTCCAGACAAAAATACTCGGATATGGAGAATTAAGCAGACAATTTGTTAATTAAGTCAAAACATGACTGACCCATTAAAGCCAAAAATTTATAATTCTTCAAAAATTAAATCCAACTACAAAAGAAATTTGTTTCTTAAAAAAAATTGTGTTTTGATCATGGGAGGCAAGTAATCACAATAACATTGCATAAAGTGGTAGCTCCGCAAAAAAAATAGATTCCTAGCGATCATCTGAGGTAAAAAATCTGAGGTAAAAATAACCAACAAAAAGAGAGCAGAAATTCAATCAATAGATTCTACTGTTGTCCAGCAACACTATATGGTACTGCTCCAGGGATCCAACCCAGTAAAGTTTCACATACACAAGCATCTTCCTCGGAATTTGCCACAAGTCATGAAACAAAAAATACAACCATTGAGCATGTTTAAAAAACTCAGGAAGAATGCTTAATGTCAACACAATTGGGTCATGAAAGATGGTGAAAGAAAAGGTTCAGTTCAAATCGACAAAATATAGGAAAAAAACACCCCAATTTGTACTTGCTGGTATTATTTTTTTATTAACAAAAGGCTAGCTTGTTGGTGTGAATATTAAGATGATTTGATGGACTTTGTTAAGTTTTGGACCCTACGTACAGAAAAGCAACCCTTTTCATGAAAACATACAGCATTGGTTCAAGAAGCAAATATTATCAAACAGAGTAAGCAAAATGTCTAAAAAGACTATGCAATTGAAACAATCAACTTTTTCAAAAACCGGGAAAAAAATGAAATATTGCCAATAGGATTGGGGAATGATGTCATGTTTTATGTAAATTAGCTTTCATCTGTTCGTGCCAATACTTAAAAATCCAGCCTGCATTAAGCAACCAGGGCTAAGCAATCATTCTAATGCACTGACCTGATGGATCTCCTTTCTTGCAGAACTTTAACCTGCAAAATTAAAAGATTGTTTAAAATTTACATTCCATTTAGTCATCAAATCACGTAGAAGATTATTCAGCAAGATCTCAAATATGCAATAATTGTCAAAACAATTAGCCTACCGAAGGTAGGAACATCTTTGCCGCCGTATCTCATTTACCACTTCATTTAACTTCTTCGATAGAGGATTGTCATACTGCTGCAATACAAACTGATAAAACCTAATGTTAACTTCACATTGCCAGTTCTGAACAACAAAATACTAGAAAAGCAATTCGATTAAAATAACTGTTTCTTTCAGCGCTCTAAAAAAACCATGTGTCCTAAAAGACACCAGGGCTTATGAATTAATGGTGATAAAAATTCCATTGAAAACAATCATAGATAGTGTTAGAATTTGACAAATTGTGTGCCATTAGGCAATGGCAACAGGAGGGAGGGAGGGAGGGAGGGAGAGAGGGAGAATATAACAGAAATTACCAGAGCAGGAATTTCGTCAACCGTAGCAACACCAAACAGTTTCCGCACAATATCTGGACTCACAGAGTCTCCAATATATATCAAACAATCATGACCATTCTCAAGAAGATATATTCCATCATCACTGATGTGTTCACTAGAAAGAGGAAGAAAGGAAGGAATAACAGATTCCTCATCTTCCTGCAATTTATAATAGGTTATTAGTGTCTCAAGAAGTAATATTAATATATAAGGTCAGGGTTTATAGATCACTTTGTCAAGAAATCAACCATTTTAACCTTTTCATCAGATAGCTTATTATGCTCACAAAATTTCATATCAATCAAATAAGTACTACATGCTCATTTTTTAAAATACGAATTTATTATCATTTTCAAAATATGATGCACTATTAAGTTCTGATTAAGCCCTTGCAAATATGGAATTTAACTAATTATGTGTCATGTGGAACATCATAATTTTTCAAAATTAAATGTTTTTGAACATGATTAATCAATTTACCTTTGAGTCAAGATCATGGATAGCCACCATCCTAGGATAGACAAGTGGTATTGCCAATGGAGCAGAGAGAGAGGACACATAGTTTATCCAAAATGACCGTTCATCTATCTTTCCCTCTGTTCGCAACCCTGTACTCTTAGTTAATGCTGAAAAAGAAATGACGAATGAAATTAACACCCATCTAAAGGAGATCATATCAACAATTTGAATTTCAACAATCGAGATTGATCTTTGACAGTTATCCTCAGTTCACAGCTAAAACAAGATCCTAGTTCAAAACAGACGGACCAGAACAAGGACAATAATGCAAAGTCAACGACCATTTTAAAGGGGCAACATGTGAAAAGATATCTACAGTATATCCAATAAAATGCAGTAATATTTCTTCTAAAGGGTATCTTTTGATTTTAAGAATTTTGACCACGTTACTGGCATATCAGTGCAGGAGTGGCAAAATAAAAACAAACAATAAAAAGAAAAAAAATGGTTTGAGACAATCAGGTTTGGTATGCAAGGTAGGACGTAAAAAATTAATAAACTATGACAAATAATATCTCGTTAGTTCCACGGAATTGCTCATCAGAAAACTTCTGAAAAGAATGCATGAAAATTCATACATACCAAGCGTGTAAAGGGGCAAAAGCTTTAGCGCCTCTGGAAGAATAAGTTGTCCAGATGAGGACACGGTAGCACAGAATTTGCGATATGAAAATAGTGCATTGATGCAAAGATTTGTCACTTGTTCCCGAACAAGTGGGAGTGGCTTTGAAGGAATCTCACTAGCAGCTACAAGAAAAAAGAAGAAAAGGAAAGCCGTTAAAATTCTTCCATCTAACTGCAAACACATGCTCTAAAATATGAACAGGATGACACTACCATGAAAACAGCTACAATATTTAAAGCCAACAAAATTCAATATAGAGCTGTTGACGGTCTATATATGGCAGCCACAAATGCAAAAAACATGACAGCAATGCACATCAAGGATAATACCTTGCTTCAAGAAACAGCAAAATTGAGTGTCCAAGTCAGCTGCGCGGAACAGATTACTAAGCATACTAGTGACAGGCAGAGATAAGGTGACGACACGTATTCTTCTTTGGCCATACACAGTAGTGTACAGAAGAGCACACTGAACAATGAACAAGAATATATAAACAGAACAAAATAAGAATTTTTTCACCAACAGTGACTAAAAAGTTTCCTAAAGTAATATAAGGTGATGTGAAGATCATAAAATCCTCGGAATAAAGTAGAGCAGTAAACTTGTCTAATACCTGAAAAGCACATTCTGATCCATCCTGCAACTTATCATCATGTTTCAATGTTACCATGAAAGTTTTGTCACAGTCAATCTGCACAAAATAAAAATTAGGCCACAGGTTGAACATACCATAGTATGTTTCAAGAGGAGTATGTTTTAAGGAATTCTAGTTTTCGTCAACATAAGAATGGCATGGTACCACTTGCAAGTATGTAGACAGTTAGGCACCATATCAAAGCCTGTTTATATCTCTTTCTGGGAAAACTAATCCAGCCATATCTCCCTCCCCATCTCCTCTTTTCTATTTTATTTGTTTCCAGGCAAGCCGATTGATTCCATCTACTCAAATCGGCCAACACATCAGTTAAATGTATGCAAATAAAATAATACTGTTCACCAGCAATTTCACCCTCGATTCAAAAAAGGCAGTACAGAAAATTCAAACCTCCATAACTTCACTTCTTTAGTATCTAACACCTTTAGCTAAAACCAGTTCCGTCAATAGCAATGACATTTCAAATCCTAAGATCAACCAACTTCATTAAGTGGAAACTTCAAGTTAACTCCCTTATTTAGCCCTCAATTTTGTACAATTTTTTAACAGGAAAAATGGGTGGTAGGTAAAATTCTCTCAGATTGCTATGAATCCGAGAGCACTCTGTGCAATTAATCAGGAAGATAGCAATATAAGGTGATCTGAAGATCATAAACTCATAAATACCAATAAAAATAGAAAAACTGAACAATTTTTTATTGATGATGATAGCTATGCTGTTACATTCTTCCTATAACAAATTTATGTATAAAATTTTCATTAGAAACGCATGTCACTACATCGAAATTTTTATCTCCTTCCAATTACATCTCTCTACTTATTTTACACATAATCCAACAGTATTAACTAAACCTAACAACACAACAACATTGATTGAATCTACCCAGTATACAGCAAGCTTGTGCAACTATAGATCACTTGTATATAACCCAAATCGTAACAGTCTTGTCCCATTAAGCCTAGGAGTTTAAACAACACTTTTAATTATATCTGAACTATGGTTTAGCATATATCAGCACGCCAGTGTTAGTATACATTATACAATCTAAATTGCCAATATCTGAACTATGGTTTAAACACACATGCATATAATAATATCCAGCATCTAGAAAAATATACAGACCCCAGGTAGGTCGACATCAGTTGGGATGCGTTTACAGAAGTTGCCATAGTATTCCTGTACTTGGATACCCTGACAAAAAATAAAATGAAAATTGTAGAGTCCATATGTTGCATGAAGAAATAGCAAAGAAAGTGAAACAAGCAAACTACCTGACTGCACCTCACACGCATTACAGCCTCAAAACCTTGTGGCCTGGTGATATTCCATCTAAGATCGTTGTAAAGCTTTGCAGAATCAGAGAGAGCCGAGAATGGGTAATAATAATAGACCTGGAAAAAGGTGAGAAGTTCAACATCTAAAAATCTGATGCATGCAATGCAACACATATATTTGCATAGCATATAACTACTTTTGTATGGAAAATGCTTTATAAATGCAATGTGTAATAGATACAAACACATTTTTAATTATTCAATAAATATTTCCACTTTCAAAAAAATTATAACTATTTCCTTGTGGTATCAACTTTCCGACTCGTGAAAAATCAAAGAAACCTTAACAACCCCTTATGATTATAGGTAATGCTGCCTTTTCAGATACAATGACTACTAATCATTATGAATTTATGATATGCTTTTTGATTGCTTCCCCCTTTTTGTCCATTTCCTTCCCATTAAAATTTTCAGCATGTGGTTGAAAGCATCTCAAGCATAGAGACAGATTTATATAGGTAGAACAGATTAAAAAATAATATTTATCTTAATATCTTTTCATTATTATTGCAAAGATCTGATCAACTTAAGAAAAAATAGTAATCAAATCTTCATCTCATTTAGCACAAAATGCGACAAAAGCTATCCCTTTAATCATGCACTTAAACAACAGAACAAACCCTTTAAAACATTCATGTATACCTGTCCACCAGTAGTCCGAGGGATGACAGATATGGAAGCAATGTCCACATAAGTCTGAGTAGTCACAAATACATCAACACAAACCTGCAGCTTTACAAAATAAATAATTATACTTAACCCATCCATATCAAGCTGACCATTAAAAAAGCTCACAAGTAAACTAGTAACTTCAACCAGACATAAAAGTAATGCCTGATTCCCAAGCAAAAGCACTGGTGATTGACCTGATACTCAGCAAATTCAACTGCTAGTTCCTTGAATGTTTTATCTGCTGGTTGAAGTAATTTATGGGCTTCCTGAAATTCAAAAACTATCAGCACAACAGAACAGTATCTGGACCAGATTATTAGGATGTACAACAAATAATACAATGCAGAGTATCAGATAAATCATGGATAATTTTAGCATATATGAAATTTGGTCTCATTTCCATTTTCACCACTAAATGCAATGGGATTTGCAAATATATGGAACTCAACACATGTCAGCATCTATCAAGCTCGAATTTAAAAAAAGGAAATGGCATAAAAGAATTTAAAAACATGAAATAACAAATTGATATGTTTTCTACTGAAAGAATGAAAAGAATCCAACAATTCAACGACCAATTTGATTTGAGATATATACCTTTTCCCCTGCAGTGATGTTTGTTCTACCTTCAGCCTCCCGTCCAGAGAGTGCACCAATGCCTATAGATGGCAAGACTGAAAACAAAAGAACAGTCAGCGATGAATCAATAACACAAATATGGTTACGCGGGGAGCTCTAAAAAGAAAATGTAAGATAAGATAATAACGATTACAGAGAAAAGAAGGAAAATAAATAAATGGACAAAGATAATAACAAAGGATGACAAGAAACTGAACAAAAAATTAAAGGAAAGACCCATCCACACATACAAATGAAGCTCTAACCACCAAGTCCAAACACAAATAATACCAATTAAACTGCAAATGTAAAAAATAATATTGTTTTAGGTAGGACGTTTAAAAAGTTTAATTGCAGGAATGATTAATAGCAGAACCTATTACTTTTGAAAGAGGAAAGTGGGTTTTAAAGATAAAAGAAGCATTTGGATAAAGTCAAGAGTGTTTACCAAGTACTTCTGTGTGCCGCATCAACAAACCGTATTAATTCTTTTACTTACTCATTTTTGGTCATTAAACCCTGTTATTAAAACACAGGTTTTTTAAATATATATATATATATATATATTTCTTTTATTTTAACCTAAAATTGCAGAAGTTTGCAGTCTTTCTGAATATTTGTAACTTTTTTTATTTAGATACTGAGTTTTATTCGTCATATAATTCCGAAAAGAAAAGAATTGACTAAGCAACAAATGTGGCAGCATGCATGCATTCAAAAAAGAAAATTAACATCAACATGAATTTTGATGCTTCATTCATCATGGCCTACTAAGGATGTTGATAGCAACAATTATGTAACACAAATATCAATTATTTAAGAAATATACAAGCTGCGAAACTCACCTGACTGGAAAACCAACAGCTTTCCTCCAGTGTCCTTCATTGCAAGGAAAGCCGCCTAAAAGAAGAAAACAATGGTATAAGAACTAACATATTTTCATATGCATTTGGATAGAGGAACATGTGTCAATTTGCCAACCGCAGTGAGATGACAATAAAAATAATGGAAAACAACAACAATAGCCGTCTTAAGCATCCACCAGTTGCTAAAGGGTATATTAGTAGAATTAGAAAGGGTAGCAGGGGAATATAGAACCAAAGCAATGAGTACAACATAAGGGGCAGAAAGGGGTTTGAGCTGTAACAACCTTCCCTACGTGGCAAGGAGTGTGGGAAATAGGAAGCAACGGGAAAACAATGGAACAAGGTTAAAGGGAGGCAAGGATCATGGTGGGAGACATCTAGTCATTAAGTGAGAATTTGGGGCCTTCGGACGGGGATAAAGCAGAGCCCTCGAAGAATCAGTAACCATTTTCATTTGTTCTTGTTTTGCTTCTGTTTTAGGGATTAGAGAGGACTACCTCTGCTGTAAGGAGTTCAGTCTGAATATTTTCCTAAATAATATCCAGCATAACAACATATTTGCATGCATAACAACATATTTGCATTTACAATATAAGAAAAATGTAATTAGAAGAAAACGAATAAATATGCAAAGGATAGGGCATCTCCAGTCCATATACGCAAAACAGAAACCTTACACAAAAAACTATCAACATAACATTACATAAACCTTCAACTTCATGCATACCCCATAAAGACACACTATGAAACTTAAGTGTTATTGATGGAACCCAAAATATTCAACAGCAAAGATAACAACAATTGAACAGTAAAATACTTCCATTATCTCAGTATTCATCAGAGACACTAACCAGTAAGCATAACAAAGAGGTAATAGGAAATACAAAGGAATAACAAATAAAACAACAAAAGACCTCACTCACTCTCAAGCCAAAATACCTAGGCCAAAGAGATCCCAAGAGATCCTTTGCAAAACCCAATTCACCAAAATACTCAATATCCCCCTATCACCCTACACACACTCCTTTTATTCTATACTTTAGGAATATTCTAGAATAATTTCCCTAACAAACTAGCTAATTCCCTAACTAACTTTGCATTGCTGAACTTGGGCCCACTAGTCATAGCCCATCAGTTATACATCGTAAAGACACCCTAGATATATGATAGAACTTGAAGAGTAAAGAAAAAAGTGAAGAGTGAGGGAAAACCACAAAAAATCAGAGAGAAAGATCTGAACAGAAATCTGAAGTTAGAAAGGTATTGACATCAAAAAGTGTTTTGTGAACAGAGAACAAGTACAATAACTTCAACAGAATAACTGACACCAACAACTGTCAATCTAACAGAAAAGAGCACAGTCACACATGCATGAACTACTCCAATATAACAACAAATATTTGTTTTTTGATTTTTTTTTTTTTTTTTTTTTTTTTGGGGGGGGGGGGGGGGGGGGGGAGAGATAAGTAAAACCTCAGAAATGCAGCAAGCAGGCTAAGAAGAAGAACAAATAAAAGCGTTTAGTCATGGTTATTCCTTTACTTCACTTCTTTTTTAGATTACATATAAAAAGTATTCATTAAAAGGATGCCAAGAAGCATTGGAAGTATGTATGAAAGTAGGGAAAATCTAAAACACAAGAAATTATATAAGCACAAGGAAAGGTTGATCCTATCTCTATAACTATCTCAGCAATTAACACATAAAACGTTGCAAAGTCACACAATTATAACTTGAAAACAAACTGACATACCTTGATAGCTGCACCAAATGCTGATTCAGAGGTTCTATTAGTTTCGAACATGGTAGGAATGCTTTCCAGAAGTAATTCTAAGTGTTGACGGCACTAACCACAAAAGAAGCAAACCAATTAAGTAAAGAACCATACGGCTGAACCAAGAATAAGAAAAAGTAAACAAAGTAAATACATTCTCCAAAGATAACTCAATCAATCTACTACAATTCTGCAAGAAGGAAAATATTTGAAACTGACCTCAGATAGTGGAACAATTACATCAGTTTGCAAAGGAGTATAAACGTCTTGGACATCAGGAACAATGAGCATCAGTGGCTACAAATTTTAAATTTCAAAAACAGCCTGAGATACAATTACTTAGAACTGTAAAATGCAAAGAGCTAGTTATCTAAACTAGTTACTCAATTACTCAGAACTGTAAATATCTATTAATTAAACTAGTTGCAAAGATATATTTTTTATGTTCTAAAGTTCACAAAACAATCACAAGTAGAAAAACATAGGTGCAAACAAATAATAATAGAAAACCAATGTTCCCACTGCTCCGAGACACAGGAAAAGCTGATACAAACAATGCAAATATGATTGCTTGGTTTCCTAGACACCAATTAACTGTAGTATATAAATCCCCACTGTCATTCACCCTCTAAAAGCAGAAAATTTCAAATTATGCCTAAAACAAAAGTAGTTATATGCTATGCAAAAAAGCTGGAAAACATCAATTTACAACTACTTTTTTCAAAAATAAAAATCAGTATATATGTTATGTTTTACCTGCTGCAATGCACGTTTCAAGTTGTAAAAGTGAATTGTTGAGTCAAATGTTGCAACTCCCACCAGTGTGCGAGGACCTTCCTGCAGAAAGACCAAAAAATCTAGTTATGAAGTGCATGTCAAACAAAATGACTCATTTTTAAGAGTCTTTGTTTGGAAAATTTAAAGGGAAGCCTCCTAATAGTAATTCAGTCAGATAACTAATCGCAAGGGTCAACAACAAACTGAGCAGAGATTTTTCAAAAGGAGTGAAAAAACAACAAAGATAAAACAAAAACAAGAGATAAAAGGTCTGTTTGATTGAGTTCTGATTTTTTTGTTCTTAAAACTGTTTTGTAGAATAGTTATGAAAATAGGTGTTTTCTTTGGTTTTTTGTTTTGAAAGTTAAAAGTCAAAACACAAAATAAAAACAATTCATACATGTTCTCTAAATTTGATTCTAAAATAAAATAAAATAAAACAGTTACAACTTTTAAAACTTTTTTTTACAAAACAGGTATTAAACGAGTTTTTTTGTTTTTTCTTCTGAAAACTAAAAAACTGTTTTTAGAAACAGTATTCAAACAGGGCAAATTTTCTGTCCAATATCAAAAAGAAACATTTCAATATTCCTGATCTCCGAAGTCTCCTATTGTTGGTTTTCTTGGAGGTGAAACAAAGATCGGTTGGCCCTATAACTCAATAATGTGTTTATCCACTAAGTAATTGTAGGAAACTGATATTCTACCTGGTAAAGCCACTAATAGTTTCACTCATTGAATGAGAAAGGATAAACCAAAGATCTGATACACACACTTCTCCCGCTTTTAGTCCCCCCACACACTCACTCAATTTAGACCTATTAAGAATTTAATTTTAAGCTCTATAATAATGTATACACATTGCAGATCATGTTTGGTGCATGAAAAGAGATCATGACTATAAACATGGGCAAAACCCGGTGAACAAGGCTCCCCAACTTATGAGAGTAGGAGTAAGGGTATATTGTACGCAGCCTTGTTATTGTATTTTTTTTTTTGCCAAGATGCTGTTTTTTAGACTCGAACTCGTGAGATTCTAATCACAAAGAGCAACCTTACCGCAGCTCCAAGGCCCTCCCTCACATCATGACTGAAATTAATGAAGATAAATAAGGGGAAAAAATGAATGTTAACTCATTCCTGTTTGCCAGGAATCACACCATTCTCACTTTCATACCAAACATTGGAATCCTCACCCATTGAATGGAGGCAGGAAAGTTATTGTAATTTCTGCATGCCAAATATGCTCATTGGTGTTTAAGTAGCTAGAATGCACAGTAAACAGATTCGAACAAGGACACACAAGCTTCCAGCGTTGACTGTGTGTTGCCAGATCATCAAAGATATACCTCACAAATTCACATAATACCGAAGGACCAAATCCTCACATACAATAAGATAATATGTCACTAAATTACAGACATTATACGACAGTTACGTTATTATAATTAAGTGTAAGGACCAACATAGCAGGAAATTGATTTTTAACATCACCCATTCAATTCAAACAATTCATTAATTTTTATTTTATTATTTGTTTTTGCCAATTTTGTATCTTGATATTTACGTACCGATCTAAATGGAGTATAATGAAGCAATGAGTTTCAATCCAATCGAATAAAAGAAAATTGGTTAAGTTGTCTACAGTTAGAACTCACCGGAAGGTCCTTAATAACTTGACTGATAGCACTGCAAGCTGCAGCTGTTGCACCAGTTTGAACAGCATTCATGGATACATCAATGAGAAAGAAGTACACAGCAGGCATTGGCTCGCGGACCTACAGAAAATAGAGAACATTGCACATCAGTCATCATGGACACTAACGGGTTAGAGAAGCAAGAATGACAGAAAAAAAACAACTTATTTCCAGACCGAAGCATAGACTGCTTACTTTGGGTATCAGCTTAAGGCCATAACATAAATTAGGCCAACCATATAATTGAACATACTTTATTAATCCAGTATACAAAAGGAGCAAATAAAATAAACTTGACTCAATACAAGTAAACAGACATTTATAAAACAGATAGCAATAGAAAGAAAAAAAAAAAACCTTTAAAGACAAAATTGACTCAATATTTGATTTAGTGATGATATTGGGAATGATTAATATTCAATAAACCATATTACGAAATTAGTAAGTTGTTACCTGTTAACTTCATATTTTCATTCTATGAGCATTTTTTTAAAACTCAAATACTAGATTAATTTTAAAGTTTTTGTAAAGAACTTTGGGATACACCACCCCAAAAGCTAGCTCAAAGGGTGGGAGTGCCCAAAGCCTTATAAACTCCACATTAGCTGCTCATACAATCAATGTGGGACTATATATCTCAACACGTCCCCTCATACGAGAGCCCATTGGGCTTGAAGAGTGGACAATGCAACAGACCCAGCCTACCTGTGCTAAGAAATTCCACAAAGAGAAAGTGGGGGGCGGCGAGGATCGAACCCGGGACACGAGGCTCTGATACCATGTAAAGAACCAATTCAACCCAAAAGTTTAAGCTGTTGGGTGAGGCTATAATTAATGGTTTTATACATCTCAACACGCCCCCTCACACGAGAGCCCACTGGGCTTGAAGGGTGGACAATGCACAGGTCCACCTACCTGTGCGAAGAAAGAAATTCCACTAGAAAGAAAGTGAGGAGCGGCGAGGTTTGAACCCGGGACACGAGGCTCTGATACCATCTAAAAAACTTTGGGATACACCACCCCAAATGCTAGCTCAAAGGGTGGGAGTGTCCAAAGCCTTATAAACTCCAAATTAGTTGCTCATACAACCTATAAAGTACCGATACCAACACAGCATTTTCGATACGTTCCCGATACGTGACTTCGATACGTTACTTCAAATTTACTAATATATCGATATGTTCTGATACGTCTTAGTATTAAATAATATTTTTAATATATAGAATACATTTCACATTATTTATGTATTTGTTTATTTACTAAATATGAGTATAAAATATGAAAATTAACCAGCACCCATTATTTACATTCACGTCATGTATTTGTTTATTTTAATTTTCTGCATTATTTATTTAGTTTTATTATAATTACTTGTCTTTTTAATTTTATGATATTTTACCACAACAAATAATTACTTAAAAGAAGCTAAAAGTCCAAGATTAATGGGCTGTGTACCAAGCCCACCGAAACAAACTGCATGGACAAAATTTGCTTGGGCTCTTTCTCTTAAGAAAAATATCCATATCACTAAACCTAATCTTTACTTTCTTGAAAACCTTCAACCATCTCAAGCGGCGGCTAGTTTTGGGAAAGGAAGATAAAAAGAAAAAAAAAACACAATGGTGATGTGTTGCAGCAAGAAGATGAAGAAGACCAGCTGACTAGCAAGATGGCTCGCACGGAGCTCTGGTTCGCGAACGACGCGGAGGAGCTCGAGGTGGGTTTGCGGTGGTGTGACGCGGCAGTTGGCTACTGGTGCGCGACGGAAACAAGAGATTTGACCGTGTCGAAATTTTGTTGACTGATCGATACGGCAAAATGGGTATCGGAAGCGTATCCGTCTGGGACGCGTGTCCGATACGTTGGAAAAAAAAATTTGGACGTATCGGTGCTTCATAGCATACAACCAATGTGGGACTATATATCTCAACAGTTTTCATTTGGGTTTTCGGCTATTTATATGTCATTTGGGCTTAATTCCTAGGAATATTGAGCCAATTTTCCTGATACTATGTTTGGTTGATTGTAAAATATTACTGGGAATGTGGACCAAATTTACAAAATTAACCTTAATTCCAAAAATTTCTCCTTTGTTTATTCAGCTTAGTTTGACATGGCTTCCAATGAGAAGCAAAAGACCAACCCTCGTGCTGCTATGGTGGAACTTGAGCTGATGCGTCAGAGGACATACAAGCAGCACTTGCCCTTGCTCCCCAATAAACGTTTCTTGGTCCCTTGAATTTTCACATTTTCTTTGCATGGATTGCATAAATTGAGAGAGACATTATATTACCTGACATCGCCCCAATAAACGCTTCCAATGCAGCCACCACAACCCTAACATGGCTCCAGGGAAATACCGCCATCACCGCCGTCATCAGCATTCTGTTGCTGTTCCCGGTAGCGACAAGCCAAGCCCAGATTCTCAAAATAAAAAATCACGTCTTTGGTCCCTTCAACCTCTCTTACTATGACATCTTTGACATTATACCCTCTTCAACGATCAACTTGGTGCTCTCCAAGTCATGCCGGACAGCGCCGACAACGTCTCTCAGACCAACAACTCCGGCAGAGTCCTCTTCAAGCAAAAAGAAGAGCGAAAGAGGAGGGGTATTTTGGTTCGAAAATATTTGAGAAATTTTCCCATCACTTGGTAATCCAAGAATACCACCCGCCTGGGTGGTATTCTTGAATGGTATTTTCAGTCACATTTTGCTCACAAATAAAAATCCTGGAAAAATCACATTCATAGGAAAAATTTTAGAAAGAGCATACCAAACATAGGCTAATACGATTACCACCCTCACTTTCCCAGGAATCTCAAATAAAACCCTCTACTAAACACCCCTTTAGGGATTAATGTTTCTCATGTTGTAGGAGATAATTTTATCTCCTACACACACGTAAAAGTGTGTGGGGCCGTGTGAGGAGAAGAGAGAAAAAAATGGGTCCCACACACTTTTATGTGTGTGTAGGAGATAAAATACAACATGGAAATAAGTGGAAAACTTAAAACCCTAAAACATTCCCTATTACTTGTTACAAGTGGAAAACTTAAATCCTTGAAGAAAACCAATTTCTTCTTAAGCCATGGGAAATAAGTTAAGGGAATTTTACTAGGAAAAACTAGTGGAATTGTCTTATTTATGAAGAACCCACTAACCTCTAGAATAATCTAATAAGAACCTTGGGATGCACTATCCCAAAAGCTAGCTTAAAGGATGGGAGTGCCCAAGGATTTATAAACCTTACATTAGTTGCCCATAAAATCAATGTGGGACTTCAAGTCCCATACCTTGCAAATGGGTCATAACATTCCACCATGCTTCCCAGCTCAAGCCCAGGGTTCTAAGTCCAAGGGTCCAACCCCCAAGTTCCAATTCCAAGTTCCAATCTGCGAAACATAGTGGGTGCTCTGATACGAACTTTGCGAGAACCTTATCCCAAAAGCTAGCTCAGGAGGTAGGAGAGCCGAAAGTCCATATAAACCTCACATTAGTCACCCATATAACCAATGCGGGACTCCAAGTCCCATACCTTGGAGTAGGATTGTAACATTCCACCACGCTCCGCAGCCATAGCGCCCTCGCGGGCTGGCTTTGCGCTAGTCTTTTTACTAGCCCTGGGCGAACACTACAATGTCAACGTCACCAGTTGCGCCGCTCGATTGTAACTGGGAGACATAGTGAAAGGCTCTAATACCATTTGATAAGAACCTTGGGATGCACCACCCCAAAAGCTAGCTCAAAGGGTGAGAGTGCCCAAGGCCTCATAAACCTCATACTAGTTTCCCATACAACCAATGTGAGACTTCAAGTCCCATACTTGCAAATGGGTCCTAATATAATCAATCCTATTATGAAGTACTGGAGTAATCCTTCTTCGTGAATGGGATCATCCAATGGTCCTAATATCAACTTTTAGGCAGTCATTATTGCTATACATTTAGCAATTTAACATACATTTAAATTCCACTTATTTATGTTTACGCATCCAAGCAGTGCCAATTTAATCCATGTCTGGTTTATTTTCCTTCAAATTAGATTTTTTGGTAAAGGATTGTATTTAAACAACCAGACATGATCATTCATTCATAATGTAGATTCTTAGGGCAATAAAAAAGTTTAAAATAACAGTGTTTAGAGTAGAGTTTAAGGTTCAGAGGGAGAGGGTCAGAGTCTTTACTTTTAACCACCAAGGACTAGATATCATCTCAATTCAATAAATATCGCACATTCAAACTATTTAAATTGAATATTCTTCTAACGATGAACATCCAAAAAAAGAAATACACACTCAAAAATCCATCTTCATATAGCCCTTGTATATGTTATAAACAAACTAACCATGAATTCTTTTGTGGCAACAAATTCAACCGTTCCTCTACACAGCTCAGGCCTTTCATCAGCATCCCTACGCCGACCATCTGGACCCAAATTGCAGTGGTAGTCCCGTGGCGTTTCATCACTAAATCCTGTAAAACAGATATACACTTACAAATAAATGGTTGGCCAGGACACAAAATGCAAAATATTGAATAGTCCTATCATACAGAAGCCAACATACATAAGAAAAATAATGAGACTTATAAGCGAGCCAGACAAATTTTTTTTGGAAAAAGCACAAGGTTGGTCAGAGGTACTTTCCATCTTAATAAACCCCTTTAGTCTAAGGTCAAGTCTTTTAGTTGAATTGTGATGCTGAATGACATTTTGTAGGCTCACACACCACATAAGGTTTTTCCCCTAATATGTGTGTTATCTGTATTTGATCAGAATCAGTTCTTCATCTGTTCTTACATTGTTGTTCTGCAGTTCTTCATTGAATAGATTGTTCAGCCTTTTTGGTGAATGCTGGATGTGCCCTGAGTCCTTTGACCAATATTTGGGGACCAGCGTTAGTGGTTTTGGTAGAAGTAAAGAGGTTAAATTTTTATGGCAATGGGTAATATATGCTATTTAATGACATTTCATTGGCTAAGTAGCAGATTTGGAATAAGATTATGCGATAGGCTTCTAATTGGAGTAAAGCACGTTTTCTTTGTAAAGGGATTTCCTTAACAGAGATATGCAGGATAACTGGACAGCTTTGCGACATTCGTGTTTTCTCTTTTTCTTTGTTATTTTATTTTCCTTTTTATCCCCTAAGGTGAACCGCTTATCCTCCAATTTCTTGTACTTTCTTCTCTTCATCTTAATGGAAATTTTTTTATCAAAAAGAAAAAAGACAATTTACATAAGTAACAATTAAAAGTAAACAGTAAATAACTAGTGCATCAAATGCACAAACTTGTTATATGAGTAATGATCGTCAATTGTCATGAACCACCTCTCCCATATGCTTAAGTTGTTAGGAAAAGACACATGATTGACTTTTATATTATATTTCTAACATGCCCCGTCACATAAAAGCCTTTTGGGCTTGAAGCACAGACAATGCACAGGCCCATCATATGCACAAACTTGTGATATGAGTAATGATTGTCAACTTTCATAAACCAACTCTCGTAAACCTTAAGTTGATAAGTGAAGACATATTAATGATTTTTATATTATATTTCTAACATAAACCAAGGAAAGCTATTCCCTTGTGACTGAAATGTCACGGGTTCAAATCCAGGAAACAGTTTGATACAATTGGATCAGAGGTAAGGAAACTTAAGGAACTCAGAGAAGCTTTTGGCCCAGACACAGCTTATGGATTTTCTATATATTGAAAGACGTAAACAATACACTGAACATGAAAGCAAAGTGGAAATCCTCCTAATACAAGATACTGAATTATAGAAAGGAAAAAAGTAATGCAAATATGTAAGGGTAAGACAATGTACAAAAATTGTCCTCACCCCACCCTCGCTAGTCGGGGTTTGATGAGGAGGAGTTTTCTTCATTTCTAACACAAACCAACCACTAACTAACTTTGCCTGTCAAAGACAAAATAAAGCTTTATATTTCCCCACACCACACCATTGACAAGTTCCATAGTACATACCAACAAACAATAGTAGGATGAACAATTCAGGGAGATATTACTAGTACTAACCACACAAGTTGCAAATGAAACGCCTTCCCTGATCAATGAATTTCATGAAGGGATTTATGTAAGCCTTGCAACGTGAGCAACGGACAGGACCACTCTCCCCAAAATCAACAACCTGTTACATTAGTTATTTAGCCAAACATTGTAATATAGTTTTATCCACCACTACAGCTATACAAAATATGAGTTGAAGACAGTAGTTATGGACTCGACAACAGTCACTAATTTTGTTAGAATATATAAACAGTTGCAGAACCTTAAAAGAAGAGAACTTTTTTTAACATTCCCTACGGAAATACTAGCAAATATAAGAAAGAAACAGCAAGATACAAAATGCACAAAGAATTCCAAAGATTGTTAGTTCAAGAATCCTAAAAATGGCGTGGATGTTCTCCCCAAGCAGATATGCCACAAATAGCTAGCAGGCAATCAAATATTTGACAAAAGATAAAGCAAAGTCCTAACTTTTCATTACTTGGTTAACATAATAACATGTGAAATGTATACAAATTACCCTATTAAACTACAGGCTCCCTAATTCAAATATTTAGAAGAATAAGCACAGATACAGAAACTTCTACAACTAGCACTTGAACAAAAAATAATCGCAGATGCAGAAACTTAAAAGAAAGAAATAATCATTGGTACTTGGATGGGCTCCTCAGATGAATGTGGAAGGGCCAAAGGCTGGACTAACATAGCCAACTGCATTCCTGATGTTGCCAAAAGATCAGCAGTGAAAGGAATCTGTTTCATTCAACAAAAAGAACAAAGCAAATGAAAGAAAATCAATATGAAATGACAGAAATCTCAATATTTTCATAATTGAAGTAACCAACCTCTGAAGGTTACTTTAAATATAAGTAAATTTTTTTAGAAAGAGAAGAATACAGAGCAAGAGAACGATTTATCTTCTTAAGCAAAAATAATAAAAATAAAACCCTTCAATCCCTCTGCATATGAGACCATCAGTCCGACAAAAGTAACATTCAGGTGACCAGTAACCACAATATAGAAGTCACAAGTACAACTCTATACAAACAAGTGATATGAGCGAGAACTTATCTAAATACTAACATTTCTCATGACCTTATTCAAGGCCAAAAATATATTGCAAATGTTAAACATTACCTGATTGATTGTGCACTTCATGTAACGTGGACTGCAATTCCCCATATCTCTTACAATGTAATCACTTGTAGCAGGCTGGACAATAAAAATCAGAACAAACAGCAATAGTGATTAATGCAATATATATGTGACTTTCCAAAAAATGTACGACATCGCATTGGCTATGAAACTACAGATTTTAAAAGATTTTGAAAGGGGAATAATACAAATGGAAATAGATAACAATGGAGAAAAGGAAACTTTATGATTGAATGATTAATAATACCAGAGACCAAGAAAATGCAAGCACATTTAGCAAGCCTCAGTTTCAACACAAATCCATTTCTCTCTATAGTTTATATTAAATAAACCAATTATCAATAATTTTCAGATGAATACCGGAGGAATGGTTGCCTGATTGCCTTGACGAGTTTCATGCAAGATTACTGATGAACCTGGAGTGGGCCTTGGAATTTGATTGGGATCAATTTTGGAAGGCCCTGCCATAGGGGCTCCAGTTTGACCAACAGCAGGTGATATAGTAGTAGTCATAGATTGATTGGGAAGTGGCGGTGGCATGCTAAACATCCGAGGAGTCTGTGAAGGACCAGGAACTGGAGGAGGTGGTGCCAACTACGGAATTCCAAATATTCAGAATCCAGATTGATTTTCAAAAGATGAATAAATGCATATAGGACATATTACATCACAATTTGAGTATTTGATATGGTAAGATATTAAGAACATTTAAAGAGTACACACCGACAACTATACAAATGAGGTGTTTACCACGGCCAAAGGCCCATTCATAAACAACATAAGATAATTAGTTAATTACAGAATAATTTACATACTGTCTTGATACATATGTTACAGAATAGACAGAGAACAAGGGAACTTTGAAAAATTAAATAACTGCTTAACCATAGCTTTTCATTTTTTGGGTTATGGTTTATATTTTTCAGACACCACTATACCAAACCATGCCTGAGGCATAGATTATAAGAGCTATGTCACACAACAGAAAGGGCATACCATACTATGTCCGTGCTTTAAAACCAAGACCTTGTGCAAAAGTAGAAAAGTTATACAACTAACAAGTGCTTGCTTCAAGCATTCACAAGCACTGCACTTGCTGGAAATTCAATAGCAAAGAATAAAAGAAGATGATTAGTATGAAAGAGAGACATAAAATGCTTAGCAGTGCTTCAAAGGTTCCAAATTTTGGATGTTTCGGTCATATTATGTGCAAGATATGCACAAAACAAGCATTTACATTTATAGTTTGCTGACTTTGCTCTAACAGGTAGAGGCAAATGCAATAACTTTAAAGCAGGACTTTTTCCATTCATTGAAATGGGACTGTTTTATTTCTGGCATTTGTAGGGTGATTGTATGGGGATTACTCATCATTTGCTGTAATAAGAAAATATCTTCTCCTATTTATTTACTTTTTACTTTCTTCAACTTTTTTTGAAAAAGATAAAATCACATTGATGTAATTTTACATGGTACTGAAGACCTTATTTAATACTCCATAGTTAAAATGGTCTTTTGTTTGTTGAATTAGGAGCAGTATCTATAATTACCAAGTGATGCTATGACTTGATCAATATGCTCAGGATAACCTCAATGATTTTAAATATGTCTACTTTTAAGGTTTATAATTTTCTGACTGTATTAAATTTCGAATACCTGTTCTTAATCTCCCTCACGTCTCTTTGTAGCTCAAAAATTATTTTAAAAAGGGCACCTTATGCTCATAAAAAATTCTCTACTTTTAAAATCAAATAAAATATTTCAATGAACCATCTCTACGGACAAATGAACTATAGAACCACAATTTAATACTTCCCCTTCTGAGACCAAACATAAGAAACTTCCCATCTCCTCTGAAGCCTCTTTCAACCAAACAAGCAACGTCATTGCCAACTTTGCTGGGCAATGCATACAGATAACACCCTTGTTTATAAATGCATAAATTAATGAAATCTTACAGTCATTTTTCCTGTTTGACATAAGAGACATAATTAAAAAATAAAAAATAAAAAATAAAATCTGTTTTTGGTTCAATAGCTCAAGCTTACAAACATCAACTTGAGCTAAGACCATGCAGCTGTCGAAATTATTTTCTTTAGACATACAAAAAAAAAAAATTTATTCCTTATACATAATGGTATAAGAGTAGGTTACATTATTTTTATCAACTCATTCAGCAAAAAGTTGTGGCTAAAATTTGTTGGATAAAAAGACATTCAAATACAATAAAGTTCAGATAAAGAAAAGAACTACCTGCTGGGGTTGTTGCATCTGCCAAGAAGGTGCTCCAAAAGGTGAACTTGGAGGCTGCATTATTCCTAGAGATGCCATGGGATACGGGGGCTGAGGTTGAACGGCCGGGCCCGGAGGAGTTCTCATTGTTGGAGGTCCAACTGGCGGTTGTGGCACACTACCAACCGGAGGAAAGCGTTGGGGACCTGACAAAGCCCCGGCAGAAAATACTGGGGGCCCATTATTCATCAAGTTAGTGGGTGCACTTGTAGGGGGCATGACAGGATGAGCACTCATTGGTGGTGAAGTGAAAGGACTTTGACTTGGACGAGCACCCATAGTTGGTGGAGGAGGCGCAAGTGGACGGGCTGGTGGAGAACCACCAGGGGGAGGAACCCCAGAAACAGGTGCTGCAAGATTACCCACAGATGATGAAAAAGAACTAGGAGCGAGTCTGGAACCAAAAGCTGGAGGTTGACCAGGCGGTGGCCCAGTAGGCCTTCCAGGGGCCACATTTGGTGGTAAGGTAGATAGCGGATGTCCAGAAGGAGGCCCTGTAGGCCTAGCCAATGTTCCTGGAGGTGGACCAGGTCGAGAAAATGGAGGTGAGGAACCAGGGACTCCAGGCATAGGGGCTGAAGAAGGAAAAGGCGCTGGTTGGCCAAAGGGGGGAGGTCTAGAAGCAGGATTTGAGGTCATAGGAGGCCGATTGAGATTCAAATTGTGCATATTATCAGCTAGTGCATCTGGTGTACCCCTAAAATTAGGCATGTAATTAGGAGGAGGTGGCTGTGGTGTGTTATTGCCGGGTCTAGGTGCCCCTGGAGGCACAGGAGCAGCCATTACTGAATCAAATGAAATCCAAGCTCTAACTTCTACTAATCCGAGTTCTCCTTCAACAGATTATTATCAAACTAATACCAAAAGAGGGATCCAAATCTACAAGAAACACGGATTCAAAAAATCATTGCAATGTTCCAGAAAAGTGAAAAAAGATCAAGGAGATTAACACGAGCATGCAATCCAGTAAATCGAAATGATCACAGCTGCTAGAAATCGGAAAGAAAATTATGATAAATGAAAAGGAAATGGCAAAACCTGATATCAGATCGGTCGAATCTGCAAAATTGGGGGCAATAGAGCTTAGATCGGGAATGAGGGGTTTTAGAGAGTGGGAAATCGTAGATGAAGAGCTAATTATATCAGCGCCATTTGTTTCATCGGTCATGTGTAACTGTTGAAGGGGCGTTTGGTTCGGGTTATTTCCAAATTACCAAAGCTGAGCAATTTTTTTTTATCTCCTAGTGCTCAAGCTCTGTCCAGTTCCGAAATTAATTAAAATAGGTTTTGGGTTCTAAATATTATATGTAATAATATAGGGCGCTAGGGACTTTTTCTTCTTTCTTTTGGGTCCATATGTGATTTTTTTCAGATCGCTCTATATATTTGTTTTCTCAAATCTAAAATGACCTCCTTGCACAAGATAATTTTATAGGGAAAAATGTTTTTATCATAGAAAAAAAATTATGTCACAATCACATAAAAATGAGTGGTCTTGTTGTAAAAATAAGAGAGAAAAAAAACTAATAGAACCTACTCATTTTTATGTGAATATGACAGAAAATTTTTATCTGTAACAGAAATAGAAATATTAAACTCAATTTTATATCATGTGATAATAGAAATATTAAATTTATATTATATTACGATAAATTTTCGCTCCTTTACCAAATTAAATTGGATTAATTTAACATTTTTTGGAAAATAAACATTAAAGGAATGTTTAAAATAAGGGGAAAAATATTTCACTGTCAAGGAGATAAAGTTATTTTCTCAAACCCCACAATAAGTTGTTTTGATATTTCGAAAAAAAATATAGGGTTAAAAATTTTATTTTTCTTTTATAATATAATTTTTTTCAAAATTTTCTGTAATTTTATCTCATATAAGCTATGTTTGGTAGGAGGTTTATTTTGGGATTGATGGAGAAGTGTGAGTGCGTATCAAATTTATCATGTTTGGTATAAGTTTGTCAAAAACTTCCCTAGTAAAATAGGATGCCTAGGAAGGGTTAATTGTGTGAAAAATGTGATGAAAATTACTGTTTCAAAATACCACTTTGCTTGTGGTATTATGTGATGACTGAGGAAGTGAAAAGTTGAGCTCCAATTTCTTGACGAAAATTACCTCCATCTTTTACAGATCTCCCATCTTGTGAACCTTCTCATTTACAGTTGTAACTCCCTTTCTTATTGTTCCTATCTTTCACTCTTTAATAATAGCCGATATTGATGTTTTCTGGTTCTATATAAATTCTATACGCATTACATATTTCATTTTGAAAGCATAGAAAAATGCAAATAACGAAAAGGGAAAATTGGTAAACTTCAGTACTTTATGCGAAATGATAATTATCTCAAATACAAGTTTCATAAAAATTTAAAATGGAAAATTTGACTGGTGGCACCAAACTATCACAACGTGGAAGCTTCCACAAATTACATACATAACATACCATTTAACTATATACATTATGCAGAATCAATTGGAAAGCTGGAAACTGTAATAAGGCCCTAAAATTATTCTTCGATTAAAAAGAGCACTCCATTGACCTTCTTAAAGTTGTGTGTGGTATGATCAATCACCTGTAAAGAGAAAGACAGAGATATGGAAACAGAGATATTAACGTTGGTTCAACAGATGACCAAGACAGACGTATGATTAACCCATTTTTCCATCAATATGTTACCTTCAACCAAACATACATTTAGAAAATTTAACCCAATTTTCCTGTTAATATTTCGCCTAACCAAACAACTTTTTTTTAACTTTTCTACCAAATTCACTTTCCCACCATATTCCTAGTAATTATATTTCTTTGGTAAAAAAAATTTCTCCAGTTAAAGGGTTTTGTCACTTTAGGTGTTGTTTGGTCATCTTTCTTGTCAGTCATAATAAATGCAAACAACGACAGTGAAAGAAATATTCTTTGCAGAATCCTTTTCTTGGGATAACCACTTTCCCATATTGTTCTGGTATGATATCGGATTATAGTAGCAATAGCATTGAGGTTGTTGTGAAGCTGAATTGAATGATCTGCATGAATTCCATTTTTTTATCGAATAGAATTTGATTTCCAATGCTAGAGCAATAGATCGCAGTAATCACCATGAGAAATACTTTCTTAGGTTAAGTATATTTTCCTTTACTATTGCCAGAACTGATGTTGGCTAGATGAAAATTCCCTTTTTGTATGGAATAAGTTTTGGTTCAATACCTTGAAGCTGAGTTTCATCCATTTAGCTGATCCCACCTAGTGGTATAAGGCTTGATTGTTGTTGTTGTTGTATTTTTCAAGTTGCTTGACTTTGTTCTGTGTCACTTGAAAATATTTTTTTCCTGGTCAGTTGGTATGAAATACCTGGGCTTATGAGGGAGATTGTGATTGGTGGTGTCAACTGGTTATGCCACAAATGACCTCAAAGTTAAAGGTATATAGGTTCGATTCCATTAGTACATTTTTCTTTAAAGACTATTTTTATGTCATTGATATTGAGTTCAAGTTCTTCATTGTCTTATTCAAATGATGTGCCAAGTATTGCAGCTAATAAAGCATTCTGATTAAGATGCTTTATATGGTCAATCTATTTGTAATCCAGGTTGAAGGTCCAAAATCTCTCAAGGAGATGATAGTGATACTAAAAAAAGAGCTCGAAGAAAGTTTGCCAGTACTTGTTGCATTAAGAATTGATGCAGAAGAAAGAAGAAATAATATGCGCTTAAGGGAGGAGCAAGGTGCTGCATATAGGGTTGCGCTTGAAGCTGATCAAGTATGCTTTTTGTTTTTTTAGTTTGGTCATTTTTTTAGTTTTTTTTGGATGCCCAGGAAAGTTGAGATGGGTTTCCAAGTTGATTATGTTTGGTAGGAGGTTAACTTTCTTTAAAATTGAAATCTCCAATGCTTCCCAGGTAGAACTCACTCATGATCATTCACAATTTATAATAAAAAAAAAACAATCTCCAAGACGAAGATATCCAGATAGTAATTGATAAGAGAATACACGGCAAATAACAATAATTGAATTTAACTCAAATGTTCAAATTGAGCATGTAGAATATATGCACCTACGCCAACTGCTACACTGGGATTATTTATAAGATCAATCTTTAGCTACTGCCACTACCAGTTTTCCCTGACAATTTTAGACTTCTCAAGTATGTACTTGCCTTCTTTGTACTTCTGTGTTTCGTCATAGGCTCTTTCAAATTTCCAACCAATCACTACATTGCAGTCAGAACAGTAGACATCAGCAACTGTGTGGAGACCCGTCATGAGTTCCCTGTCTTCTTTTTGCCCTACGGTAATGTTCATTGCATGGGAGAACAGAAAAGCTCGTCCATTTCTTCCCTGAAACAAAAGTTGTAATCACCAATTTGCCCAAACATGTTGAATCAAATCCAAAAGATTTATCATGCTTATAAAAGCAATCCCACATGTTCATGTTGCAGTATGAGTTGGTTCTTGATTAGGCACACTACCACACACAAACGATTGAAATAGTCTAGTAATTAAAACAACCAATTGAAATCAAACAAAAACTCTTCCAAATCCAACCGTAGCATATCATAGTAAACTGCTAATCTTGTTTGATCATGATGTCAATAATCAAATTCAAAACTAAAACCATTACCATAGAATAAAAAAATAAAAAGAGAGAGTTAAAGCTGAGAGTACATATTCACCTGAAAGGCTTTTGAAATCACATCGTCATGAAGGGCAACATGGTTTCCACAATTACAGCAACTGTACAAGCTAGGTCCAATCAAACCCTTCATATAATTATATCAAGTTATCAACTTTCACCACGCTTGTCTAAAACTCAACCCTTCTGAAAGAAAAAGAGTTCAATAAAAGATATTAAGTGATTATAGACACTAGGCGGAGAGTGAAAACCGTGAAGAAGAGAACAAACCCAGAATGCGTAGGTAAATATATGACTCGCATTGAGATGAGACGTGCTGAAAATTTTGATACATTCGATCAAAGTTTCCAACTTTCACCCAATTTCAGCTGTTCAGATCATGAATACGAACAAAGCATATTCAGTTTTCAACCAATTTTCATTTTCATTTTCATTTACAACTTGAAATTGAATTATAAGTACCTGGCCCCACTAAACGTAAGGGATTGTACGTTCTAGATGCTTTTGGGGCTCTCAATCAGATCTGACATGATTAATGATTAATAATTTAATCTGTGTAACTTTTAAGTGAGGGAGAGAAGGGAGCTCAATCTCACATTGTGAGTAACAAAACCAAGTTCCAATTTTATCGGACGTCCACGAAGGGACGTAACAAAACCAAGTTATCCAGCAAGTGAATTACAAAAAAAAAAAAAAAAAAAAAAAAAAGAAGAAGAAGAAGAAGAAGAAAACACTACCAAAGATAGTAAAGTGGAAGTCTGGAAAATGTAAATGCCGGACTAACAAAATGATTTTTTTTTAAGAAAAAAAAAAACACAGCCTGTTACCGATCCACTAAACTAATTCATTTATTCTATGTGCATTTTTCGGATTTTTTTTTTAATTATGTTCTTAGAAATAGAAATGAATAAAAAATTCGTTTGATAAAATCACTTCATCTTTTTTTTGTTCTCGGATGAAACGGTTTAATTTTGTGCTATTAAAAAAAGAATCAAACGTTTTTTTTTTCGGGCATAAAATAAGAAACAATTGTCTCTCGCAATCCCTCTCCGCCTCTACCATGTCCAACACCATCACCACCATCATCCCGACACGATCACCGTCACCATCGTCGTCGCCGTCGTCGTACTACCACTAGTGTCGTCGACGTCGTCACCACTACCATCACCTACACCCATCATTATCGCCATCGCCACCACCTATGATGCACGGACACTGACACGGGACATGCGACACGACACACCGACACGTTAATTCTAAAAAATAGCATATTTCGATACGTCGGGACACGTTTTGATATTAAATAATATTTTTAATATATATAATATAATTTATATTTAATACATATAACAGTCTATAATAAGTCATATAGCTAATCAAATATTCAAATTTCATAACATAAATATAAAAAAAAATTCGAACCTTGTTCATTTTTTATATCAAATTTCATAATAGAAAAAAATTCATTTATAAATGATTTTTTTTTTTAGTTAATAAAATAAAATTAAGATTAAAAAAAATGTGTCGGAGCGTTGACCACGTGACGAAAAAATTGAGTATGTGTCAGAGCGTGTCAAAGAGTTAACCACGTGTTCTAAAATGTTGACCGTGTGTCGGACGCGTGTCGGAGCGTGTCCGTGTCGGACACGTGTTCGGCACACAATTTTTTTAAAAAATCACGTGTCGAGGTATCTGAGGCCACCACTAACATCACTTGTTGGGGGAGCGATGCGATGACTTCTACCCACTTAGAGACGTAGTCAATGACTATAAGTATATATTTGCTGCAAGAGGATGGTGGAAAAGGTCTCATGAAATCCAATCTTCATACATCAAAGAGCTCAATCTCCATTATAGGAGCCAACGACATTTCATGTTTCCTTGCGATGTTCCTGTTCTTTGACACCTGTTACAATTTAGTGTTGTATAACCAAGATAATATTGATGTTGTAGATACATAATCTATATAAGTTAATAAGCTACAGATCTCTCAAATATTTCAAAAGAAAACAAATCATTTGTGTGTGAGAGTGAAAAAAAGGCATCAATTGACGAGAACAAACCAGTTTTTTTTATGAACTGACCGGGTCACCTGTTGAACCGACTCGGTCACAGGTTTTTATAAAAATTAGCCTAGTCGCACCGGGTCTATAACATGGTCAGTTCAATATGAAAATCAGACTGGTTACATGATCGATTTTCGGGTCAACCCGGCCAGTCGATTCAATTTTCATAACATTAGTTCAAAGTTTATTCCAAAAAAATTCGAAGTGAAAAAATAAAATAACTCTTTCCCAATGTAAGATGAAAGTTATAAAGTTATAGCATGAGGATCAAAGTTTACATTTCAAAAAAAAAATTCAACAACTTTAGTTAAGTCTAAACATAAGACAACAGTGAAAATATATTATTCCAGAATTTTTCAAAGTGAAAAAATGCTTTCACAAAGCCTGACTCGAAAGAGAACGGTGGAAAAGTTTTATTCCAAAGATTTTCAAAGTGAAAAAAAAAAAAAAAAAAAACCCTTTCACATTGTATGAAGCAAGTTATAAAGTTATAGTTTGAGTATTAAAGTTTACATTTCAAAAAAAGTTTCAACGACTTGATTTAAGTCTAAACACAACGGGTTTGCAGGGTCGTGAATTTCCTATATTCAATAATACAGTAAGTCGTAGGGGACCTAGTTCAAAGTATTATTCCAAAAAATTTCAAAGTAAAAAAAAGTATGGTTTATTTGATTTTTCATTAAAAATAGATTTTTTTTAAAAAAAATACTTAATTTTTTAATAAAATTAAGTAATAGGTCTTCTGTAACATTTTTTTAATGTAATCCAATGTTATTAAAATCGACCAACACATGATTAGGTCGGGTAATGAGTCACTGGTCGGATCAGTTGATCCGAATATATATATATATATATATATATTAAACATTCTCAACACTATGAATGTCAAAACAAAATAGAGTTTAGTTCACGACCACCAACGGCGGCGAAGAACGTCTGCAACGGCAATGCAGAAGAATCGAAGAACACTCGAAGTCAAAAAAACTGCCACTGTATCTATTTAGGGATTTAGCATTTGCTCCTAAATCGTGCTTTTTCAGTTCTTGTCTCTCACTCTTTTGTAATAATGCCGTGTGTGATTTGTTTTTGGGCATTATTAATCTCATGTAATATGGAGAGAAATTCTCTTATGTTATAGAGATAATCATGTGTGAAACCCACTTATTTATAGAAAAAGAAAAAAAGACAACACAAAAATCGATGTACGTGTAAAAAAAATACTCTCCTACCACGTAAGAGTATATTTTCTCTTTATTTTTTTTAATCAGACATGGCTGATCAACAATATCAATTGGGCAGGTCAAACGAGTCGCAGCGTGTTGAATGCATGACCCATCCAAAGGGGTTGATCCGGGTTTAATAATATTGTTGTGACATGGAACGAAACAATTCCTTCATTTTATACCATTTTCTCCCAAAAAATCAAAATTTAAACACGAATTTGCTGTAAAAAAAAATATGAGTACAATAATAGCTCAATAAAATTAAATTAAATTTTAATTTATCAAAATAATTAAATTCAGTTTTTGCATCAATAATTATGAAATGAAATTTTAGAAACATTTAAAAAAAAATAAAACTTAGCTTTTTTTTTTAAATATTTCACAAATTTAATTTTTGTTCTGGAGAAGTTTAATTAAAACTTAACATTAATTTCGTTTTAGGTATTCAATAAATTTAAAATATATTTACTTACACTATATATATATATATATATATATATATATATATATATATATATTTTTGAAAAGTAGTTAAAGCTTTTCTTGAAAAAAATAAAATTGGTTATAAAAAAGTAATTTTAAAATATTTTTATAAAAAGGATAGAATAAACTTTTTGCAAATGAGCGGGGGGTAACTGATTAAATGAGAAAGCACAAGGAATAATTAATAAGAAATAAAACATCGGGAGAAATTGATTCAGTGTTACAGAGGGTAACTGATAAAAAATAAAGCATAAAAGAGTTTTTGATTCTAAGTGAAATTACAAGGGAATCTTTGAACTTTTCTCTTGAATTTATTTAAGAGTAATTATGAGTTTAATTATTGTTGTTTTGAGAGATAAAATGTATTGTAAAATTGTGGGAAAGAAAATTCTTTTAATTCCAAAGAAGTGCCTTTTATTACAAACCAATCACTTTTCCTTCTCCCGTAAAACACTTCTCTATCTCTCTTTTTCATTTTCAAGACCAAACTCTCCTTGTTGACCGTGAGTTCATCCAAGGGGGAGGACTTTTGATCCTTTCAACTTCTCTCATCTTATATCTCTTTGCTAAAGTAAGAATCATCTCTCTTTTCCTTAAGTTTTCAAGGTTTGTTTATATGCTAAAGATAATACTCATTCTGTCATGGATGAAACAACTAAAGCTTTGTGTCGCATTGCTAAAGATAATACTCATATCGTGATGCTTTCTCGCACTCATGTACAATTTGTGCATTGGTTGAGTATATAATAATCAACTTTGAAGTTAAGTGACAAACAATTTGTTTTTTTAACTTTCGAACTCCTGCTGTGTGAAAGATGGTAGACAAATCCTTTTTTCTTGCAATTCATTAGCATTATTCTACTTGCATTTTATTAGTTGTTAGATTTTCATTGAACTTTGCAATTTTTCTGCACTATTCTCCGGTCAGCTTCACTAACGAATTTGGGAAAGAAAATAGGATATTTGTTGTGATATTAAGCAGAGAATGGAAGACACTATCTCAGGTTGAGATATTGGGGAAATTTGATGTGCAATTGGAAATTACAATGCACATGCTTGCTGCAGCATCAAATTTCCCCAATACCTCAACCTGAGATAGTGTCTTCCATTATCTGCTTAATCTCACAGAAAATATCTCATTTCCTTTCCCAAATTTGTTAGTGAAGCTAACCGGAGAATAGTGCAAAAAAATTGCAAAATTCAATGAAAATCTAGCAACTAATAAAGTGCAAGTACAATAATGCTAATAAATTGCAAGAAAAAAGTATTTGTCTACCATCTTTCACACAGCACGAGTTCAAAGTTAAAAGAACAAATTAATTGTCACTTAACTTCAAAGTTGATTCTTATATCCTCAACCAATGCACCAATTGCCCATGAGTGCGAGAAACCATCGCGATATGAGTATTATCTTTAGCAACGCGACATAAAGCTTTAGTTGTTCCATCCATCACAAAATGAGTATTATCTTTAGCAATATCCATCACAAAATGAGTATTATCTTTAGCAATACGACACGAAGCTTTAGTTGTTCCATCCATGACAGAATCCATTAGCATGGGCAAGGTTATTTATATCCTCAGATGTGCAAGCAAACACCACAACTACGTCACCTTATTGGCATCCTCACAAGCATCATGGAATTTGATGCGATGCTTACGGCCAGACAGAGCTTTTAATAGCTTCACCTCCTCCCTATGAACATCTTCACTTGCTATTGTCGTGGTCATCTGCCAAATCAATCTTATAAGAGTCAGTAAAAAGTTGATTTAACATACAATGCCAGATTTAGCTGAAGGTATTCATTGTGTAAGTAAGGCTGTTTGTTTACAGTATGATCTTACTTTGCATTTGGTTTTACCTTTTCAAGGTGAAACTTCTAATTCTACCAATGGATGTATCTAATGAACCAAAAAAGAAATTAGAAATACAGCATCAATCAATTTCTCAGACAATATGAACTTCAATGCTTATAGAAACAGCATCAATCAATCAATCATTCATAAAGAAGATTTAATATGATACACCACAGTACTCAATGCATAAAGATAGTTAGTAAACGAGTTGTTAAGGATCTATTCTAATAAGTCAATTATAGTGCTCAAGAAATTGATCCAGGTCACATATGTTAGCAGTCCTAAAAGAACACAGTATAAAAAGACCGGCAACAATCTACTTCTTACCATGCTTGCACGACACAATCGAGGCATCAATTTGTATCCCTTTACTATTTTGAGACGTTGACATTGATAATATCGAGAAACGTTAGTTGTTTGTTTGTGGGATAACACTTCCCACTTCTGCTTGAACTTTTCTAGAGCAGTATCTGTTGTTGTTGTTTTAAGGGCACCAACATTTCTTTTGCACTCTAGCACATTTGCCTAGAGCAGTATCGGTTGATGTTGTTTTAAGGGCACCAGCATTTCCTTTGCACTCTGGCACATTTGGTGCTGCAGCAATAAAATCTTGGGCACCAGCATTTTCTTTGCATTCTAGCACATTTGCGCAGCAGCAATAAAATCTTGATAAGCATTATTTAGAGAGTCAACTACGCTGTCCATTGAGCCAGTTTGAGCCTGTTTATGTTAAACAACAAAAGATTAAGATAGATTAAGATTCTTGTAATTTCAGATACTGAGGGCAATCAAGACTTAAGAAATTAAGGTACAAGAATAGGCATTATTTAGAGAGTCAACTACACTGTCCATTGAGCCAGTTTGAGCTTGTTTATGTTAAACAATGAAAGATTAAAGATAGATTAAGATTCTTGTAATTTCAGACACCGAGGGCACAAGACCATATCTCCAATTAATGTAGATTCGTAGCATTAAAGAAATTAAGGCATAAGAACACCATAAACCCTCACCCAATAAAGACCATATATAACAGACCAAATTATAAAGCAGAACATCTACTCCGAGATTAAATGTAAAGGTTTAGGTGAACCTACAACGTCCAAAGAATTCATTATTCCTTTGATTAATCCAAAATGCGAGGGGCTAGCGTTTTAACAAAGCTTAAAACTTCACCAACAACCAAAATAACTTTTATTCTATCTTAACTTTAGTTCCAACACATAGTGTTTTTATAACACCTCACAATTTTAAATCAAGTAATTAAAATATTAAGTGAGCAATCAAGTGATGGATTAGTGAAAATCATAAAAATTAGGCCAAAATACAAAGAAAGGGCAAAACGGTAATTAGCCAACACGCAACCCTAGGAAGATAAAAATTGAGTAGAAGGTCTCAGATGGTAAAAATAACCCTGGAAATTGGTTCAGAAAAATCAGTGAATAGTGTTTTTCGCGGGTAAAAATACCGCGGTACGATTGCACCGTAAAACGTGCCAGTTGAATTTTGAGTTCTAGGTTTCAAATATGAGTTATAAATGGTTTGTTGAGTTAGGAAATATGATTTGATGAAATTTGATGGAATTGAGTCATTTTGAGAAAAATTGATGAATAGTGATTTCCGGTGTAAAAATACTGCAGTGTAATTGTACCGATAAGCGTGAAAATTTTATCAGTATTTTTGGGAAACAAAAATATGACATGAACAAGAAAAATACGTAGGTCATGAATTTGTGGTTGAAATTAGGTGATTGATTAAAGTTAAAACGCGTGTGGGACCCGCCTGTGACTTAAGTGAGTCAAACTCACCTTTTTTTTCACACTTTCTCTCTCCTCCCTCTCTTCTTCCCGCGACAGCAGCCCCTTCCCCCTTCCTCTTTGTGCAAATTTTTCTTTGGATCATAACTCACTCAAATCTCAACCAAATCCAACGATTTTTGTCTTGAAACTTGTTGGAAAACACCTCCTAAACACATTGGTACCACTCTTGAACCTTGAAATCGCGTGTGTGAGGAGATCTTGGCCAATTTCAGTCACGGTTTTGGGAGGAATTTTTGTGTTCTTGGAGCTTCCAAGTGCTCCAATGGTGGAGTATAGTTAGGAGGAGCCTTGTACCTTCCATTTGGGTGAGTGTTCTTGCATTTTAAATGGTTGATGGTGATGATTTGATTTTGAAAACCTAAACTTTGATATGATGAATAGTGATGTTAGAGAGCTCAATTTGAAAATGTGTATTAGATGATAATGTGTTAGAATGATGTATTAAAGCTAAAAATGCGATGAAATTTATTGGTGAAAATTGATGAATTTAACTTAGAAAAATTTGATGATCATGATTTTGGACTTGTGAATTTTGGTGTTGAGACTTGTTTGATGAATTGTGGCATGATGGTATGATAGGTTGTGTGAAGGTTGGAGTGATTAAAATTGAATGGAAATTCTTTGGAATGTCATAGGGCAAGATTCGAACCTTTGAGGAAAAATGAGTAAATTGATGATGAAAAATGATTTGGATGATGATTTGTGTAGTTATATAGTGCTTAGATGAGTTGTGTTGTGATTGGCAAGTGTTAGAATCAATGGAAAAATAATAAGTGGTTTAGTTGGCATAAATGAACCTAGAGCGAAATATTTAGCGAAACGATGCTTAAAAGACGTAAAACGGCGAAACGACAGTTGAAATGGCCTTATGGCAACCCAAGGATGGGTACTAAAATGAGAAAGAAAATTTAGAAAAATAAATCCCCAATTAACACCTATATGGCCGAACCTCCAAGGGGGGATTTTGCGGTTTTCGCGTTCTGATGTAATCCGACGCGAAAATGACGAACCGGCACTTGAATTGGCCTATTGACAACCTAATGAGACGTAACAAAATGAGAAAGAAAATTTAGAAAAATAAATCTCAAATTTACACTTCATTGGTCGAACCATCAAGGGAGGATGGGGAGGATTTTTGTGATTTTGCATTTTGATGCTATTTGACGCGTACTGATGGATGTACGAAATTGTATAGGTTGCCGTACGTTGACTTGAATCCTGAATCTTGATTCAGTGAGTTGCCATTGGTCTTGGACCAAGTGGATTGAGGTAAGTAATTGGTTCAATGCATGTGTAATTGTAAAGTAGCATGTATTGTTTGAATTGTGAGTGATTAGGAATGTCCTCTGTGTAGGCATTCTGCTGTGTACCAAGTTGAGGGATAAGCTGCTGTGGAGCTTGTGGAAACAATATTTCAGGTAACCTCTTGGTACTGGGGCTTGTTCCCCTTTTCTGTTCCACCTTGCCAGTTGATGGCAACGGTAGGAAGTGTGTATGAATAGTATAGAACACATGAGCATGCATGCATTATTGCTATGGGTACTGCAGTACCGAGTCTCTGGCCAGTAGACAGTTTTATTAGCCTTCGGGCATTTTCGGACTTCCGCTGGATAGGTCTCCAGGAGGGAGTTCCAGTTGACTGCGTGTCATGGTTTGTGATCCGGGTAGGAGCACACTAGGAATGTCTTTGGCATTTTGGTTGGTTTGGGCATCATGGTTGTGGTTTCTGTGAACACACCTTGGATGATACCCATAGGCTTATATATGCCGAGGGCGTACGTGGAATTGGGGTTACCATCCCGTATCGTCGTATTTTGTTTTCTTTATATTCCCCATTCTCTAAATCCCTTGCTATATCCCGTTTTCAAAGTGGTTGTTGTATTCTATTGATATGCATCGAAGTGAACCATTGGGTGGAGTTTTCTCCAGAACCTCTTGGTTACTGAGATATATTCGTATATCTCACCCCGTCTCGGGGCATTTATTTCAGGAGGTAGCAGTGGAGCAGGAGCCTCGGGCAAGAGGCCCGCAGAGTGAGCGCTGGAGCGCTTCATATTTTGCATTTTGTTGGCCGTGTGGCCTAGGCTAGACTTAGGGCATGAACATGTCATTTGTATTTATTAGTAGCTTCATTAGCATCTTGTTCATGCCATTTTGCCTAAGTCTAGTAGTGATGTATTTGGTTATGTTGTCTTTTAAATTTAAGATGTAATTTTAGAAGAATGTAATTTGAAGTTTTAGTTTCAAGTTGTGATTTGTAAAGCCATATTGTAATAGTATTGATGCATGTCTATTTATGATGGAAGGGACTTAGGCCTATTTTAGGTTATGATAATATGTATGATGGAAATATGCATGAAAAATGTGTTAGTGATTGCAACTACTTAGGAATGATTAATATGGACTCTATGTTTAATAACTATAAACTGGATTGAGTTGTAAGTGCCCCAAGGCGTTGTTGGTCCTTGTGTGTGCCACCCATTGGATTATTACTGTATTATCATGTGTTTATTAGGTACATTTGAGGTTTAAATGATCTTTTACAAATTTGGGATTATTGGAAAAACAAAGGAAACTCTGGCGAATTTTCGGTAGAATTGGCAGATTTTAGGCGAACTTCGGGAGAGCATATCTTCCTCCATAGAGGTCCCCTAGGGATGTGCCATACGCCATTTTGAAGGTTGAGATGTCCTCTACCTTGTGTCAAAATTTGAGGAAATTCTGGGTTGATCTTCGGCCTGAAAAAAATAGAGAAACATGACTGCCCATGTGCCCCTGCACCTGAGGCAGATTCTAGACCGGATTTAGGAAATTAATTCCCGCTTCGTTTCTCCGCCAAATTAAGCGTGTGATATATCAAAATGAAGTTTGAGATGTCTAGTTTGTAGGATAAAAATTTGAGAGCAAATGGTTGAGTCGATTGAGTGCAGTAATTCGAGCAATGTGAGTGGTTTGGAGCTGTTTTTGGGGTTGTTTGGGCTAATTGATTATCCAACTTCAAACGGCGATAACCGGAGCAAATGAGCTCCGTATTGAGCGTATGATAGCTTGTTAGAAAGGGAATTAAGTAATACAAAAATATAATCTGAGAAGAAGGGTTGGTTGCGATCGGTTTGGTCGCAGAAAAACTTAGAGTGAAACATGTTCGAATTGGTAAAAAACGTAAAGTTGGAAATTGGCTAAGTGAGTTTATGGGAACTCCTTAGTAACTTATAATAAGTAACGTAAGTGATAAAAATAGTTTAAATAAGTCTTCCGCAAGAGTTTACGATTACTGTCACAGCTTTTAATTATTACGTCTTTTTATGTTTTAAATGCTCGCGTAATAATCGGAAAAAATTTATTCGCGTTTTATAAATGAACTGCCGTGATTGTAACTGCGCTTAATATCATAATTAATGTTAACAATACCGGTACGTAACGGGCTGTTACAGTTTTCATTAAACTATCAATTTACATAAAATAAAACTAGATTTCCTCCATTAAAGAAGCTAAAACATCAGCAAAGAGAGGAATTTGTTCAATCCCTCTTTCTTTCTCCAAAAGGAAATGAGTTCAATCTCATTTCTTCATCCATTAACAACTTATACAACATCACCTCAAGATCAATTTAACCATATACCATCATTTTTCGAAAATCACCAAATTTGAAAACCTAGATTTTTGCAAAACTTGAAATTGGAAGGTTTCTTCATTCCAAAACACAATGTACCCATCATATATACAAACCCACATGTTTCCCCCCTCAAAAGCAACCATAAACATCATTTCCTCATCAAAATCCAAAACTTTAACAAATAAACAAACCTTGAAAACTTAAGGAATCAAAAGAAAAGAGAGATAATTCTTACTTTAGCAAAGAGACATAAGATGAGTGAAGAAGAGAAGTTGAGAGGATCAAAAGCCCTCCCCTTGGATCAACCCACGGTCAACAAGAGAAAGGAGAGTCTGGTCTTGAAAATGAATAAGAGGATATAGAAGAGAGGAGAAGCGTATTACGGGCTATGAAGCACCGATACCGATACGACATTTTCGATACGTTTCCAATACGTGTGTCCGATACTTTACTTCAAAAATACTACTATTTCGATACGTTCCGATACGTCTTAGTATTAAATAATATTTTTAATATAGTGTACTTCACATTAACAAAATATAATAAAATCATAAGCACAAATAGTAACATAATTCCACAATGGTCTGCTCAAGTTTTCAACTTCAATTTCCACGTTTCGTGCATTGGATTGTATTGAACTATTACTTTATGTTCGACTTCATTCTATTATGTTAACAAAACAAAATCATATTTAAAAATACAAAATACAAAATCATGTTAAAAAGAAAAATTAAAAACAGAATATACAAATATAATAATATAAAAAACAAAAGTATCATTTTATGTAATATACAAATATAATAATATAAGTATGCATATATAATAATATAATAATATACAAATATACAGAATATAACAATATAAATTTTATGTAAATAGAATATACAAATATAATATAAAAATATAAACAAAAGAAAAGGAGGATCCTAATCCTTCACTTACCTACCGTGACTTGACTCCGTGCGTGAGGATTGACGAAGAGCAGCGACCGACAGCCAAGGAGCAGTGACCGACAAAAAGGAGCAGAACGAAAGCCAAGGAGCAGCGATCGACAGCCAAGGAGCAGAACGAAACCGTGGAGGAGCAGAGGAGGAAAAACGACGGCCGACGGCGAACAACGGCGGAGGAGGAACAGCGACGGCGAACCAACGACGGATAAGGAACAAGAATGACGTTGTCTATGGAGGTCAGGACCAGGTGAGTAGAACTTTAGGGCGTCTGAGATTCAGAATGACGGTGTCTATGCTTTTTGCCACACAAAAAAAACACGGTTTATTTTTAAAAAAAATTACTGAAATACCATTGACTCATTTGATACGCAAAAACAGAGTATCCCAACGTATCCGTATCCGTATCGGACGTGTGTCCGATACGTAGAAATTTTTATTTTTCGCGTATCCGTGCTTCACAGATTACGGGAGAAGGAAAAAGAGAGGAAACAAAAAGTGAATGGTTTGTAATAAAAGGAAATTCTTTGGAATTAAAAGAATTTTCTTTTCTTTCCCACAATTTTACACTACATTTTATCTCTCAAAACAACAATAATATAAACTCATAATTACTCTTAAATAAATGGAAGAGAAAAGCTCAAAGCCGCGTATGGTTTCACATGGAAATTATACTCGTATGTTATTTATACGAGATTCATCTCTTATGTTACACTCACATAAAAATTCGTGTCTTTTTTTTTTTTTAAATAAATAAATTGATGGACTTTATTTACTTATCTCACAACGTAAGATAACTTTCTCTCATACTACGTAAGATAAGTAAAGCCCAATCAAAAAAACCCCTATATTTTATTTTTATCAATTATCCTCTGTACTTTATTCTGAATCAATTATTTTCTATGTTTTATTTTTTTTATCAATTTTCCTTCTATTCTTTCTCATTTAATCAATTACCCCTTGTATTCTTTTGCAAAAAGTCTATTCTATCCCTTTTATAAAAATATTTCAAAATTACTTGTTTATGAAATGTAATAATTATTGATATAACATTTTTTTACTATAAGAAACAAAAATATGGTAAATTAAGCGTTGTAGTAACCAAATTTTTTTTTCAAGAAAAGCTTTAACTATTTTTCAAACATATATATATATATATATATAGTTTATTTATAGTGTAAGTAAATATATTTTAATTTTTTTAATAATTTAAATCAAATTTATTGAATATTTAAAACGAAATTAATGTTAAGTATTAATTAAAGTTAACTCCAGAACAAAAATTAAATTTGTGAGATATCTAAAAAAAAGTTAATTTTTATTTTTTTAAATGTTTCTAAAATTTCATTTCATAATTTTTTATGCAAAAACTGAATTTAATTAGTTTGATAAATTAAAGTTAAATTTAAATTTTTTGAGCTATTACAGTACTCATATTTTTTTTTACAGCATATTCATGTTTAAATTTTGATTTTTTGGGGAAGAATGGTATAAAATGAGGGAATTATTTCATTCCAATGTCACAGTGTCACAATAATAAAAATATGTTACAAAAGACCTACTACTTAATGTTATTAAAAAAATAAGTATTTCTTAAAAAATGCTATTTTTAATGAAAAAAATTACAAATTCCAAAATATTAATAGTGAAAAATAAAATAAACCATATTTTTTCTGAATAATACTTTGCACGACTAGGTCCCTACGACTTACTGTATTATTGAATATAGAAAATTCAGGACCCAGCAAACCCTTCACTCAAGTAGTTGAATTTTTTTTTGAAATGTAAAGTTTAATACTCAAGCCATAACTTTATAACTTGCTTCATACATTGTGAAAGAGGATTTTTTTTTCACTTTGAAAATTTTTGGAATAAAACTTACTAGTCAGATTTTATGAACGAGTTTTTTCACTTTGAAATTTTTTGGAATAATATCTTTTCACAGTTGTCTGATCAATAAGACATAGGCATATATCGTCGAAAACAATGTGTTTAGAATTAACTACAGTTTTTGAATTTTTTTTTTGAAATGTAAACTTTAATACTCATGTTATAACATTATAACTTGCCTCATACATTGTGAAATAGTTTTTTTTTCACTTTTAAAATTTTTGGAATAATACTTTGAAACAAGAGATCCCCTACGACTTATTGTATTATCGAATATAGGAAATTCAGGACCCAGCAAACCCATTGTGTTTAGACTAAACTCAAGTTATTGAATTTTTTTTTGAAATGTAAACTTTAATACTCAAGCTATAACTTTATAACTTGCTTCATACATTGTGAATGGATTTTTTTTTTTTTTTTCACTTTGAAAATTCTTGGAATAAAACACTTCCACCATTGTTAGTCACTTTGTGAACGAGTTTTTTCACTTTGAAAAATTCTGAAATAATACCTTCTCACTCGAATTTTTTTTGGTTCTCTAGATCTTATGTAGTCTTTTCATTCAAGGAGTGGCATTTGGACAAAAAGTTATTTTTTATTTTTTCTCTCTCCTCATTAATTATATGATTTTAATTTATCTGGATCACTAAGTAAATGGTGGTCCGAATCACTGAAATTCTTCTCGTTTTCACCGTTCTCTGACTCGTAAGACATGGACATATAACCTCGAAAACATTGTGCTGTGTTCGAAAATCATGGAACAGGCAAATTGAAAAAATAAATCAACATGAAGAATTAGAGAGCTCTGCGAAGAGAATGCAAGGAAAAGAAAAAGAAAAAGAAATCATCACCATGGACATTTCTGACTTGACTTATTCCTCAGCCCTTACGTTAAGGGCACGTTTGGTAGCAGGATTTTTTTTGTTTTCTTGGGATTTCTTGGTTGGATAAATAAGAATGCATCATTTGGTATAGGATTTTTTAAAAATTTTCGGAAATTTGATTTTCCCAGGATTTTCTTTTGTGTGTAATTTTTTTTGAAAAAACCATCCAGGAATATCATCCAGAAAGTGTTATTTTAAGATTTCTATGGCAAGGGAAAATTTAATACAACTAAACACAGAATCAACAAAATTAACCCAATACTCCTGGGAATATGTTAGTCTACCAAATAACTTTTTGGTAACATTCTCAAAAAAACTCATTTTCTCATCATCTTTCTGAAAATCGTGATTCTCGGATAAAAAAATTTCTCCTCGGTGCAGAGAACAGCAAACATATCACGAATCCAATGATGAGAATTTGAAAAGTTGAAGTTAACTGAAATGAGATTTACGTTGAGGTTGAAGGAGATATATATTGGAATGTTGCCAAACACTGGAGTGAGACAAATGGAGTCTCAACCCGACCTACCCTGTAAGGATTAATAGTTCTTATTTATCTCACTAGAGAATTAATTCGAACAGACGTGAGTGGTTTGAATATCTACAAATGAAGTTAAGACCTCACCTAACTCATGCCCGAGCTAAATTTGACATATAAAATAAATTGAAAATTTTACTTTCTTTTGGTAAAAAATTCCAATTTTTCTATATTTTAATGGTTTTTTTTATATAAAAAAGAGTTGAAAGTTTTAGGTAATTTTGATCAATTTATAAGCTGAGCAAAACATTAAATTATATGTTTTTTATTTTTCTTAAAAAATTTAAGAAAAATATTTCAAAAGTATGTTAATTGAATGTTTGGAGTTTTGGAGTCTAGGCCCCGCTATCCACTGTATCATCAACTTCTCTACCAATCAGAATATTGAGATCTGAGAGGGAAGATTTTTTTTTTTTAAGGAAAGGTCACAGCTTAGATTAATCTATATATCTATATTAATCTTATTTCATTATTATTGTAACATGGCAACTTTTTTAAAAGAATTTATTATATAAATATTTTTTTGTTAGTTTTTAACTATATGTATATATATATATATAGGAAAGATTATATTTACAATCTATTTTCGTTTACAACTTCTTACAACCATATCTTAACCTTTGATTTTCGTCAATCAAAGGTTAAGATTTTCGCAAATCAAATTTATTAATTAATTATTAATTCACAATAAATGACAACCGTTGATTTGCGGAAATCAACTGTTAAGATATGATTGTAAGAGTTTGTAAACTATTCAGGTTGTAAATATAACTCTCTCTCTCTCTCTCTCTCTCTCTCTATATATATATATATATATATTTGTCATATAATGTTATGTCATGTTAGATGAAATGACATTGTTTTAATGTATAATTGACCATTTTTTACCTTCTCTTTCCTCCAATTTCTATCTCTTCATAGTATTACGGAGAAGAGATAATGTAAAAATTAAAAAATGGCCAAATATACCAAAGCAACATCAAAATGACACAAAGTTTTGTTCTTTAAAATGACAAATTATATATATATATATATATATATGAGGGGAGATATTCTAACTACTAAAAATATCCACTACCAACTCATTACCTCCAGAATTACCATTAGATCAAAGAGAGAGAATGATGAAAAGTTTTTGAAGAGAAAGAAAATATAGATCCAACGGTGAATATGGAGGTAGTGGGTTGGTAGTAAATTTTTCTAGTAGTAAAAATATCCCAAAACTATATATATATATATATATATATATATATATATATATATATATATAAATGATTATCTCATGCAACAGAGATAAAGTAGTGAGGTTCACATTATTTTATTTTTTACAAATGGTGGACCCCACTATCTTATCTCTGTTGCATGAGATAATTATCTTATGTAACATGAGATTAATAGATCTTATATATATATATATATATATATATATGACATATATTCTAACCTTTCAAATATTTTATTTTTATTTATCATTGTTTAGCGTGGAAGTTAATAATTGTATTTACGAAGCTAATAGAAGAGATAACTAGAAATGAAAAGTCCAATACCTCAAGCCAAGGTCCGAGAGAAACACTACAAAGGTGTGTCACACACACACGCACGCACGCACGCACACACACTGATCCACTTGTATCCAATGGATCACACACACACACAATGATCCACTTGTATCCAATGGATCAGTGTGTGCCCTTAGATATAAGTGGTTAGAGCCCTTAGATATAAGTGGGATCAATGGTCAACATTGAGAGTGTAACTTACACTAGTGTAAAATGATTCTGACTCTCTCTCTCTATATATATATATATATATATATATATATATATATATATATATCCCTTAAGAGCAGTTATAGTTGTGAGTAGTGCCGGTAGAGCGGTTACTACGTAGGTGATGATCGTGGGTGCTATTCTAGAGGGCATGGTCGTGTGTGCAAAGCCATGTTCAGCAGTGGCAGACGTTTAGATTATGGGATTAAGATATTAAAATACCCTATATTTTTTCTTAAAATTCAAAATTACATCATTTTGTGTCGCTTAGATTATGGGATTAATATTCATCATGTTGTAAGAGATAATTTTATCTCCTACAACATGCTTAAATTATGGGATTAATGTTTCTCATGTTGTCGAATTTTTTTTATTTCCTACAACATGAGAAACAATACTCCTTTAAAATGTTTATATAAAATTAAAAAGTGATGTAAATATTGCTACAGTAAATAAAATAAAATAATATCTTATAAGTATTAATTTTTGAATTTAATTTTCTTTATTATATTTAATGTGAGGTATATTTAATATTTGGGTAAAGAAGAGTTTACACCGGTGTAAGTCACATTCTTAATCTTGATCCTTAATTCTTTTATATCTAACTGTTCTGATTTATCACATATTTGAGTCGTTAGATGCAAGTAAATTAATAAACAATGTTTAGTATAAGACTTCTTATTCTTATATCATTGTAAGAATATACCGCCCTTTAATATTTTTAACTAAGTATTATATTTAAATTATTTTAGCTATAGTTTTTTTTAAACAAAATAAATTAATTCAAGCATATACTGATTATATCAAAAAAAATTCGCAACATACAAATTTTAAACAATTTATCTATTCAGGCTTTTTGACCCTTGTAACCTTTTATTATTAATTAATTACCAATTTGACCTTGATTATAAACTATTTCAAAAATTTAACCCCCTCAAAAAACATAACACCAATCTGCCCCTGTTTGACCGTTGACCACAAGCCTACCCGGGTACTCCCCTCTCTACCCGGGTATTTTTTGAAAATTTTTGTCTACCCGGGTAGGGAAGAGTGTACCCGGATATTGTTCTTCACACCTGAAAAATTGCTTGAATTATTTACCCGGGTAGACAGGGGTGTACCCGGGTAATCTTCGACCACCCATTTGGCCAATAGTTTCCTGCTATTAAGCTCCTAAACTTATCTCCATCTACGGATGAAATTCCTGAGCTCGATATATATAAATATCTTAGTGACTTTTGTGTATATATCCATGGTGGAAAGTTGGGACCTGTTTTTGTATTTGACAAAAAAAGGCTATGGAGCTGAAAAGGAGGAATCCATTCAGGATTGAAATGGAATGCATGGAATTGCTCGAGTCCAGATATTCTAAATTTGAGAGTTTGGAAAAAGATGTTTCAGATATTGCACCAGAGAAGGAATTAGAGCCAATTCTTAAGGAAACTAAGGATGAGAGATTTCCAAGCGTTGAGGGAAGGGAACCAGAAAACAAGTTGTTGGATAGATCAAGGTGCTGCAGATGTTCTAATTGGCCAAACCAATTTGGAATTGATCCTGTGAGGTCGTTCAAAGATAGATCAAGGTTTTTAAATTTCTTAGGCTTAATGAGCTGGAAGGTATTTCACCATGTAAATTACTGTCCTGAAGTTCAAGATGAGAGATGCCACTACTGAGATTAAACAACCAGTATGGTAATTCATAGTTGAAATTGTTGTCAGAAAGATCAAGAGTTACAAGTGAAGTAAAATTCACATACTCAAGAGATGGGCTGATGTTGTTAAGTTTACAATCACTCAATCGTAACTCTAACAGTGAAGGAAGCATAGTCACCAAGGAAGAAAGTGGAGAAAGCCAACGAAGATTTACCCGGGTACACCCATCTCTATCCGGGTAAATAATTCAAGCAATTTCTCAGGTGCGAAGAACAATACCCGGGTACACTCCTCCCTACTCGGGTACACACAATTTTTCAAAAAATACCCGGGTAGAGAGGGGTGTACCCGGGTAGGCTTGGTGGTCAACGGTCAAACAGGGGCAGATTGGTGTTATGTTTTTTGAGAGGGTTAAATTTTTGAAATAATTTATAATCAAGGTCAAATCAATAATTAATTAATAATAAAGGGTTATAAGGGTCAAAAAGCCATCTATTCAAGATAGAATAACTAGTTTGGAAATTGTTTTTAAAAGAATTACAATTTAAATAAAAAGTACAAATTTAAAACAAGTTGCAAAGTATGTAGGAAATTAATGCAATCATTGCGCACCATTAGAGGAGCAACTAGCCACGTGGCAAGTTTTATTAAATTGCGCCGTGTAACTAGTTGTATATCGATTTGGTGCAATTCACCATAACTTATTACATGGCACTAAAGGTTGTCTATGTATTATATAAAAGTTCCCTTAACGTCACGTGACAAATGAGTTACGTACAAATTAATGTATAATTAGTTATAGGGGAATATTAGTCTCATGTTACATGGGAGTAGTTTTCTCATGCTATAGAGAGAATTCAAGTGAGACTCACCATTAAAAAGCAAAAAAGAAAAAGAAAAAAAAAAGGAGTGCAATTTTTAAAGTGAAAGAAAATGAGATAACTATCTCGTATAAAACGAGAGTAATATTTTCCTTAGTTATATATGAGTTTGGATGCAACTCAACGGAACTAATCACGTGAGGCTCAAAATAATGCACAACCAATTGCGTCTAGAATGGTAGGCAACTGATTAATTTTGTAGATATTTTACCAATAACTTTATATTCGTATTTTTTTTTAATTTAAATTGTAATTTTTTAATTTTTCTCTCTAACTAGTTTTGTTCTTAAAAGTTAAAACGCGAACTCCGGGTCGGTAGACAGTTAAAATTCCTAACCAAATGAAAGCACGAAACCACCCCGTTCAAGGGGCACACCTCACGCCAGTAAAGTCATGAGAATGCGTTCCGCGTTCGTAACGGATTTGCCTCGAATCTCGAGCTTTCTAACACAACCACTTCTTCACTTCACTTCCATTTTCTTAACTCTTGAAAATTGAAATTCTCATTTCTCTCTCTCTCTCTCTCACGGTCTCCTCACACCGCTGAACTATAACATGACCTCTCCGACACAACCTCACGCGCCGCCGGAGAACATTCTCACCGACCACGGCGCACAGCTTTGCCGACGGTGATTCTGCCGCCGAGATGTTGCCGGAGGCCAAAGTCCTCCATCGACGGCGCGCCCTCGCTGCGGCGCTCTTCTTCGCCACCGTTGCTCTCTCTTGCTTAGTCCTCTTCAGAGATGTTGATTCCTATCGATTCTTATCCAGCTTACCTTCCTCTTATCCTTTGTCTGGTTTTCCTAGCATTTTTCCTTTGGCGTCCAACGATCCCGCTGCGGTGAGTTCCGTTGCTTGCTTCGTGCTTTTCTCTCGCGTTATACATCAAATTTATTTCCTGTTGCTGTTACTGCGAATTGAGTTAGCTCGTTTTGCATCACTGTTTTCGTATTCTTACTGCATTGTCTTATCGATTGGAAAGCAATTTGAAACTCTAATTACTTTTGAGTACGTATTTGAATGTAGTTGTGCTAGCTCGTAAGTCTTTATACCATTGTCGTTTTGCTTACTGCATTATCTTACCGATTGAAATGCAATTTAAGTTCTAATTTCTTTTGAGAATTTGAATATTCTGGACATTTTTAGAAAGTATAATGCATAGAATCGAGAGACGGCAGAAATTTGCGAAATTAATAGTAAAGAACCAATTACGATGATTTCCGTAGTTGATATTTGTACTCAAAGTGGTACATAGATGTCTCCCGTGAGGGTGAAGTATATTGATATAGGGGTGTTCATAGTAACCATGGTAGAGACCAAGGCACTAGTGGAACTTCCTATGTATGTGCTAAAGGGGGGAGTGTGTGTGTATGGCTAGGGTTGTTCTCCTAGTGGCAGCGCATGAAGCTGAATGGAGAAGAAGAGGATCCCCTCCTCAATGTGAGAGGGGGGTATTTAGAGCAAGAGCTCTAGTCAACCTAGCCAGTCTAGCCTTTTCAGGCTAGGCATGCTGAACCCCTGCCTTTGTGCAGGGGCAGCTGGTGTGCATGGGGAAGAGGGGGCATCCTATGATGCCTTCTAGAAGAGGGCTCCTTAGGCTGGGCCTAACGGTTGGGCCCATGTGAGTGGGCTATCCAGAACAATATCTTCGCAAGTTCCGTAGTAGTGCTAGTGAAGACTTATGATAGTAAAATTGGATAAATTGACATAAAATTAATGAGAAATGGAAGAGGATGAGATCTTGATTTATTTTTTTCCTTATACATCTTTTTGGAATTTCTGCATGATGAATAGTTGGACGTGTAATAGTCTAAGGAGGAAGACGAGCTTACTTAAGGACAATATTTGAAATTTCGTGAGATGTGCATGACAAGGCAAATGGATAATCTGATTTGTTCATGTTCGCCTAGCCTTATTTTGCGTACTTGCAAGTGTTGCTCACACTTCCGCATATATGCGGCATTGGTATTTATCAATAAATGGAGATTGAAGCGATTAATTTCTTTATTGAAAAACTGAGGAAAACTGGGCATATTTTAACTAGTTATTTAGTTACACACATTTCTATGAACTGGTAATTTCCCTGTATTAAATTTTTGTAGCCTTTGTTGATATGAATTGTTGGTCAGTATTGCAAAATATGGATAGATTGTCCTCTGCTAGCAGTGGTGTTTTCATACTTATGCCATTCTTTGGTCTTATGAATAAAGTGAATCCAACCTTGAATATTTGCAAACACTAAAAATCTGTTACTGTTTAAATTAGTTTCTTAGGCATAACCATTACCTGCTTGAAATTATATCCATTTTACCATGAGAGTATCTTGATGCTGATCAGCCAGCCGCCCCACTTTTTTTTGAATTGACTCTTTTGCAGACTAGCAATGAATATCCACTTGAAAAAATCCTGAATGAGGCTGCCATGGAAGACAGAACTGTTATCTTGACCACCTTAAATGAAGCATGGGCAGCTCCAAATTCAGTCATCGATCTTTTCCTTGAGAGCTTTAGAATAGGAGATCGTACCCGTAGGCTTTTGAACCATTTGGTAATCATTGCATTGGACCGCAAGGCATTTACACGCTGTCAGGTTTTGCATACCCATTGTTTTTCTCTTGTTAGTGAAGAAGCTGACTTTCAAAAAGAAGCTTACTTTATGACTCCTCGCTACTTATTGATGATGTGGAGAAGGATTGATTTCCTACGTTCTATTCTTGAGATGGGGTACAATTTTGTGTTCACTGTAAGTTTTTTGTTTCCATCACTATCTTCTTCAAGCTCACAAGGACTAAATTGTGTAAGGCTTAAGGTTGTTTTTAATTTTATCAGCCTTGGAAACATTCTCATAAGTTGCGATGTTCATTGCTTTTGTCATTGATTTCCTTGATAACAGTGCTTAATGGGGAAATTTATCTGTTATATTACTGAAGGAATGGGTTACTTATGAGTTGACTCTATATCCTCTTAATGAGCTAAATAATGTATTGATTGTAGCAATATAAATGCATATTGATGGATTTATCTTTTTGGCTAATGCGTGGAGTATGTTGCGTTTTAATTTTATTTTGTTTTTGATTTAATTAGATATGGAAATGTCAAATTTTGTAGTGGAGATTATGAACAAAGTGGCAGCTCTTTTTCCTTATCAATTATGTTGAAAATAATATTGTTCCTTAGTTATTACTCCATATCAGTACGCATAGCTTCATTGCAGCTTAGTTTATGGCCATGCATTTTATTGTTGCTGTTATTATCGTATCTTCATACATTTTTTATTTTTTTTCCAAAAGGAGAAGAAGCTTTCAAAATATCTATGTGAGAAGCTAGACATATTTCTAAGGTGTCTTGATCAGATACTTACTTTGGTGGTGTTCCTCTTCCAGGATGCCGATGTCATGTGGTTTAGGGACCCATTTCCATTGTTTCACCTTGATGCGGATTTCCAGATAGCGTGTGATTATTTCACTGGTACCTTTGATGATGTACAGAACAGACCCAATGGAGGGTTCAATTTTGTAAAGTCCAATAATAGGTCAATAGAGTTTTATAAATTCTGGTACTCTTCACGAGAAACCTATCCTGGATACCACGATCAAGATGTCCTAAATTTCATCAAGGTTCACCCTTTCATTACTGATATTGGACTGAAGATGAGATTCTTGGATACAGCTAATTTTGGTGGGCTTTGTGAACCAAGTAGGGATTTAAATCAAGTATGTACGATGCATGCAAATTGTTGCTTTGGTATGGATAGCAAGCTTCACGATCTTAGAATTATGCTTCAGGATTGGAAACATTTTTTGTCATTGCCTCCAAGTTTGAAGAAATTGTCGGTTGTTTCCTGGAGGGTTCCTCAGAAATGCAGGTTGGCCATATACTCAAGCCTTCCTATTCATAATTTAACCGTGTTTTTTGTTTACGAATTCTGGAACTACTCTTTATTACTTTTCATTCTTTAATGTGTTCTTACTGGAGTGAAATTTCTCCTCAGTCTTGATTCTCTCAGTCACCATGGTTCACCAGAGAAGAGTGTAGAAGATTAAAGTTTTCATTGCTTGTGCTACATTTCTCTTACATAAATGCGGAAGTTCATGGGTGCTCTAGTATGAAAGGTTAGACGAAGGTTTGAATAGAAAATCAGTTTCGCTAAACCAACATTTGAAGGAAATATCCTTCCACAAAAAAGCACACTTGGGCAATGTGAAAGATGTAACATGCTGTTCAATTAATTGATTTGAAGTGTTTCCCAGTCCAAATTTTCCGTGATTTGCACAATTTTGTGCAACATTATATTGTATTCTTGCTGAACTATTTCCCGATGGTCAACGCCCACCGATCTTCCACTCTTCCCTCAATTAATTACAGAACAGAGAAATCCAAACGGTGTCTCATTAATTAGAAATTGAGGATAATGAGGTGGAAGGGAATACTTGAAAACGATGTTGATGACTGATTCACGTGCTACTTGCCTACTTTCTGCCTTTCCCCTGCTTGTGTTTCTTTGCTTTGTAACACAAGTAATAATCTCTCCGTTAATGACTCCTACCTGTCCATAGTTTTGGCCAAATTGACTCGGCTTTCCTGTCGCTTGTCCGAGGGATGGTATGTAAACATGTATGTAGGCAAGGGAACCAACCAGCTAAAGTTTTGTTCTGCGGAGAGGATATTGTGACTAAGGTATGGATAAAGTTCGTATTTTAGGTAGGAAGTTGAAACACTTGTTTGGTAATATGACTAACTTTTGCTTCTACCTCCCTCCACTTATGAATTTTAGATAGTTGTTATGGTTCTTTTTTATTAAATTTGTTAATCCTGTTTATATCTTGTTTTAATATAAATCCTACATATAATAAATGAAATTTGGTAAAAAAGTATATATTCAAAATTTAAAAATAGTTTTCTTCGAGTGCTCATTACATTTTTAATATATGGATAAGAGAAACAAAATATTAATAATGTTTAAAATATATTATAGTTAATTTTCCTTAAAATACTTTTTTTTTGTATAAAATTTTCCTTAAAATACTTATGGAAGGTATGTGTAACTAACTAGTTATTCATTCTTCATTGTTGTCGATATTTGATGAATGCACTTGATTTTTTTAATGATTATTTCAACATTTGTATAGGAATTCATATAGTAAAACATGGAATTTACGTTATGTAATGTAATTATACATCTATATATTGCTATGAATATAACTTGAGTCATGCCAGTTTATTTTTTAATTTGAGTAATGGTACATATTCAGAAAAGTTTAGGTATGAAGAGTTATAGTTCTCCGGAATTTAGAGATATGTAATGCATTTTATATTAATAATATTAAAAATGAAAAAATTTCTATGATGATTTAATTAGGGATTTCGTATTTCCTTCGTGAAATTACATAATTAGTAATAAAATATTTCTGAGTAAGTAATAAAAGTCTGAAACTTTTATAGGTCTATTTTATTACTTACTCTGTAATTGGCATAAAGATATTTCAAAAAGATAATACGACCTTTTCTTTTTTTTTAATTACTTACTTTAAACATTGATATAAAGTTATTTAAAAAAAGATAGTACGATATTTTTTTTGAGAAATACCGAAGTAGACACTTTAATTAAAAGTTAAAAAGGAACAATTACTAAAAATTTGGACTTTTTATAATTTCATCCTTCAAATAAAATTAGGAGTTCACTTGCTACTTACCGTCATATTTTTTAAACTTACATATTTACTAATAAAAATATATAATTTTTATGAGTTTGTAAAGTTTATTAATGCAAATTTTTTTTTTTTTTTTTGAAGAAGGCAATAAATTCAAAAAATATAAAAATATGTTATATTTAAAGCTTTCTAAAAAATTATATTTGATAGCACAAATTATTTTTATATCCAAAATAGAATGTAATTAAAGCTGATAATACAATTTAGGATGTCTATATTTAATAGTGTGTCAAGAAATAAATAAGTAAAAAAAAAATTATTTCTTATTTTTGTTAATTTGTATTCCGGAACAATAAATTCATCCTCAAATAGAAAAATATGAATTTTTTTAAAATTCTATTTGACTAAATTTTCAACACCCACTCAATATAACAGATGAGCCACGAAATGCGTAAAATTTTCTTACAGTACATGCCTTTGAATCTTACTAAAAACACCTTACCGAAAATCAGACGCCAATAGATGTCCGGGTGATAATTAGTTTCACAACTTAATTATGTGAGGAGACCTTGTGGGACATCAAAATAATTGGGTAGAAAAATTATTAAACATATTTTAATTAGTTAGATTCAAATTCAAATATTTAATTAGGGACAATAAAGGATTAATTAACAATACAATTATATTTTTTTACACATGCATCGAATTTGAAGTAGATCTTATTTTCCAATATGCAAGATTGTTTGTGTATATTTACAATTAGATTCATTTTTTATTTTTTTTGGTGAGGAGTGAGGACAATTAGATTCATTTATTGTTATGTTGGTATGATCTTTACTAATTTTCATCTTCCACAATTCACAAATATAATTCCGAAGCTCATACCGGTCCCATGACCATGAGTATTTTAATTTAACAAGATGTGAAGTAACAGATACATGCAGGTCAGGTAAGGCATTTGATAAGAAACATACAAGATATCTGTGCTTATGATATATTAAAAATTCAAAATCTCATGCTTGATGTGTTAAAATTAACATAAAAATTAATTGATTTTTTTTCAGACATCTACTCAAATATGTTATAATGGGATTCCCAAATATTTTAAAAATTGTAAACTCTATTTACCATTACCAAACGCTTGCAAATATGGATTGTAGAAAATTATATAGGGGAAAAGAATTGGAAAAAAAAAACTACAAGCGAAATTGGCTTCATGGCAAAACGAAATACACAAAACATGCCGATTGCCGACAATAAACAGCTATTATACAACACAGAAAGAGAAGTAAGAAAAAAACGAGACAAGGCTCTAGAATTCACAGTAATCACAAAATTTTGAATACCATATTTATCCTGCTCGGTCAACTGTCTAAATGCTTGCTGTCTAAAAGAACACCCTGTTCCCAAATTTCAATGTACCTGTTCATATGGCAGTTGCACACATGAGTCTATTACATGACAGATTATCATACTGACATGGAATGAGCAAAAGGTGGAAGAGTTGAAATTTTGACATTAAGACAAGTTTGTAATTAACAGGATGCATGACAAGAATTTTACCTCTTAAAAGTAAGTGAAGTATTACTAAAGAGCTTGAACCTTTATAATAAATTAATAATGGGATTGCTTTTATTGTTACTAAATAAGGACCTCAATTATTTCACCCAAAAAAAAAGGACCTCAAGTATATTAAAATATATTTTTCTCAATATAAAGATTAAAAGGACAAATATACTTAATATATAAAAATAATTTATAACATGAACAAAAACACACGGTATATGGTTACAAAAAAAAATAAAAACACACGGTATATGTGACTTTAATTTTTTAAAATTGACAAATCTTTAAAATAATTTTTATTAAAGCTGCGATCCTTAATTGGTTATCAAATTAAAGTTGACTACAACAGTTTTTTTCCTCTCAAATGTCATTGTAAAATCTACATTTCAGTTATTCCTCTCAAATGTCAACATCATATCTAACAGTAAGCAAACCTACTCGATGGTCTGATATGTTTTTGGGGAGGAAACATTATCAGTATACCGATAAAATTAATTAAAAAAACATATGTAAAAGACAATACAGTAATAAAACTAACTGAGCTTTTATATCAAAACAAAAAAGACTAGACTGAGCTTATACCTTGTCCCATTAGCATTAATGCAAAGAAACTGGCCATGCCGCCATCCATCTTTGAAATTGCCAAAGAAGGCATCGCCAGACTTTGTATAGAATCGCCCCTCACCATTAGCCTTTCCCTTCCAAAAGTTTGCAAACCACCGATCACCAGTGTGAAAATAAAACCAACCCTGCATAATCAATCAGCAGCATTTAACATCCAATTCACGAATACAACTTCATCTAGTACTCCATCAAAGATCGTTGTGTATGATACACTTTCCAAATTAAAATAAATATCCACCATATAACTACATGCTTATAGCTGTTTAAAATTTCTAAAATTGGTGTACAAGATAAACTGGACAATTATTAAGAATTGGATAGGTAATTCATCAAAATAACTTTCTTTAAGTTAAATCATGGTATAGCTATTGCTGAAAGTTAACTGGCGTTAACGGATCCAAACCTAACCTATATATACATACATAAATACACTGACACGCACAAATGAGACATTTTGGTAAAGAAAACCTCATACAGTAATAGTTGCTCGAAGAATCACATCCCAAAGAAATTAGAATATATATATATATATATATATATACATATGAACAGTACAATGATTACAAACAAAATTACTTTCTGCTTGTCTTTAGCTTCGACAATCATCACTAAAGAGTCAACTTCAAAAGGGTACAAACCTTGCCGTGCATGACATCATCCCTCCATGATCCTTGAAACATATCTCCGTTTTTGAAATAGAATGTTCCTGGACCTGATCTCTTACCATAGCGCCATAAACCATCATATATACTTCCATTTCCAAGAACAAGACGCCCCTGGTTGTAGAAGATTTTCATTCAACATAGCTGTTCTCTCAGCATGCAGGCCAAAGGAAAAAAAAAGACTTCCTGAGTCTGCTTGCTATTATAGATTTGTAAGAATTTACCTTCCCTTCAGGTAGACCACCTTGGCATCGTCCCTTGTATCTTCCTCCCCTATATTGCATTTCCACAACAGGACTCCACTTTTTTGACAAATCACGTTCTGCCTCCTGTGGGAAAAATATAAAGTCACACCTAAAATCCTTATCCCTTGGAATTGCAATAAACTGTTTAAAGTTTACAACAGTAGAATAAAAAATTAAAACTAATGAAGTAATTATAGTTACATAGTTTATACCTATTACTATCATAAATAGACCTTCACAAATCTCACTGTAAAATCTACATTTCAGTTATTCCTTAATAAATACTTTTACATGCGCTGGATGAACACCAGAGGTAGTTTGAGGGTTATTTCTTTGGAAAGCTATGTTGTAGTGCAAAATAGGAAATTCTCTTCTACGACCTACAATCAGTAGGAGTTTGAACTGAAGAATCTACATTCATGACATATGAAAACATCTATAAAATATGAACTCTACCTTTGCACTAAAGCCAAGAGTCATGGCATTTGTCTATTTAAGTAAAGTTGGAAATACAGTCAAATGAAGCACTTCTACAAATCGAAAGCAGAGCTCAAATTCGAACCCTGAATTCAAACATTGAAATGGGAGAGAGAGAGAGAGAGAGGGAGGGGGGGGGGGGGGGGGGGGGGAAGTTGAATTTGAGCTACTGGCCCTACAACTTTTTTGGCCCCCTTTATTTTCTATTATTTCTCAATGTAATGAAAAACTTTACTGGAAGGACTCAATGATGAAGGATACAATATGCTCCTCAAACGAACCAGCAAGTGAAAATAAAACCTAAACAACAACGACAAAATAAAAGAGCTCTCCAAAAAGGTACACAGAGAGCAACTAGAGGGTAGAAAATGGCAACATGCACAATACACGTCCAATTTTGGAGAAATCAATCTTGTTAAGTAGTCAAAATTGAATTTATACATTACTTTGACATAATTTCAGAAAATATCACGAGTGACAGAATATTCCCCAAGTTCTCCTTCAGTAATATATGCATGAACATATATCATCAACAAATTTCAGAGTCATTATTACCAGCATAGATGCAGCACGAACAGATAGAACTCCATCCTTCTTTGGTTTGTTAGCATACTTTCCCTTCAAAAGTGAAGATGCAAATTCCATCACTGCTTCCAAACCTGCATCAGTAACTGCACTCCAAGGAGGCATGCCTCCATTTAATGCTGGTACTTTCACATTATTATCAGTTTCTGGCTCATGCTGTTTTGTCATAAATGAGATTTCTAAACAGTCTTTCAACTCTTCTGAAGGCCTCACACCAACCGGAAGGTGGAAGATGCTTAGGTTATCCTCAACCATGGGTGTAGTATCAGCTGCCCTTTCTTGGGCCCACTCCTTTGCCACCTCAAACCCGGGGCCAAGATTCCAGTTTTCAAGTTGCTCCCTTTGAAAAGCAGAGTCGCCTAATCCTACTTGATTTGAAATTGATCAATAGAACAACAGAGAAAGAAATTATTCAAAAATTGGTAAGTGCCCTGGCACAAAGTAATGCAATTTTCTGTGTCTCAAAATTACCTCCTCGAGTAATGGAGTCATAAAGGATAGAATAATTGCCTACGGTGTCAAATAAATCATCTTTTTTTTCAGAATCCCTATTATATAGTTCAGAAGCCAAAATCAGAAAAAAATGAAACAGCGTGATAAAATTTGTTAAAAAAGCAAAAATAAAAATAAAAAGGAAAGAACAAGGGAGAAAGTAAGATAGAGAGAAAACCTTGAAGCAGAAAACTTTGAGCTGTTGTTGCTCACTGCTGGCTCCAACTCTACATAGTTCTTGTTGAAATTGTCATCTATGACATCTGGAGTAATTCTATTTGCCCCCACATCAATGTCATAAGAACCCATCACTTCACGAGGAGATTCTGCATTCTCTTTCCCAGGGCCACCTTGTTGCTGAACATGTCTTCCCCAAAAGCTAAAAACAAGAGGAAAATGCAGGGCCAGTCTGGACAGTATACCGCCATTCTGGGAAGACTGTTTTACATTTGAACTGCTAATTATATGAAAAGGGAAACCTATCAGAAATTCTTGGAAGCACGAACCCCGAGTATTTAAAAATAAAGAACAATATTGTCTAATTTATTACATCTGATTCATCGTTACCATCAAAATTATGCATGCCATCCTAGTATAGAGCATGGAGAAATGGTCTAGTGAATAAGTAAAAATATTAAGGAAACCATTAATAGTTCAGTATCATATGCACTTTAGAATTATGTAAGCTAATAAGTCTTTTATGTCAATACTTGACTCTGATTTCAGATAATCCATGCACAGGATAGTTTGACAAACGATGTTTATGAATTTTCCAATACTAAAGAGACTGTAGGTGTCCTGGGTGTTTTTTTTTTGGACTACCAAATTAGTTAATTTGTGAGTTATCATCATCCTCATGTTTCCAACTCTTGGCCATTCATCAAATGAAGCCATAGTTTTATTTCCAACGGATGGTCAACAACAAAATGTTTTGAAAACCTGCAATTGTTCTCTTCCTCACACAACTTCATTCTTACAAGAACTGTTCACAAACACAGAACAGTCTCTCGAAATTCCTTTGTTCATCCTAGCTACACTAGAAAAATCTCTTATGTTAAACCAATGATAAGATCCAAGTATATTACCAGTCACTTATTATAGCTGGCAATATTACCACCTTTAGTTCTGCAGCATTTTCAGAAACCTGATTTCCAAAATCTAGTAACTCTCTTGTTATTGAATACCCATTATTTTCAATTCAATTCAGAAGTCAATCTTCCACTTGAAATAATGAACCCCGTTATTTTCTTCTTTAGTTTTTTGATATGAAGTTTCATTGAGATAGAAAATAAAGATTAGAAAACAGACAATACCCTCACCCCTCCCCTATTGATTCATATCTAACATGTGCCCAACCAGAAAAAAGTAAGTCTAAACTTCATTACAGTCCACATACATGAGAAAGAAGCTTGAAGCTCATGCTTAACAATAAAACACGCAAAAAAAGCAATGCACCCAATTAATGCCAGTTTAGCATTACTTTAGGAAAACATTTCAAAAAATTAGTTTTTTCAAAAGGAGTATATTTGTATTTAATTATATTATTATTAATATTCTTCTATTTAATTATATTGTGAATTAATTTCATAGAATTTTTTCATTATTCAATTTTGTATTTTTAATATTCTTTATCAAGATTTTCAATATTTAAAATCTATTTATTTAATGGGATAGGATATTGTGGCAACCAAATAATGTTACTACCAATGTTACTACCACATCTTAATCGTTGATTTTTGCCAATCAACGGTTATCATTTTTCAAATCAAACTCATTAATTAATTATTAATTCGCAATAAATGATAACCGTTGATTGACGGAAATCAACGGTTAAGATGTGGTAGTAACATTGGTAGTAACATTATTTGGTTGTCATAATATCCTATCCCTTATTTAATAGTGTATTCTATTCAATATATATATATATATATATATATGAGTCAGGATCATTTTACACCAGTGTAAGTTACACTCTCAATCTTATCCGTTAATTCCATTTATATCTAACGGCTCAAATTTTTTAGTAATGTGAGCCATTGGATACAAGTGGATCAATGGTCAAGATTGAGTGTAAGACTTCTAACTCTTACACCGGTGTAAGAATATCTTGCCCCTATATATATATATTCTTTTTTATATTCTTTATTAATATTATTATACTCTATACATTCTATTTTTTTAATATAATTCTATATTTTTATTTTATTTGTATTCTATAGAATATTTTTCTTTTTCACATTCTATTCTATATTATTGGATAGGAAACTAGAAAGAAAACTCTTATACGGCTACAAAGAACTAAAGAAAATACAATAAAATCTACTGGTTTAATATTAGAGTCACATGTAATTAAATCATGCTCAATCTCAATCCAGTAACAACATTAATAAGGGAAATAACGCCATCGAATTAAAAGGAGCCTCAATGTCCTGATAAACACTTCTCAATGATTGGAAAAGCACCTTGTGGTAACCATTTGCCTTCACCATATATGGGTCGAGATTGTGAAAGCAATAGACATATCCTCAAACAAAGAAACACTAATTATGTTTTCCTATGCAAACACTGTAAAAAGCATACCAATAAGCATTCATATATTCAAGTAAGATACTTACCCAAGTGCAAGGACTGTTGTTATCAGTAGGTTGGGCTCAACATCAGGCTCATGTACTGTTGATATTATAATATCCCTTGCGTATTCTGTTGTTTGACGGAAAGTATGCAGAAAGGCTTCTATATTGCTATTATTGATCGGTATTGAACCAGCGAGAATGCATATAACTACGCTATTTGGATCCTGAGCAAAAATAGTGATTATAATAAGTTTATATAGTAGAGGAAAAGGCACCAAAATGCAACCAGTAGAGTGATAGCTAAACTATCCAAAGTTTAAATAAAATATTAAAACAAAGAAGGTTCTATACTGAACAAATGGCAGAGGGGTAAATCATTCTGAAAAAGGATCTACCAGTAACAAAGACATTTACTAGAAAATTAAAGCATTTTAACAATTTTGTGATCCATTAACAAAGAAAATACCCATTATGCATGTATACAGAAAATGATGATACCTTCAAACGAACTCCCAGGAAAGGACAATCAAATATAGACTGCAAAATTGAAGTTTTGATGTTATATGCAGCTCCAAATCCAATTCCTGCTTCTTTATAGCATTCCAATATCTGCACACGTAAACATTAATTTTAAAAAAGGAATGGGGTTAAAAGAAATGGAAACGTGAAAATTGGATTAGAAAAAGAGAACAGGTTGATATTTAAGTTTGGTCCTGTTCCAACAAAAATATAAACAAGGCTATCAGATGACTTCTAATGGAAAAAAGTCTGACACTACCAAGGTGAAAATCTTAGAAACTTACTTTATTAATTTCTAAAGTGCTGGCTTCGTTCATGCCATCATGCATTCTATCTATAAATTTTCTGTGCGTCTCCTGCAAAGCTTTCCATCTGTAACCATAAGATAGTTTTATACAAACTAATAGCCAGAAATACACTAAAAAATATAACTTACAGAGTTTAGAACAGATATGGCCTTAATAGCTAGCAAAACTGCATCATTTGCAGTCTTCACAGCCTCATCTAGAGTCAACAAGTCTTTTTTGAGCAGTGCATCAATATCAATTTCTGTGTCACAAATCAACAAAAGTGAGCTACATTTCATAATTTTTATAGGCCTCTCGGGATCTGATTCAAAGTGAATTATACTTTTTTTCTCTCGTTATCACACTCTAAAATCATAGTTTCATCAATTCGAAAAAAGACAAAGACAACCACAATGTCATTGACAGGCAGTTCAAAACAACTTCAAGCCTTAATTCCACTAATAGGGAGTCAACTACACCTGTTTATAAATCAATATTTTAAATTTTGATTACAATTCACAATATAAATCCATCCCAGTTATCATACTTTTCCAATTTTTGTCACCCAATGTCCATTACACTTGAGAAACTCTGTATATTATCATTATGCCTTGTTTTCACGTTACAGGAAGCTTGGATGGTTTGGAATAAATATTTTCATAATTGTAGCTAAGTATGAGTATGTTCAGGCAATGTAGATCATAGATCTTTCACATGTGGGGCATGCAGGAGATATATCAAAAGGTACTCCTAGATTATCTCTTCTAAAAGCTTTTTTTTTTCTAACAATTGGTTCCTTGATGTCAGACATAGGAAGGCCTTCCAAATCTGTCCTATGTTTATTGTTTTGGCCAGTCAAATACAGATTATACCTTTTCTGATTTCAAGGTGATGGGTAAAGTAAATCTTGTAAAAGCACATAGCCTCCTCTTGTCTGCACTGATTACTACTTTAAGTCACTCCAGACCCATGACCATGAGACTAACAAACCCAACTGTCACCTTTGGTATATCAGATTGGCCAGTGTTGTCACTTTCACATATTTTCTTACTAAAACACCGGGCCAGCTTGTGACATGTGCCTCAACGGTCATATAGAGTACATAACCAAGCTTCACCTTCAGGCTTAGCACAGCCAGAAAAGCTGATCTTTTAATTAAGTTTTTTAGACATTATCATAATTAAATGTTCTTTTCAGGAAAAAAAGTCTTTCCTTTGAGTACTAAATTCCAAATGGCAAAAAGCAACGAAACAGAAAAAAGTATACAGAATCAAATTTTAACAAGCAATCATATGAAGCATAGCTCACCAATAAGTAAATTTGTGTTCTCCTTAAGTTTTCCCGCCAAAGCTTTCACCTGACAATTTATGACACAAATAAATATACCATACAGACTAAATGATCTAAAACAAAAAATGAATGAATGAACTACAAAACATTAATGATTAATCAAGGAATCTCAGGCAATCATAAAGCAAAAAACATATAGAATGTCTAATAACCTTCAGTGGCATTTTCCTAAGTAATCATAATTGACAATATGTTGAGCCCACAGACATATTCATCATAGTGCAGGCAGAAATGTTTAAAAAAACCATGATAAAGAATGCTTTGTAGTTGTGATTTCTTAAGTCATCCCAGAACGAAGTATATTATTAAAGCGTCTGATGATACCTCATCTTGTCGTCTTAAACCTTCAAAGCTAAAAGGCTTCAAAACTATAGCAACTGTTAATCCATTTAAGGACCTTACAGTGTCAAAAATATCAACTGCAACAGTGTGGTCCAATCCGTATCCAGCGCTAGCCACCTTAAGAAGAAAAATGGGGGAAAAAATCTCTTACATTAGACCACTCACAAATTTTGGCTGGAATAATACATCTTATGATTTGATTTTGCATAAAATATGTATGTTAGGAATGCAACGTTAAGTCATGTCTGCCAGCTTTACCATATCTATTGCAACAAATATGGACTTAGAATTTCATTTGAATAAAAAAATATTTATTCTATGGTGATGAATAACAAATATAAGTAGCTCAGATTGACTTATATGTATTTAATAGAATCACCATCTGAAAGGGATAACGCAAAATAGTTCACTTGGATACTCATGGTCACTTAATGGATGAAAACTACCACTATTGAAACAAAGGTTTTACTGCAAGAGTTTTATGGTAAGGAATGTACAAACAAGGACAATAGTCTTTGAGCATGACTTCATAAATACTGGAGCTTTGACAATTCTTGGATGAGGTTCTGCAATAACAGAAGAGAACAATGTGGGATGAGTATGAATAGCATAATAAATCTGTCTTCTCGTCTGAGGTTCATTTTTGGTAGTGAAATGCATACTATAATAAAGAATAAATCAAGAAGAACGTAATTGCAATTTAACTTCTTCTTTTTATCAAATTAGACATCACAAAAAAAGTTATGCCAATACATGTTTCTGTACTGAACTAGACATATAAGAATTATAGGATAAAAATAATCAAGGTAATATTAAATCAAAGGAAAACCTTCTTCAATTGACCTTTGTTGTAATTGCACCTCTTGTGATTCTTTCATAAGGATATTCCTGCAGAAAGATTGATATCTTAAGGCAAATTCAAAATGCAAAATTCAAAATCAATTCCAGAAGAAATTAAACCATTTTATCTGGAATGGAAGAAATAATTTAACAAACTAAAACCAGCAGCCATTTCTGCTACACTCTGAAATGATGTCCTATTTAATATCTGGCACAAAGAAACCATCAACAGTGCTTGTCCATTCTTACTCTTTTTAATAGAAAAACAAATTTATTAAAGAGAAAAAAAAGGTACAACAAAGGATGATAACGTATACTACAAACATTTCAAACAAAAAGACAAAAGAAAATGGATAAAATAATAAATGAAACAAGGTTGCCCAATCTCTCTACATATTGGAGACGGCTGTTCTCTATATTTATTCATAAACATATACACAAAAAACATTGTAATCAGTGTTAAATAAGACACAGAACTCTTGACTAAAATTCTTTCTTTCTATAATAATTTTCATGTCATTCTTGTTTTCTAAAAAAAATTTAGGGTCATGGATGGCTGCCCAATCCCATAGTCAGGGAAGGCCCCTAGGTTCATCGAGTACTTACAGGGTACTTACAAATAACCCGAAAACAACAAACCCTGCAGGATTCAAACCCTATTGAACTTAGTTGACGTGATCCACCCTTACTAGTTGTGCCAACTGTTTTTGGAAAGTTTCACGTTATTCTATTTGCATCCTTTTGAAAATGATGATTGATAACTGATACATTTTGTAGTATTTGAGAAATAGTTTACTATTGTATTATGTATAATTATAGATAACTACTTATTATACTCTCCACAAGTCTATTTTCAGGCAAGCTAACAGTTTACTTTGTAACAAGAAAGAGGCTAATATTTTTACTGTGATACTAAAGCACAAGATAATTACAAATCCAGCTCATGTTGACACCTACCCAGACTCCAATTATAGTTAACATGCCTATGTTAAGAAAATTTAATTAAAAAAAAAAGTAAACTCCTCAAGAAAACATTGGGGGGAGAGGGGGCCAAAGCCTCCCTCAGCTTACACTATGTACCGCCCCTGCCAATGAGGGTTGCCTCAAATGGTAGAGTTAAACTTCGTCGACAAAAAAGTCTTGGATTCGATTTCTGCTAGTGGTCCTTCATTAGTAGGTCATTTGTGAGTACCACTATAAGCCCTTCCTAAGACATGTGACACGCCCTAACCTTAGAATTTTTTTTTGATATATCCAAAAGAAAACAATGCATACTAACTTAAGCTTTGAAATTATTTTGAAATGTGCAATATATGCCTTTCCTTAATATATTATAAGAAGCCTATCATATGTTGCACTTTAAATACGAAATTTCTTAAAATTTCCTGGGATAGTATTACCTGCCTTGTCTGTTCATGCCACCAAGAGCAAAAAATCAACAAAAATTTAGAAACTACAAAAAGGAGGGCTAATAATTCAGCTGGCTAGTAGCTACCACTAAAACTATCAGCATGCTTTCACAATCAGTAGCACTAAGGCTTTTCATCCATATGAAGAACAGTTTCAACTCTCAAAAGTAGTAAAAACACCGAATAGAACAATAACAAATTATCAGACAACTTTTCACTACACGGTTGCCCGCTAGAAAATCATTATGAACTTATATGACAAGACAGTCACAAGACCACACTGATTTATAATTCTTTTCCCGTATAGAAACCTAATCATCTACAAATAATTTGTACCAAAAACAATTATTCTCCATGATTTTGTGTTTTGCCAAACAAGCCCTCACATAATCACATTGTACATAAGACTTGTTAAGGTTCCATTCCATCCACTCAAGGATCCTCTTCAAAAATTAAACCAAAAGCATCAGATACTCCAATGCTTTCAAAAAAAAAAAAAAAACAGATTATCACAAATCACAACAGCTCCAAATTTCCAATTCACTAAAGTCAGCAATAAGAAAATCGCAAAATCGATGACTGGAAACTAGACGATTACCAAAACCGCAGCGACGATAACTGAAATGGCGAGTTCAAGCAGAAATCTAGAACCGCGTCCTTCCTACTGCCAATGCCAATCACTTCGACGAAATCAGATTTCGTTTCTCCGCTCTCGATTCCGCCATAACCGTTCCCCGACGAACCTTTCTCCGAGCACATCCTGATCCGAACAAACGGTTTTGATTTGCGAATCCAACGAAAGCCATGATCGCGGCGAGGAAGACGAAGAGAGCATCGGCACCAAACTTGATTCGAAGAAAATGGGAAAAAAGAAGCATTAGAAACTGCTTTGAAGCTCGGGAATGCAGAAAGCTCCATTTATAGTAGAGGCACGCTTGGTACAACAGATAAGGCTTCCATCTAGTGAATAGAACTAAGCTATGTCATGCTTCTCACTTCTGCTATGTGGATATATATACATTAGAATGCGCTTTTGTATATCCGTTGAACTTCAAAGACGCATGACAAAATCACAAGTGTTGGTGGCGAAATGAAGGCCTCTGAATTTCCATTTTGCTTACTTTGGGATTTGTTTGGGGACTTTTTTTTTTAATTTACTTGTGAATAAAAAATAAAAATAAAAACTGACAGATAAAAAAGAGACAAAAATGTTTAATTTACTAACGTACAAGTTACAATCCATGGTATGACTAATTTAATCAAATTAATAATGTCTAAACCCAACGATTCAAGGAAAAGCTAAAAGATCCTGGAACAAGTAAATACCATTTTCAAACTGTCTCAAAAATTCAATTAGAATAACAATTCCATTAAAGTGAAAAAAGAAGATTCTAAAGAAATAAAGGCAAGAAAAGAAAGGGGGTAGAGACCGCTCAATAAGTGAAATAAAATAACTAAAACTTTTGTTTTCCTTTGAGTTATGATCCAATTTGAGTTATGAGATTGTGAATACGAGGAGTTTTTTTTTTTAAGAAAGAATAATAAAAAAGACTGAAATCCTAGTCTAGTTGATTTGATGATTTTATTGATCTATTTGATTGATACAAAGACATAACTTGTCATTTTCTCGAGCCGTACGAAGAGAAAACTTCTTATACGTTTCAAGGGGGGGGGGGTTGTTGGTCATCTATCTCTATCCCAATGAGCCGTTTATCGAATCGTTGCGATTGATGTTCGATCCCGAAGAGGGGGAAGAGATCTTCGGAAAGTGGGTTTTTATGATCCAATAAATAATCAAACCTATTTAAATATTCCTGTTATTCAATATTTCCTTGAGCAGGGCGCTCAACCTACAGGAACCGTTCAGGATATTTCAAAAAGGGCGGGTGTTTTTATGGAATTTTGTCCTAATCAACAAATGAAATTCAATTAATGAAATAAGAAAAGACGGTGTGGGTGACTTGTATATAGATTTTGAGAACTCTTTTCTATTTTATCCCCCTCCGTTCTCTTGTTCTATTCATACCTTATTTTTTCTTTTTTATTGTTGACATACAATGTCGTTTTCTATAGCCACAAAAATAGATTTCTATCTATAAAAAAAAAAAAAAATGGATTAGGGGTAGAATAAAATATATATAATAGGAAAAAGGAAATTCATAATGACTAATTGGGTCTAAAAATAAATGAGGTTTTTTTGATAGTAAATAAATGATATATAATATTTAAAATAGAATACTTATATGATTCTGATTTTTCATCGAATGACTATTCATCTATTGTATTTTGGTGTAAATATGGGAAAAAAGCTCTATGGAAAAATGGTGGTTCAATTCTATGTTGTTTAATAGAAAATTAGAATACAGGTGCGGGTTAAGTGAATCGGCGGATAGTTTTGGTCCTATTGAAAATACCAATCTAAGTGAACACCGAATTTTTACGGATACGGATAAAAGCGTTTATAGTTGGAATGAAAGTAACAACTATAGTTACAGTAATGTTGATTATTCAGTCGGCGTCCGGGACATCCGGAATTTCCTATCTGAAAAACATTTTTTGGTTAAGGATACTAAGAGGAATAGTTATTCCATATATTTTGATATTGAAAATAAAATTTTGGAAATTGACAATCATCATTCTTTTCTAAGTGAACCAGAAAGTTTGTTTTCTAGTTATAGTTATACGAATTCTAGCTATCTGAATAATATCTCTAAGAATGATGATGGTCTAATGTGTGTAAATAGAAATTGTAAAATTGTACATAGAATAAAACTTCCGGATCCCCTTCCTGAAAGAATCATATTAAATATCTTAGCTTAGTTTCTATTTTCTTCAACTTAGAACCTTTTTGACATAGAATATTTTTTTATTGCCTAGAATAGGTAGTGGAGTAGTGGACAAACAAAAAAGAGTGGGGTTTAATTGACCAAATACAACTTCTTGGATTTACTTGTTTAGAAAAAAAAATATTTGAATCATAATTCGATACTATTCGAGAGAGACTAAAATAGAGGGAGAGTACGATTCTATTAGTATAGAGGGGGTTTTGTGAAATTTGCGCCGCCCAGACGAAATAAATCAAGTGATTTCTTTGATTCCTTCTTTCTTTTACTTTTCTTTCAACTTCCAAAAAAAGTATTGACAGATAATCTCCAGGAAAGGGTGTTTTGAATCAATTCATGAAGTTCACTTTACAAAAACATAAAAAAAGAAATGGAATGTTTTGAAACATCGGAAAAAGCTATCCGTTGAGTTATTTATACTAATAAAGAATATTCTTTAAGTTATTAATAATAAGAAGAACTCAACGGGACCCCTCGAATTCGTCAAAGAAAGAGTGGATCCCTGTTGAGTTCTTACACTCTGATTTCGCAAACTCAATTCATCTGATTACTACAGGGATGAGCCCAATCCGGAATATGAACCATAAAAGAAAATACCAATTAAACCGATCAAAGTAATACCTGTTACAGTGCCTATTATCCAAAGAGGAACCCTTCCAGTAGTATCAGCCATTTATCCCACTTTCCTCCCCATTTGATCCAGTAGTCATGCTAGAGACATAAACAGTCGTAGATAATTATAAAATGATATCCTTCCGAATGGGATAAGGTAATTCCTAATATATATTTACAACTCCCCTTTCTTCTATTAATTGAAGAAGTAATTTGAAAATAAAACAGCAAGTACAAAAATGAGTAATAATCCCCAGTAGAGACTGGTACGATTTAATTCAACATTTTGTTCGTTTGGGTTTGATTGTGTCATAGCTCTATAATTTTTATTAGGTTTATCGTTGGATGAACTGCATTGCTGATATTGATCCCAAAAAAGAAACGGTGGGTACCGCTAGTCCGTGAACAGCCAACCATCGTACTGTAAAAATGGGATAGGTCCTATCTATGGTCATTGGCGCCTCCTAAAAAGATCTACTAAAATTATCGAGTTGTTCCAAAGGATCAAAACGGCCAGTTATTAATGGAATTCCTTGTCGGCTTTCTGTAAAATACTCATTTGGGCGGGGACTTCCAAATACATCGTAAGCTAAACCCGTGCTGACAAATAACCAACCCGCAATGAATAGGGAGGGTATAGTAATGCTATGAATAATCCAGTATCGAATTCAAAGTGGACCCATTTAGTTGAAATCGTGGTCCCTCACAAATTCAAAAAAGACCCATATTAGTCCTTCAAAAGGACCAAAATGGGTCTACTTTGAATTTGTTAGGGACTAAATGACTAATTTATTTTTGTAAGGGACTAAAGTGGGGACCGTGTTTTTTGTTAGGGACCTAAAAGAGTATTTACTCTAAAAATTATTTGTATTTATCTATTTCTTTGGATAAATTTTGATAAGGACCTGTTTTTTTCTTCTTTTTTGTACATGAGGAGGGACCTGCTTATTTTTTTTATTTTTTTGGTATAAAAAAGAAAAAAAGAAAAAAGATAGATACAAAATTTTCTTATAATCTAGTCAGAGGTTTTATTCCCAATTAAAATGAGAAAAAAATGATGACCCGTGTAATTGAAATAAGGGTAAATTACACTCCTATCTCCTCATAAATGTTTAAATTATATTATCCTCCCTTTATTTAAAAAAAAAAAAACTTTGCTTCAATAAAAGAATAATATGTCCTACACACTTCCAATTCATTGTAATGTGAACAGACCTCTTAGGTGTGGTTTTTCCTTCTTTGTAACTACTGTCAACATCATTGGCGGCTAATTTTAAACCTATATTGTTGATTTTAGGACTTTAAAATATGAAATGAAAATATTTAGTGAATCTCCAAAGTCAATAATGAAGTTTTTTAAATTTTAATTTCATCTTCTAAAGTCCCAAATTTGATAATAAGATACTCAAATTAACTTGTGGTCACGTTGAGAGTCACAAAGAGACGAAAAATATTTAGTTTATTATTGCTGAAAAGAGGTCCGATAGTTTTTCCAAATAGCTAAAGTATACTCTTTTTATCTTTCAAGAGCGAAAAATATATATTTTTTTAAATAAAGAAGAGACAGCCATAATTTAACATAACTCCAAGAAATAAAAAGTGATGTTATTTATTATCAAAACAACACACGAGAATAAGAGCTATAGCATATAAGATTTCCCATAGTTGCTCACCAAGTAACAGGGGTGTGTAAAATAACTAAAAAATTGAACCGAATCACGAACCGAACCGAATCGTCTTTAAAATAATCGATTTTTAAAAAATCAATTCATGAACCGAACCGGTTTTTAAAGAACTGGTTCATGAACTGAACCGGTTTTAGAACCAGTTTAAGAACCGAACTGAACCGTTTTGAACCAAATCGAACCGCACCGTTTTCAAACCGAACCAAATTGATTTTTATAACTTGTTTTTTTTTATTTCTCTTTTATTTTCAAAATAGGGTCGACCCGAAACGATTCCGAACCAAACCGAACCGTTTTCAACCGAACCGAGTCACTTTCGAACCGAATCAGTTTTGAACCGAACCGAACCATTTAAACCAATTCGGTTCGGTTTTTTAAAAAAATCAGTTCGGTTCGACCCGTGCATATCCCTACCAAGTAATACAAGTATACAACCACTAGAATAAGAAATGGAAACTGACTTTAACGTACACAACCAAATAATTGTGCTTAAAAAAGCTTGAGCTATGATAAGATGAGTGAAATAACTAAGGAGTCGTTTGGTAGAGGAGTAATTTTTTTACCGGGTAAGCATAATGACTAATAATATTGTATGAAATCAAGTTTGATGGGAAAGGTTTAAAAAAATTGTTTGGTAGACTGAAATATTACTGGATAAATTAATTGAAATTTACAAAGTTTATGTTTGGTTGAAGTAAAATATTAATAAGATAATGAGTGTAAATTACGGAAAAGGGTTTTTTTTTTTTACTTGTAAAGTCTATGTTTGTGTACGGGGATTTGGTGATGTCTGAAGGTTATACTTCTTCAGACTCGTATTGTTGTTCCAGCAGATCTGATCCTTCAGCGGAACTCAAGCTCTATAGAGCCTTCATTTTCTCTGTTCCAATCTTCTTTACTTTGATTCTCCTCTTTCTTTTCTCTGTCTTCTGTCTTCGACCCAGAAGGGTTGATTGGTCCTCTCTTAGGATGAGACCCTTTGGAATTTTAGAGGACAATAACAACAATGCCATCTCCACGGTAATACTAGTATCATTTCTCTTTTGATTCTATTCATTCAGTTTAGAAAGAAAAAAAAAACTCACCTTTCTTTCTGGGTATTGTTCATGACAGTGTGATTTGGGTTTGAACAAAGAATTGAGAGAGATGCTACCCATAACAACAAGGATATTTTCGTCTCTATAGCTGCGCCCAAATTTTTCTTTCCTGGGTAACCGTGAAATACCACCCTCATAATGGTTATTTACAATAGTGATTTGCTTCAACATTTGGACAGAATTCAGCATGCCTCGGCAAACCATTTTGCCGGTGAAAATTGTTAAACTCTTGTACCAAACGAGGTCTCGTCGAAATACCACTTTAATTTACATGGATATCTATTTGGAAAACTTGTACCAATCGTCTCCTAAAGACCTTCGCTAACATGGGACTTGATCTATGCAGAGATGGGATTGTTTCTGAGAGATTAGCCCACGAAAATAATTTTTTGTTTAACTATTTTTTTACAGGGAAATACAAATATCTTGTTATAGGAGACTTGTAATCTTATGCTACATAAACAACAAGTGTGAGACCTATCATTTTTTATATAAAAAAAACAAAGCAGCACAACTTTTGATGGGTCAGTTAGAGATTTTTTTTTCCTCCAACAATAGAGGGCTCATATTGCCCCTATTTATGTGTAGTTAAAAGAAAAAGAATTAAAATTGAAACCTTTATTAATGGTGTTCTTTATATTCTTAATTTATAGTTATTTAACTAAAATGGCCTAGCTCCCTAAAATTAATTTGGCACACACCAAATTGGATATGGTGCATTTAGGTGTTAGAACAGGTCAGGCAGCTCCTCACGATTCTATAGCCTGATCTAACCTACATTTATTTACTAAACAAGTAAAGTTAAAGTTTGTTAAAAAGGTTATCTAAAAATTCTTTTTAATCTATTTAAGTTAAGGGTTTTATAATTCTCATTCAACATGAAAATTAAAATTTTCCAACACACCCTTCGATTTTCGTGCTGACATGAGTTCTACGTATAATTTTTTTTAACACATGAATTCCACATACTTTTTATCTCTATAACATAAGATTTCAATTCTCATTTAACATAAGAATTATAAAACCCTTAAGTAAATATAGATAATATAATGCTTACCAAAAAAAAATATAGATAATATATTTATTATCATTCCTGTATTAGATTTTTATTATAATATCTTAAATTCTTATACTAATTGGCCCATTTTAAGGCTAAGGCTTGTTAGCCTATTTAAGGGTAAATTTGTTACCTTAATTTAAAACTTTATTATATAGTAGATTTTAAATGGACTTTCAGGCGAGGTCAAAATTTTAAAAGGACAGTTCAATCCATAAAATAATATTTATGTCGGGAAATATGCCTTATGTTTTGAAAACGGATTAGTTATATTTAAGCTAAAGTTTAGCCTAATGTGACTCTTTTCCATTTCTCTCACCTTTATGTTTTTCCACCATTCATTTTTTTTATTGAATTTTAAGCAATCTGCAACATACTTAAAATATTTAATTTACTTTCACGCGAGTCGCATTTTCAATTGCAACAAATAAAGAAAGTGTTGGAATAAAAAATGTTATAGACACGAAAAAAAAATTTGTTGAATGTATGAATTATTCAAATTTTGACTAAATTGGTATGTTGTATATGTCATATTTTCAAAAATGGTAATGAGTTATTTTTTTAACAGTGAACATGTTAATTAAATTGTATTTTATTAGAGATGTAAATGATTGTGTCATTTTCATGCCACATCAGAACTTAATCATCTTCGTTACCTGCCATATAAGAATTTTACCTGAATTGACTTCATTTCTTTAAATAATTTAAAACTAAAAATATCAATAAGGTGCATTTTAAGACTTAATTTCCTTTTTAAACCCTCTTTTAATCTTTTTAATGTCTCCTATAAATATTGACATACTTGTTAAACATCTATGCCACAAAACCAATCTCAATCTATATTTTGGTTATGTTGAAATACCATGAGCTCAACTTTGACGAGATAGCTTGAAAGAGGCACGTTGGGGTTTAGAGGTGTGGTTCTTAGTGGGTAAGAAAATTAAACATTAATAGTTTATTTGCTTTATTTATGCATTGTTTGAGTTATATCAATTTTCACCTATTTGATTTAGATTTTATATTTGTTTAACTAAATTATAGTGTTATTGTCTTGTTATTAGTGTTTCATACAAATATAATTGCAAATATAACTGTGATATCAGATTGATTTATTAGAACAGTCAAGATAATTGAAAATTCGATTACCTAGTCGATCTTAATTGAAGAATTAGTTTGTTTGTTTTTTCCCGGATTATAATGATTTATATAAGATATTTACTTTTTAATTTGGTACTATTTTAAATTTTTTTGAATGGACCACTAGTCAAATTGGTTCGAATAATATTTGATAATTTACTTAATTTGGTCCATCAATAAAAATTCTTAATCTATAAAATACACAGATACAGGAGAATTAACAAGTTGAGGTGAATTAGTTGCAATTCGAATCAATCCGATAAACTTTTAAGTTAAATTTGTTTCGTTTTTGAGCTATTATGGAGTTAGAGTTATGTCTGTATCCCGTAATGAGTGATGTATATTGATATGTGAGTGTTCAAAGTAGTAGAGATATGAACCAAAGTTCTAAGAAAGACAACGTAAGTACTATATCAAGTTAAACTAAGAGAGTGGGGATGTGAATGAGCACAATAACTTTTTATCTTGACTGAGTAACCGTTAATAAAAAAGATAATTTACAAATGCCTTAATTTTTGCAAAAGAACTATATATAGGTGAAAAATATTTTCTTTCAATTAGAAAGAAGACTCATAACCATCTTTGTCCCATGTCTCACCATATATGTGATGACATGTTCTACTACGTGGATATAGTGAGTTGTATAGGAGGTGAAAGATCCTCTGTTCTGAGATCCATATGTTCAATGTGGGGAAGCAGAAATAAGACCCCTTCGTAGGTCTTGACTAGCCGACCGAATGGCCTTGGGCCAATAGCGATCAATCCAAAACAATATTTTTATAATTAAACTTAGCCGAAATGTGAGGTTATTCTATCAACAATTATATTATGATAAAAACTCTCTTAAATTTGTATTCTTGTATAATTTCTATTGAATCCATTTTTGTCTCCCGTGTCGGCATCATTCCTTTGTGCTTCGAAGTTGTTTATATATATATATATATATATATATATATATATATATATATATATATATATATTACATTTTTTGTTTCAATAATGAAATATTTTCAATCTACTATTTTTATATCAAATTCGCGAGTTACTAGTCCAATTTCATGTTTTCCATTTAAACTGTTCTCAGTATCTATATTTTGAAGATGAGCTCAATCAACAAGCCCATTGACTATAAGCCCAACCTATTATTACCCTCAGCAACTCTGGGATTGGGTCTTTTTTTTTGGAGGGGTATAATAGATTAAGGTCCTTTATTCATCTACGAAGGGATTACAAGTTACGAAATTATTCTCCCGGTTAATGCTTGCTTTCTAGATATATCCACAGAGTAGTTGGATTTGAGTACTGTCCAACTCATCATAAGGATTCTAATTCAAAACCTTTAATTAAGAAAATAAATTCTTTACATCTTAAACCAATAGTTATTTACTAATGTTTGATCTTTATTCCTGTAACGTTTTTGACTACCAAATATTTTTTTTTTTTTTTTTTACCATTTTGAATACATGGCTGGGTACGTGAGGAATGAGTTTGGATTGTAGTTGGTAACAGGATATAGCGGAGAAACTATGAGAAAAGACAAGGCTAGTTTTTGTAAGGAGGAAATGCCGCCGCCGTTGAAAATTATATGGGGGCGTGTGTGTCTTTGTGAAGGAGACCTTCGTCTTCGTGTAGCAGCATGAACTATGAGTTGTCACTAAAAGTCTAAAAGAGTCTCACCAGAGTCCTTTGTCTTCAAATGCTTTGGTTTGAAAAATATGGGTTTCAATCCACACACACGGTTTTGTGACTTTTGTCAATTAATTATCTACGGTGAGCCCAAAACGACATTGTTTTGAGACGAAAATTATGATATTTTTGTAATTATAATTTATTTCAGGGTTATAATAGTCTTTTCATTATAATTTTTTAATTTTTCAACCCAAAACGACGTCGTTTTGGGTAGCGAATGTAGATAACTTATCTACATTCACTTTAGAAACGTTAAAACCATTAATTATATGTGTAAATATGTTGGTACTTGGCATTAATAACATTACTCTCTTTCTTCAATGTTTTTGTAACTGTTAGTTTTACTTATCTTGCCTGTCTAGTAGGAATTGAAACGTTTATCGTTTGAGTCTAAATATTATTTTTTTGGTAAATTAAATATTATTTTTAAACTAAAAGATATGTTAAAATGTTGGACAGGTTTTGATTAGAAAGTAGCATTAGTTATTTTGTTTGACTGTTTTTGTGTCCCTATGTTTGAATATTCTAGAGATCTTAAGACTAAACAATGAAGTAGTACAGTTATGGATGCAGGCTCTTATCCTTTTATATTACAGACCATAATTCTTTAAGATTTTCCATTTGGTTTCTTGTACTTTGGATCTTTGTCAAAAGGAATGACAACAGAATAGAAACCAACAAAGAAAACGATGATTCGGACTTCATTATAGAAAAAACATTTTTTTTATTTGTTATGGGGTCCTTTCTCATTGATCAACTTAAAAATCAAAATAAAATACAGCTTGATTAATGTTAAGATTAATTGCAAGAAGCTAAACACTATAACTTCACCAACTTCCATATAGGTTTTAAGCCTAGAAATTGGCATGTTTATATGTTTGTCATAGGTTGACTGTTTAAGATTTTTTTTTTATATATATATAAAAAGTATAAGTTCGAAGAGAAATAAACTCCCATACTTGGTTGTATATATTGAAAAAAGGAGGTCAGATTAAGAATTAGAAATTTAACGTCACCTTAGTACTATAATATTTATTATTGTTAATTTGTTTGATTGTAAAGTTTGTTGAGTTTCTATTTAATTCTATGTTGTTGTATGGATTTTTTTTATTTTTTATTTTAAGAAAATTAGCACATGTAGTATTATGTCATAAAGTTATATGAGTGAAGTCATTTAGAGCCTGTTTGGAGCACCTGATAAGGAAGATAAGATAGAATAACTTATCATATCCTACTTTTATCTCTTGTTTGGTGGGTCAATAGGATATGATTAGCTTATCATATTGTCTCATTTTATCCTATCCAATACATGATTTCTTATCTATGGGGGGAGCTGAGTTAGGATTCAACAGGATATGATACCAATATTAAATACCCAATATATCCTCACGTTACCCAATATATCCTCACTCTACCCAATATATTTGTATTTATTGCATTCTATTTTCTTTTTTCTTTTTTCTTTTTCCTTCTACACAATCTTATCAGATTGCTAATCAGGTGCTCATCAAACACAAGATATGATATAGGCTTATCAGTCCCATATCATATTCTACCCTTATCAGTCCCATATCATATCTCTACCCTTATCTCGTCCTGTCCACCAAACGAGCCCTTAATGTGTAAACTTTAGGGGATAGATCCGATTCGACCTTAAATAGCCAATTTATACCAATAAAGTCTGGCATAATAGATGGTTGAATTCTTTAAATATATTGATAGGGGTTCAATTTTTGACGGTGTGTATGAAAAATATTTTGTTAATAGAGACAAAATTCACTTCAAAAACCTTTACGTCTCGAAAGAATTAATTTTTGGGTTCGGAAGATGAGAAAACTCAAAAATATAAATAGTCAATCTATAGTTTATGAGAAAATATTTTTTCATGTCGTAGGAGAGTTATTTCTTCTACTAGTAACCCTTCGATTTTTGTGCAATATTTTCTTTTACTTTTTTAGTTTTTTAATAAATATGAACCCCACATAAGATGTGTTTACAATATGAGAAAATCGAAATTCATGAAATCCATAGTATATATGATGGAATGAACCCTTTTTGACAAATGTAGGAATAATCTTTCTCAAATTGGCTCAATTCTGCTACTAATACAGTGTTACTATATGGTGGTTAGAAGACAGAGAGCTGCTGTATGGTAGTTATAGGGCATGCTTAAGTTATATAGACTTATAGAGTTACTGATATACTTGACCCTTCTATGACTCACAAAATTAGACCTTTATCTCTTACTAATATGAATCTCAAAAAACTTATTTATGGTTATGCTGTCATTCTTTGAAAGAATGACAACTTCACTCGCAACCATTGGTTGTTTGTTGAAACTTTATCAATAAAATAAGATTTAAAATTAAAAGAAAGGACAGCAATGTAAAGAAACTGTCTTCATAAAAACAATTATAAAAAAAAGCTGAGAGAAAAATATTAATAACTATCCCTGTCAAGAGTTATCATAATTCCCAAAAAGCACACATTTCACTTTATTCTATTCCATGGTAATATCTCGGGGAAAAATCCAATTGACAAAGATCTTCTTCCCAAGATGATCCACGGTCTAGAATTCAGCTGTCTCCTGAAAGCAAGAGACAGGCTGTGAGGTTAGCAAGAGCACCCTGATTGTCAAAAATTCTGTGTGATTTGTTTATCCATAGTGGTTGGATTTGGTCTTTTCTTGGGTCTTATGATTGTGATTTTCCCCATTTTTTTTTTATAAAAAAAAAATCAAATGACGAAACTACCCTTTCTCGTGACCCTCCGTGATGTGACATTGGGGAAGGACCAGCCAGCCATTGCATTGCATGCAACAAGAGAACAGAAGTACCCCAACCCAAGTGAGCCAAACACAGCAAAGAGAGTTTCAGAATCCTTTTTTGCCCTTTCCATGTCAGTGACCTTAAACGGTAACAATACAGAGTACACTCTGCCTCCCCTGAATTTCAGACAAACAGTGTCCTTCAGAACTCACCCAATCAAACCATCAGGTGTTTCTCCACTTCACAAAAAATAATTATAAAAATCCAAAAAAATAAAACAAAACATCCTTAATTAGCATTTATTATTTGTTTCATTTCCCTCTGCTTAGTTTAATTAGTTTCATTTCTTTTACCAATGCTTTTTATTGATTACTCTGCATTGGTTTTATGGTTTAAGACTTTTAGTTTCACGGTCCTTTTTTTTAGCCTTTTTGAATTTTCTGTGAGGTCCAGTGGGGTTGGGTGATGAGTGAAAGTTTGTCTGGAAGTGAGGGAGAAGATACGAAATCAGAGATAGAAAGAGAGGGAGAGAGAAGAGAGAGAGTGGTGTAGCTGTTTCATGCTGCTTTCGCACATCCTATGTCGTTATGCGGCTAAGGATTGGGTCCACCGACCCGTAGGCCTTACCCTCTCTCTCTCTCATTAAATTTTATTTTTTTTTATATTGTAAAATTTCATTTATGACAAGAGAGAAGCGAGTGAAATCTGGAAAAACTTTTGAAGAGGAAAATAAGGCAGAGAATAATAAAGAAAAAGAAAAAAGAAAAAAAAAAAGGGAAAGAAAGAAAGAAGCAAATTGCTGTGTGTGTATATGTGTAAGTGTATCTGCATGACACCAAATCAGTGAAGAAACTCAGTAATATTACTAGTTCAATTTTCTCATTTAAAACAAGCCAAACTGAGGTGGAAAATCATATCAAATAGTGCCCATGGAGGGGTTGATTTTCTACTCCTTCCTCTTCTTCAACTTAGATGAGATATCTCTGTTTTAGCTTGCTCTTTCTCCTCTAGATTTTTGTTTTGCTATTAATCTGCAAGAATTCCATTGATTATGAGTTTTCTGAGATTCGGCATGTGAATTGAAGAGGACTCAAATTATTGCATGTGGGTTTTCCAGAATTCTGGCTGAGTTGTAAGGTTGAAGCAGAAGATCGATATATATATATACATATATATATATAGGACTTGCTATAAGAGATGGCGGCATCATCTTCCTCAGCATCGCTCTTTGGATATAGAGAAGAGGATCAGAACCAGATGAACCAACAACAGCATTCCATGACACCATCATCGTCAACAATTCCAGCTGCACCACCCCAGAAGAAAAAGAGAAACCAACCTGGAACACCAAGCAAGTATCTTAAAATTTTTTATCGGAAAGATCCAATCTCCAAATCATCTCCTATATATGATCAATGATACATTTTTTTCTATTTTTTTTTTTCCTTTCATAGATTTTATCTATTTTTATGGTTACCCATTTTTTGTTTTTTAATCCATTTGATATGAATTCCCCCAGGGAACCCTAATTTAAATTAAAGCATATATATAAAAGTAAAATTAATGGATTGAAATTAAATGGGTATATATGTCTTGGAAGTCTTCTTTGTCTTGAAGCTTAGTTTCTCAATTTGGTTGCCTTGTAAAAAATTTAACTTTGTGATTATTTTTTAATTATTTGTTGTTTGGCATTTTTCCATGGTAACAGATCCAGATGCGGAGGTGATAGCACTATCTCCCAAGACCCTAATGGCAACAAACAGGTTTATATGTGAGGTGTGCAACAAAGGGTTCCAAAGGGAGCAAAACCTACAGCTTCACAGAAGAGGACACAACCTGCCTTGGAAGCTTAAGCAGAAGACTACAAAAGAGCCAAGGAGAAAGGTTTATCTGTGTCCTGAGCCCACATGCGTCCACCATGACCCTTCAAGGGCTCTGGGTGACCTCACTGGGATTAAGAAGCACTATTCTCGCAAGCATGGTGAGAAGAAGTGGAAGTGTGAGAAATGCTCAAAGAAGTATGCAGTTCAATCAGATTGGAAAGCCCATTCTAAGACTTGTGGCACCAGGGAATACAGATGTGACTGTGGCACTCTCTTCTCCAGGTAACACTTCAATTAAACATGTTACCCTTTTTCCAAACAGTTATTTTTATTATTATTATTATGCAATTTTTAGTCACAGGCTAGATATACAAAGCTAGCTATAGGCTAACACGGAAATGGTAATAAACAGCAGAAGGAAGAACTGTTTTTGTTTGGTTTTGGCTATAGTTTGGGTTGGCTTAGGGCTTATTAGATTCTTCAAGTGGCTATAGTGAGGAAAAGGTCTTAGATGCTTTCTTTATGTATTGACTATTGAGTTTGGCTTGGTTTGGTTTTGCCTTCGAGTTGATTGATTAAGATTCTGTCCTCTCTCTCTCGTTTGGTTTCCTTTGTCATCTTTCATTTCTATTGGTACGATAGGCAAGTAAAATGGAAGGAAACATCCCCCCACGTGAATGATCTCTGGAAACTGCCTTGGTCGTAAGGGTATCAGATAAATAAATAAAACACACGGAGGAACGGCAACCTCAAAAAAGCATAATCAAAATGGAAAAAAAAAAAAAAAAACTCCACCTTTCCCATTTTACCTCGGAAACACCGCTGTTTTTTGCCCATTTCTTTTTCTACTATTCACGTGTTGCTATGCCATGAAGAGGAGAGAGAGAGAGAGAGAGAGTGTATGTGTGTGGGGTGTTGTGATGTGTTTGTTTACCAGCTTTGTTTTCTTCTGGGTTGGCTAGAAGTGTTCAGTACTGTGCTCTTGGAGGTGCTCCTTTTCATGATATAACGTTAGGGCCTAATCGATCAAGCAATCAACTCCACCCTCTCTCTCTCTCGTGTGTACTATTTTTCTTTTTCTTCCACATGATTAGAAGTTTAATTTGGTGGAGCGAGTGATCATGCTGCTGCATTCAGATCAGATCTGTACAGTGCCTAATAAATGTTCATTATTGAATACAAAGTGGGAACATCTCGTTGACAATTTTGATGACATAGAAGTCAAACTGATCAATCCAGTTTGAGCACGATCCCAGAATCGTTAATGTTCTTTGATTGATCCATTGATTTTCTCAACATTGAATACATTCCTCACTTCCATTTATTGAACATTGCACTTCTTAATTGATTGAGATCATTGATCTTTTTATCAAGTTTTGGTGAATTTATTCCACCTACCAGCCTTTATCTTAATTATGTCTTTTAGGGAATTTTCAGCTATCTTCTTAATCACTTTTAGAGTTGTATATTCACGTAACTTTTTTAATCTAACTACTCATTTCATAAATGAACGCAAATATTTGTCCTCGGGTCAATTAAGATTTTTATTCTTTTATTTAGATGTTAAGATTTTTTTACGGGATTTTGGGGTTAAGATTTCTATTGTCTTTTACTTGGAAAAGCCAAGTCCTACTTCTAGTAATGTATGTATATTTCAGGATATGTGACAGCTTTAAATATCATTGTTACAGTGTTTCTGTATATGTAACATTTTTTAAAAATATATAAATAAGTTAAGGTTAAAAACCTTCTCAGAAAATCCGTCTTCAAATCTCTCTCTCTTATAATAATAATAATAATAATTAGCTCTCCTATATATATATATATGAGATATGTTATTCTAGCTACTTTTTTTTCTGTCTATCACTCTAAAAGACACATTTAGATCCGAATTTAAAGAGGAGAGAGAAAAATAAACGTTAATTAAGATTCTTATTCTAACGGTCTTTTAAAGTGGTAGGCAGAAAAAAAAAGTAAGCAGAATAGCTTATCCACACACACACATATATATATATGGATAAACATTTTTACAGCCACTTTAGATAAGGTTATCTACAACTACCATTTATAACTATATTCTCCCGAGAGATATAGTCATAATTGTAAAGTTGTTTTTTTTTTCTCTCTCTCCAATTACTTTTCAGAACTTGTTTGCTGACGTTGAGAGAGAGAAAAAAGTAACTTTAATATTATAACTATATTCTTCCAGGAGAACATAGTTATAAACGGTAGCTGTAGATAACTTTATCTAAAGTGGCTGTAAAAATATTTTTTTTTTTATATATATATATATATATATATATATATATATATATATATATATATATATATATATATGCTCTCTTAATAAGCTTTGACAACTTGATAATTAGTGAAGTGATAAATTCTTGATCTATTTAATTAATATTTTTTCCGGTGACTACGAAAAAAGTGATATTTTACTTTTAATGTTTGCAAGTTGATGCTGTAAGCCTGAAACCGATAAGTTATGAGTTTCAACTAGTATGTCAGAATATTTCTCCTTATAATTTCTTCTTCTCCTCATAATAGTTTAATTTTATTTCACTCGATCAATTATCATCATGCATATATATTGTCACATAAATGGTAACACACGAAAGAAGAATAGTTCTAGTAAGTAACATGAGAAATATAAAGGATTAATATTTGAAATTATTAAATAATCACTGCAGACGAGACAGCTTCATCACCCACAGGGCCTTCTGTGATGCATTGGCTCAAGAGAGTGTGAGACAACCTCCTAACCTTAGCGGTGCAATTGGGAGCCACCTATATGGAAGTAGCAACATGGCTTTAGCCTTATCTCAGGTGGGTCCACAGATTTCCAACATGCAAGACCAAAATAACCAATCTCCAACTGAACTATTGCGTCTTGGCGGTGGTGGTGCCGGTCGAACCGGACAATTCGACCACATTCTCCCACAATCACTCGGTTCATCACCCTTTAGACCTTCACAACAACAAACCGTTCATTCTCCAGCTTCATTCTTCATGTCTGAATCAAACCAAAACTACCACAACAATTCTCCACAACAACAACAACAAGGGTTGTTGCAGAACAAGCCATTCCAGGGACTAATGCAATTGTCTCATCATGAAGTACTTAACAATCATAATCATGGTGCCAACCACTTCAACATTCCCTTCCTTTCAAGTAATAGCACTAACAGCAGCAACAACTCCTTCTCTGAACACTTCAACACTACTACTACTGGAACAGGAGGCAATAATGAAGGGACAAATTTCTTCACTACTATGATAGGTGGTGGTGGTGGTCACCAAACAACAACAACTTCAAGTGCTCCTTCTCTCTTCAGCGGTACTTCTCTTCAAAGCAACAGTGCAATATCTCACATGTCAGCAACTGCACTGCTTCAGAAAGCTGCTCAAATGGGTGCAACTTCAAGCAACAGCACTGCCTCACTTCTTAAAAGCTTTGGAAGCACTTCTTCTAGCAGCGGATCCAAATCTGATCACAGGCCGTTGGTTGCTGCAAACTATGGAAACATTTTCGGAGGAAACGAACAGAGCAATCTACAAGACTTGATGAACTCATTTGCTGCTAGTGGGAACTCTTCTATATTCGAAACTGGGTCTTCTGGAGGACTTACTGGGTTTGAAGCATATGATCATAACAACAACACAAATAGGGACCCTAATAAACTTCAGTCAATGAACATCGGAGGCTCTGATAGGCTCACCCGTGATTTTCTAGGTGTTGGTCAGATAGTAAGAAGCATGAGTGGTAGTGGTGGGGTTTCACAAAGAGAACAGCAACAGCAACATGGTTTCAGCTTGAGCACTTTGGAGGCCGAAAGAAATGCTACGGCGCCGTCAGGGCAATCTTTTAGAGGAGGAGGGAATTTTCAGTGAGAAAATCATCATCACATGAAAAGAAAGTACAAAAGGTACGTCAAATCGTCAACTCAAAAAAATTAGTTACCTATTATTATAAAATAATTATTGGGATTAAAGGAGGATTTCCTTGGCAAATGTGTATGTGTCTAGGGGTTAACTTTTTATTGGTCCATGAATATTCCAAAGATGCTATTTTTTTATTTCTTCAGAAAAAAAAGGTATGTGCTCTGACACGTTGTCTTGCATGGGGTGGACAGCGACGTCCTGCAGTACTTTGTTTCTTCTCATGTCTTCTCGTTTTTATTTTCTTTCTTTCATTTTTGGATATATTTTTGGGTTGGCAGTCACGAGTGCCAAACTTGTGGGGCGTGACTGCTCTTATTATCATCTTGTCATTGCCACATCATACGCATACATGTATAAAATGATAATGGATGTTTTCGTGTGGAAAAGTAATTATGTGATCATATTATTTGATCATAATTATTAATTTAAATATCATATATTTTTTTAAATGAGAGGATTAATTTCCGTATAAAATTGAAAGCCTGCAGCTGTATTTTTAACATTTTTTTTAAAATTTCAATTGATTCTGGACAAATTCCAGAAACTTTTATATAAAATAATTAGGGGAGATTATATTTATAAAAAAATTTCGTACAAACTATACTAAGCATGACTGGTCAGACTTCAATCAAGAGTGTATAACTGGTCAGACACAGTATAATTTGTAAACAAAAAGTTTATAAATATAATCCTTCCCAAATATTTAATATTTAATCGTGTAGTCTAGACTAAATGTTCGTGTTGGTAAATGTTAGCCCACTGTCATTAAATCATGATCATTTTTCTTATGTATTATATTTGTTTATTAATTTTATTTGATGAAAGGTTTAGTTGCTGTATGATAGTAAATGGATGCAATTTTTTTTAAGGAGTAAACGTTAAATAAATAAATTTACTGGTAATGATTTTTTAATGTTTATTTCCCCTAAAGCCGTGCTATATTTCACTAAATTATAAAGTTAGTTTTGACTAATAGTGAGAGAAATGCATGTTCATTTCTCCTTATCCCAACTAATTATCTAGTTCCTTAATACAAAAGCAAATTGCTTAAGGCTCTCTCTCTCTCTCTCTCTCTCTCTCTCTCTCTCTCTCTCTCTATATATATATATATATATATATATATATATATATATAATTCGCATCTCTCTAGGCAATTAATAGGGACTTGATTCAATGAAAGAACGTGTACTTTGGCAGATTGCTTATATTCTAGTATAATATATTCTATCCTTTGTTCTTAAGTTTGAATTCCTGACACCTCTCAATTAATTGTATGCATTGTATTTTGAATTACTTTTTGAAACTTTATGTCTTTGTTATAAGTTATTAATTAGTTCTATTTGTCGCACTATATATAGGCCAATTCGAATTAGTTGATGTTCTACTTTAGCTAAGTAAAGACCAAACTTTTGGAATTATCTCTTTGTTTCAGCGGCAATAAGAATCACAAAATTTATGGTTTGGCCTTTTGCAGGGATTTCAGCTTGTTCAATTGAAACTTGACTATCTAGCTCATCGATCTAATTAAGGTTTTCTGATAGCAGCATTAGGGAAGCATGTGGGAGTTTCTGGATTTTATTAATGGCGCAAGCAATTTAGGCTTCTTCAACTCAGTTATATCTTTATGCTTTTTTATCAACCCCCTCCCCCCCCCTTTCTACAACTTTATTCGGATTATAAACAAACTAGCTCCAAGATTTTCGTTGGTTTAACTTAATAGGTTTTGTTATTGGACAATGCATTAGTTATATTTTAATTCGATTACCAGTTCAGACTTTATTCATATACATGCTTTAGCTTTTTATGCATAAATATGAATGGACAGCTTCTGTGCATGATGGGTCCCGTGATATCATATGCTTTTAAGCAACGATTTTAAAACTAGATTAGTAGTAAGAGTAAGAATATTCTAACTACTAAAAATTCTCACTACTAACTTACTACTCATAACATCACCATTGGATCAAAGAGAATATTAAAAAGTTTTTAAAGATAGAGAAAATGTTAATCTAACGGTGATTAGATATGTAGTAAATTGGTAGTGGAAAATTTTGGAAGTGAAAATATCCCTCCTCTAGTAGTAATTGGTGAAGACATTAGTTCGACCATTGTTGAATCAATGTCAAATAAGACATATATATATATATATATGAGTTTTGATTTTCTCATGTTGCATGAGAATTGAATTCTCATGTTGTGACTCAACTTGTTGATGGTCCCACACTTATTAAAAAAAGAAAAAATAGAAAGAAAGCTTTGTACGCAAATCGAAGAATCACAACATGAGAAAACACTTCTCATGCAACATGAGAAGTGTTTTTCTCTCTCTATATATATATAGGGTTTTATTATTCTCATTTTACATAAGATAATTATCTTATGTTGTAGAGAGAAAATAGATGGGTCGCACATTACAAGAAAAAAGGTGAGGTGCGAAAATCGAAATGAGAGAGTAAGAAAGAAGTTATCTTATATAAAAGGAGAATAGTATTTCCCATATATATATATTAAGCAATGTTATATGCCTCATGCAAGATAAGAAATTAATAATAAGATATTAAATAATAATCATTTAACAAATATCCCATGGAATAAAACAAAGAAATTAATATATACAACATATAAAAGTTAATATATAGAATAGTGGTTGGAATATCTAAACTTACAACATATCTGAAAACTTAAGAGAGCATTAAGTCATCTCGTGATTTAGTTAATAGTTATACATGGCCCTAGTAATATAGAGATTTGTAATTTGGTATGGGAAAATATTTTCTCATGTTATTTGGAGAGAATGTTCCCTCTCCTATACAAAAAAAAAAAAAAAAAAAAAAAAACGAGGGTCCCTTTAATCTTTTTTTTAACAAATAGTGGACACCACATATTTTATATCTATGATATGAAACGAGTTGTCTCCTATTAATAAATCTCATTTGTTATTGAGTGAAACACCTAAACATACAACGTATATAAAAGTTAAGAAAAAATTGTAGTCACAAGTCAGTAGAATAGTGAGTGGAATATCTAAACCTACAACATATGTGAAACCTTAAGAGATGTTTGATAGAGGAAAAAAAATTTTATTAGAAAAAAATAATTTATGGGAATATGATGGGAATTTTTTTTACTGGGTAAGTTATTAAAACGTATTTGGTAGGCCGAATTTTTTTCGAAAATTTTGAGTTAATTTAGTGATGTTGTGTGGTAATTTTCCCACCACATGGAAAAATAACAATTCCACTTCTTCAATGGTAATCTTCCCCAACTATTTTACATAAAAAAGTAAATGGTGGGGAAAAAAATTTCTCAGCTATATTTTTATTTCATCTCCTACCAAATATAGGCAAATAACTTTTTCACCCTATTTTTCTAGAATTTTTTTTTTTCACCTCCTGCCAACCCTAAGAGAAGAGTAAGTGATCTCATGACTTACAAGAGTCCAGTATATATAGATTTGTAATATCGAATTGGGCTTTCATTTGCCTCTAAATGGTTTATGTTGAAATGGGAAAAAAAACTAATTTAAACTGGTTTTTACCAGTTCAATCGGACACCCTATTTGATTTACTAATTAATTTTTTGGTCAAAATGTCCGGTTGATCATTTTTCTTTTCCTTTTAATCAGTGTTATTAACTATTGAATGGGATTACTTTGTGGAGGTTATTGGGCCTGGGTTCATTTATTGGGTCCATCAAATAGTGTATAAGGTCTGAAAATTGACTACCTATGATAACTTGGACTAGTCTTTTGAGTCACATGGCTCAACTTATCTAAAGTCCCTTGGTTAGTTGAACTTGGGATTGTTCCTCTTATAGGCTGGATTTTTTTATGGGATTATATTTGGTCATGTTACATGATATAACTTATATCATGTCGTAGAGATAAAGTTGGTGGGGTTCACTGTTTAAATAAAAAATAAAATAAAAATTTGTTATGGACCTGAGTAAGGCTCATATTCACAAGAAGCCCAAATCATACAAGCCCAAAGGTAAGCACTATAAATAGGAGCTAAAGATCACAGGTATGACTGATCTCTCTTTAACCCTATTTTACGCAATCACAGAACGCGCACACACACCTCATTGGCTGAGGCCGTCATAAAGTGTGTAGTGATTTGCTGACCCTAAGATACTTAGTTCATAGGTATCTAAAGATAAAGCACAAAATCCAATATCAACCATCTAACCATCGGTTAGACATCTCTGCCTCAGGCAAAACAAAATTAAACAATGGATCCTACCAATTTTATCTCTACAACATGATATAACTTGTGTCATGTAACATGATGATTATATTTCCCTTTTTGGGTTTATCATCTATCATTTAACATGACCACAAAAAGTTTCCTACACACACAATATTTTGTGGGGCCCGCAGCAAAAAAAAAAAAAAAAAACTTTGACACGCAAAACGAATCTCTATAACATAACACAATCACTTTTCCTACAACATAACTTTTATAAAACGTAAATTACTAACCACTTGAACTTTTATCTAATAAAGTAAATTACTAACCACTTGAACTTTGATGCAGAAGCCATATATATATTTTTTTTTCTTACACGAAGCCATATATCTTTATTGAGGGATGATTTGTTTACATTTTTTTTATACATTTTTATAAATTATACTATATATTCTCAAAAATACATAATATAACTTAATGTATTTTCGAGAATACATAATATAATTTATAAGAATTTATAAACAAAAAGTTTATAAATATAATTCTCTCCTTTGCCAATGTGCAACTTCCTTTGTTGATAATTATAATGCTATAGCAAGTGCAAGAGAACAAGTTTTTGACAATACCCTCACCATAGGTGATCGATCCTCAAATAGACCTTTCACCATGATGCGCGTGGCGTGGCGTGGCGTGGCGTGGCGGTGCACATGATGACAGTGTTTTACCCGTAAGAAAAGAAGAAAGAAAGCGGAACAGTTTAAAACACCCCTGTATGGGAAGAATTCGTTTATAAATTTTTTATACAAATTACTAAGTATTACCCGTCATACATTCTTGATTAAAGTATGACTAGTCATACTCTATGAAACACCGATTCGGATACGGCATTTCCGATACGTTCTCGACACGTTACCTTAAAAATACCAATATTTTGATACGTTCCGATACGTCTTAATAGTAAATAATATTTTTAATATAATTATTTATATTACTTTTTCCCTTTACTTTTTTTTATTTATAATTAGATAAAAAATATATTAAAATATATTAATGAATAATAGTTATTAAAGTTGTGTTTTCATTAAAATAATAAGTTTTTTAACTTAAATTCAATCCATATGAATTAGGTTAGTCCAAGTCTAATTTTGTTAGCCCAAGCCCAATTCATTCCAAAAAAAGCCCCATAATCAGATTAGGTTAATATAAAGTTAAAAGCCTAAGTTTTCATCCCCTTCACCATGGTAGTTAAAATCGAGATTTTACCTAAAATAGGAAGAAGAATAAAAAATCGTAAAACGTAAAAAAAATCGTAAAAAATCATAAAAACGTTTGGAATTTTGATGAAATCGTTTTGATTAAAAAAAATCGTAAAATCGTATATTTAAATCAAGATTTTAACTACCATGCCCTTCACCTCCTCATCCGCCGCCACAATGCTTTCTCTCTTTCTCTTTCTCTCACACGCACAATATTCTTTCCTCTCCTCTCTCTTTCTCACAGCTAACAAGGAAGAGTTGAAGACAAACCAGAGGCAGAGCATAGAGAACGTGACGCTCAGAACGGGACGATGGAGCAGGCGAGCAACTTAGAATGTGACGGTGGACCACCTCAGAATGCGACGGTCAAAGCGCCTCAGAACGCTACAGAATGCGACGATTGGGGTCAGGACGGTGGAGCAGCTCAGAATACGATTTCTAAGTGCGACGGTCAAAGCGCCTCAGAACGCTACAGAATGCGACGATGGAGCAGGAGCTTCGAGCAACAAATTTAGGAATTTTTTTTGGGGGAACCCAATTTATTTTGGTTGACCGTATCGAATGCTATTGACCCACCCAATATGGCAAAATAGGTATCGGAAGCGTATCCGTCTGGAACGCGTATCCTATTCGTTGGAATTTTTTTGTAGTTTGTAAACAAAAAGTTTATAAATATAACATTCCCTATATATATATATATATGGGAAAAATATTTCTGCAGTTAATGCAGATAAATTATCTGCATTTTTTTTAAAACGATGTCGTTTTGGTATTGAAATCTTAAAAAATTATAAATATAAAGACTATTATAACCCTGAAATAAATTAAAATTATAAAAACACCATGATTTTCACCCAAAACGACGTCGTATTGGGCTTACTGCAGATAACTTATCTGCAGTAATTGCAGAAAAAACGAACCCTATATATATATATATATATATATATATATATATGGGAAGGATATTGTAACAACCAATTAATGTTACTACCAATCAATTTCACCATTAGATCGATTATGTTAATCTAACGGTTATATTTATTTCCATCTTTGTATGATCATGATTCCTCATATTTAATACTTTATATTTATTTTCACCCTTATATGGTTATAATTTCCCGTATATAAATATGAAAAATCATAACCATACACCTGTCACTGTACGTAAAGCGGTTGTAGAAATAATTTTACCTATATATATGGTTTAACGGATCTGAAGTTTGATGCGGTCAAAAAATTATAACTATATATTATAGATAGTACATAGTTATAATATTAAAGTTGTATTCTTTTTCTCTTTATAATCTAACTATTTATTACGAATAATACATAATTATAATATCAAGGCTGTTTTCTTTTTCTCTCCTAAATAACTTTTCAGTTGTCGAGTGACATAGGAGAGAAAAAAATAACTTTCATATTATAATTATGTATTAACCTTAGTACATAATTAAATTTCTAAAGAGAGAAAAGAACACAACTTTTTTTTTTTTGATAAAGAACACAACTTTAATATGATAATTATGTACTACCCATAATATATAGTTATAATTTTTTGACCACACCAAACCTTAAATCTGATCACAAGACAAATCATTTTGCCATATATATTACAAAAAATTTATTTGAATCTGCACATATCCCTCTGATTTCTTTGATGAAAAAAAGACTAAATTTCTTTTGTAATAATTAAATAAATTTATTTAAAAAGCTAAAAAAAATTAATCTCAGTGCCTCTCTTAAAAGATAAAAAAAAACTTATAATATCATAATCATAAAAACATTTTATTTTTAAATATCAAAATGCATCATATATTTAAAAATCCTATATTTGAATGAAGTGAGATATTTTTTGAGACTCAGAATAAAAAATAAAGGTGAAAAATTACTACTGATCCTTTTAATAGTGTAGATATAATGCATACAGTTCACAGTCTAGTTTTTTTTTTTTCCCTTTATTTTTTTTAAATGACTTGAATTATTCATAAATGCTCGGCAAACACGCCTCCATCTCCCCACTCAATATCTCAAAATACAGTTAAGAATATACTAGCGGGGTGTTTGTGTTTAGTTGTGGATAAGAGCATCAATGTATTGTTTTTCCCAAACACCGAAACCTTTCGGTCCTCAAATTCAACTAAAATGCAGCAAATTTGACACTAGAATCAAGCATCAGGTACAATTAAGTGTAGCACTACATGTAGCATTAGGGATGGCAAAAACAAGGCAACCCGTCCTAAATGAGCTGGGTTGGGTTGGCCTAAATGAGCTGTCAACCCGACCCGATATAACCCAGATCCAAACGAGTCAGCTCGCGGGTCAAACGGGTCAGCTCACGGGTTGAATATTTTTTTTTTGAATTGGGGTTTTTGAACAGGTTCGTGAATTTCCTTCCAAATTGTTTTTCTTCTGTGAAGTGGAACCTGGGAGTGGGGGTGAAACCCTAATTGTTCTTAGCCATGTTGTGTATAACAGGATGAAGGACAAGTACCCTGATTTTGTGGACAGATTAGAGGAACATGGTTTGTTGTACATTAGGGTTTTAGGGAAAGACGACAATCCTTCATCCCCAATTGGCCGTGGCTGGAAATCAAACTTCTTGACCAGCAATAAGGCCATCGCCGAGCAAAGGTTTCTGCTTTTTTAAAAGGATCCTCTTTATTTTTATGTGAAGAAAAAATGTTGCATATTTGATCAGTGAGTTTATGTGTAGCTCTTATTCTTCATGCTTTGGCAATGGTCTCACTTGGAATAATTTGCAGGGCTGCTAAACTGGGTATGAAGCTGGAATGGTTGGAAGATGGAGGAGTGAAAACAATTATAGGTCCAATCTCGGGTGTAAAGTATGATGAGAAAAGACAACGCAAGATATGGTTTAATAGCATGGTGGCAGCTTACATTGGGTGGGAAGATGAACGAAATGATCCTGTTAGGGCTGCGTACAACCCGCGAGCCAACCCACGAGCCAATATTTCGAGTTAACCAACCCGCGAGCCAACCCACTGGCATCATTTCTAGTTAATCTGCGAGTTTTTTTCGAGCCAACCCGCGAGCTTTTTTCCGAGCCAACCCGCGAGCTGATTATCGAGCCAACCCTAACCCGGCTCGAGTCGAGCTGGGTTAAGTTTTCTGGCTCGTTTATTTTTTCGAGTCAATCCTAACCCGACCCGTTTTTTACGGGTTGAATGCGGGTTGGGCCGGGTTGGCCCGTTTTGCCATCCCTATGTAGCATCATCCACCAAAAAAAGTTTCCGCGCAAAACTAATTAATAGACGTACAGGCAGCAATGATAGGAAACAAATGTTGAAGAGAGCAAATTACGCAAAAGGAAATCATAGGCGAAATAAGAGCATCAATGTATTGTTTTTCCCAAACACCGAAACCTTTCGGTCCTCAAATTCAACTAAACTGAATGCAGCAAATTTGACACGAGAATCAAGCATCAGGTACAATTAAGTGTAGCACTACATGTAGCATCATCCACCAAAAAAAGTTTCCGCGCAAAACTAATTAATAGACGTACAGGCAGCAATGATAGAAAACAAATGTTGAAGAGAGCAAATTACGCAAAAGGAAATCATAGGCGACTTATCACAGCTTCCACCTCTGAGGGTGTATAAAGATGATATGTTGGAGCCACCTTGGCAATGTCAACGTTATTGGGGGTGACCTAAGATGAAAATAAAAAAGAAAAAATTATATTTCATTTTCCATTCCATTTTGGGGGAAGGGGGGACACAATTGGCAGTACATGCACTTAATTTTAACCTTACCTTCTCTTCCATAACTTGCTTCAGAATGGATAAAGCAATAGTCTCGGCTTCTTGAAGAGTTAGGTCCTGCACAACGTAATAAATTAACACTAAATTGTCTTTTCATGTCATCTTAATGCCTCTACCATGAAAGATAATCCTTCAAAGCAACAAGACGGAAACTCCAAAACAATTCAGGAGCATGTTAATTTGAACACAAATGGCGTCACATTAATTTGACAATTGACATCATCAAAACATTTTACCAGTTTAACATTTTCCAGACGAAAAACACATGAGACGGACATAAATTGGACAAAAATAATTATGCTTTGGAGAAATGTGAAGTTGTAAACAAAAAAGGAACACTGTCAACTAAACAGTTAACTAGGTTATACTTACTTGGCAGCACAGGGATAGGATACAACAGGAATTTTCTTCTTTCAAAAAAATCAATTCTGCTCATCATTGATAAGATTTATTTTATCTTCTCATGAATTATTTTAGTACCTAAGAGGGCAAAAGGTCATGGGCTCGAATTCGATAAACACTCTCTTTGCAAATATGCAAAGGTCAGACAAGGATGGCCCTCACTCTACTCTCACTAGTCGGAGTTTAATGGGGAATGGATTTATTGTTTTTTATTTTATTTTATGTTTATGAATTACCTTAGTACCGTAGTAAATAACGTCTAAGAGGTAACACTATTCCAACAATTTCCAACAATGTAGAATTCCCCAAAAATTAAATTTTACTTCATGATTTACCTAATTTTCATAATTCATGAGAACATCAACATCAACAAGATTGGGATAAAAGTGTTGTTGATGTTGATGATCTCATGAATTAAATGAAAGGTAAATCTTGAAAGTAAATTTTTTTTTTGGGATTTCTACATTGTTCGAATAGTGTTACCTCTTAGACATGTTATTTATACCGGTACTAAGGTAATCATTGTATAGCATGTTTTCGTTCTTCTCTACCTGACCTGTCAAGAATTACGGGTTCATGTCTCCTCATTTTTATATGTTTTCATTCATTTTCCACTTACCAATCCCAGCCAAGTATAATTTTACTGTTATAAGCACAGAAGGTTGAGAAACAACCCACACTAAGAACATGGATACCTTGTTGTATTGTTCTTGCAGGGAACTGTCTGCACCTTCCGACCCTGAACCAATAGCTTTTGCATTGCATTGCCAAAATGTGCCAGATGGATCGGTGTAATATCTGCAAATCAGAACATCTCAGTGCAGTAAGAATAAGAAGTCCAAAATGATAAAGGGTGTGAACAAGACCAGACCAGCAGCAACAAATTAAACAGCATCGTCTAGTGACTTAAGCCTTTATGTGGAGGTGAGGTACACAACTACACCCCTCTTGTTTTAACATTAAGGTAAAAAAAGTGATAAGTTGCAACCAGTAACTGGTTTCAATGGAGAAACTAAGATCGATATATTTTGCTCTCTGAGTTGAACTTGCAGGGTAGACAGCCGAACCACACACACCAAAAATAATCAATGTATTTGCACAGCAAACCAAAGTTAAGAGAAGGAGGTACATTGCAGAACCTAAAACGGCATTCTCTTTAAACGATAAAAAGAATGATAAGAAGTGAGGCAGTAATAAATGACTATGAAATAGCTTCCAAGAACTTCACAGTTCCTTTGAGAAAGGACGAAGAAAAATAATATAGAAAGGAAGCGCATAAGTTATTCTCTCAGGATCCGGAAAAAGAAGAGAGAAATTACAGAAAAGGAATTATTGGAAAAAAATCTGTCAAATTTAGCAACAGTTGAACACCCAAGTAGTTGATCAAGTCAATAAGTGGTTACTTATAAATCACTCTTTGAACATGATTGACCAGTAAAATTGTAATTGTTCTTGAAATATTTTTGCCAAGATTTCCTTTCTATGTAATTTCACGCTGATCCCCCCCCCCCCCCAAAAAAAAGAGCATAAGAAACAAGGAACAACAACATCAATTCAAAAAAAGATCACCAATCTCATATAGATTTAAACAAACAAACCTTTAAAGCAATCACTGGATAAAAACAGAAAATGTGCCAAAAGAACACTTCCATCACATTACGCACATGCAGACATTACTTAACAGAAGGAACAAATACTTACAAACTAGGTCCATTCTCATCATGGCCAGCAATGAGAAGAGACACTCCAAATGGTCGAGACTGCAAAAGAGAAAAGATTGCACATGTTAAAATGCATACCCGTTGATCTCCTGCTACAGGACTGTCACCATTTAGTATTTTGTACAAAAGAAAAAGGTTATTGGCACATGCAACTGAAACAGTCTATCCCAAAAGAACATTACCTGAGGAATTTTACCCTTAATTAGAAAAGTTGTTTGTTCAACAATTGATGTAATACATAGATAAGGTGCATCCCAAAATTTTAACGTAATAATAACTCTTTATATCTCCAATTAACATTCGTGAAATGCAATGTATAAGGCATCGGTATTTCTAGATATGTAAATAAGGAGCAACTCAGCAAGCAATATTCATGAATTGGTGGGCCTAAACAAAGCATGATAAGCAAGAAAACAAAATAGACATAAATATCAAAACTAAGAAGCTCTTTACCATGGATTCTTCATCTCCTTCACCAAAACGCAAGGCTAGATCACAAAGAGCTTGAGTTGTTGACTCTACAGTCATCGGTTCACCATAGGAGAACCTATGATTCTGTGAACAATAAACCAACATATATTTACACACTCATTAGCTAATCAACTACCTACTACGTCCTATGAGATTAACAATACCTGAGTTTCCACTCGTGCATGCTCAACAAGTGTTCGAGCATCAGCAATCAATCCACTCATTGCACAACCTATATGATCATCGATTTCCATAATTTTCTCCACACTGCTAGGCTCCTGAAAGAGAATTTTTTAAAATAAAACAATATTAGAAGTTTCATGCAAGCAAACAAATCACAATGCAAAGAGAAAATGATTACAAGACAATCATATTTCTTTAAGCCAAATAAAATCCAGATGAACAATGAGTTAGGTTATAATATAATTAGAGATTAAGAGGCTTATTGCATGTAGAATCTAACAATAAATGATCTAATCCTTTGATCCCCAAAGAAAAATAGATATCTTTTAGCCTGAAACAATATGAACAATAGAAGGAGAAAAGAAGATCAAGGTAAACAGCATTATTCTTCATGGTATATAGTCATATGCACAGCACACATTGTATCTAAAATGAACATCGATTATCAAAAATCAGAAGTAGATCCAAAAATCAACAGGATACCCCTCGAAATTCAATTTAAGCGGAGCACATTTGGGTCAACAATCGATATTTTGCATATACATCTTTCTTACCTGAACAACATCAAATTGTACAATGATGGCTAATAGCACATTCATGCGTTGAAGTGTCACAATAAGATGATAAAATTCAACTAATGTAATTCAAAATAAAATAAAATGTAACAAAGCCAGACCAGCAGCGGCGAAGTTATACGCTTTTCAACTGCAAGGACCACACCCTCTTTCGTCTTCAACCCAATAGCAGTTGATCCCAGCTGCAATCCAATAAAAACCCATTTACAAACACAAACATGCCAACACAAAAGTTACATTTTTTTCATACAAGTCCACAAATTTTTCTTGTAGTTGTAAAACCCTTTTCTTATCTTCTTTTTTTCCCCTTACATGTTGATTTGCCTGATAAAAATAACAGAAAATGGAGAGATAAGGGGGAAGCAGCATACCTTGATGGCCTCGATTGCATATTCAACCTGAAACAAACGGCCTTCAGGAGAAAAGGTGTTGACTCCTCGGTCATACTCAGTCCTATTTCACTCACACAAATGACAATTAAACAAACATTAGATTTCGGGAGAACCCATTCATCAATTAAATCGAACAAGATGGAAAAAAAAAAAAAAACCCTGAAATGGATTTTGCAAACAAAAGAGGGAGAAGTCACCTTGTGAGAAACATCTTCGATTCGATTCGATTCGATGAAATCACTGCATAAAATGGCGAAGGCCAAAGAGATTAGAATAAAGGCACAAAAGAGAAGAGAATGAGAAGAGGGAAATTGCGAGTTACCCAAAAGGCACTTCGTTTTGCTCCTTCCTCACTGTAGTCTCTGAGGGACGAGCATAGGTCGACTTTTGCTTATTTTCTTACTTGCTCGAGGGGTTGTGTGAAAGCCAAAAAAAAAAAAAAAATTGAGACCACGGTCTTTTTTTTCTAAGCCGTTGGATTCGACACCTTAGATGCGAATTTGCAGATCGTGTGGCACGTATTGGGATTTTCTTTCTTTCTTTTATTTCTTTCATCTAACTAGTATTACGATGGAGAAAAATAAACGGATTTTAACTGATATATTTAAACTGAATTTATTGTTATCACAAACATTGTATGTTAATAATAAATATTAAATTATTAATATAATTAAAATACAATGTTAATTATTTCTTACAAAGGATGTTTAAGTGATATCATATGAATTAAATTTCTATTATAATAAACTCGAATAAAAAAATTTCAACCAAAAACCAGTAATTTAAAAGATTAGTAAAAAAGTTATACAAAAAAAAAAAAGATTAGTAAAAAAATTACTAAAAATGTGAATTAACTCATATATAATTGTTTCAGTTTAATTAGTGATCTTAAATTCGAATTCAAATTTTATAAATTAAAATCATATTTAGGAGAGTCTTATAATAAATATTTTTAAACATATTAATATTATTATTTATGTATAAGATATTAAATTAAGTTAAAAAAATTGTATTTCAACAAAATTATAAAGAATATAATATTATATAATATCGAGGTAGATATAGTCAACATTAAAGTGTGGACATATCATACATTAAAATTTCACTACATTTAATTTTTGCACACAAGCCTCATCCTCCTTTTTTGGGTGAAATAAACCCATCTCATTTAGTTGTGACTTGTGAGGTCGAGTTGGGTCTTTAGCATTCTTAATATTACTATTATTAAATTCGACCCGGGCATTGATCTGATTGAGGTATTGGATCACTAGTCGGATCGGTTGATCTGAATATATATAGATATATAAAAATATATATAAATATGAACATATAAATTCAATTATATTCTCCGTATCTAAAATGAATTAAACAAAGTTCACTAAATAAACTAAAAAACATAAAGCATAAATAAATAAAAATAAATGTTATTACTCAATTTAAATAGCAACTTAGAATCCTTATAAACATACTTCTCAATAACATTGAACTCATATTTTTTAAATTCAACTACATTAAAATGACATGTGTCACATTCTCTTAATTTATTATTCCGTAAATTGCTTCAGTATTGGAAGTTAAAATTTGAGGTCATTTAGAAGAGTATACTGACAAATAAAATTAAAAAAAAGTTTTTAAAATGAGTTCTACATTTTTTTTGAAAAGATGAAACAATTTTGATTTTTTGCTTTTTGTTTTTTTAAAAAAATGCATGATCTGACCGGGTCACCAATTTTGACCAGGTTTGGTCGGTTTTGTCCGAGTTTTGATCGAATTTAACCAGATCGATGCATGACTGGTCCAATATTTAACCCGAACCGATCCAATAACTGATTCGCCTCATTTCGGGTTGACCCGACCGGATGAGCCAGGTTTTACAACCGTGCTTAATATATGTAGTTGAATTATATGATTAGAATATTTGGTTCTTGTCAATAATAAGATGTCGAGAAATGAAAAAATGAGAAAAAAGAGTTAAGAGAGAAGGAATGAAAACGGAAAAGAACCAAGAGGATGGAAGAAGAATTATTTTCTTTCATGATTAAATATTTAAATGCCCCTTCATGATTGACTATTTAAATGAGGAAAAGGAAAAAAAAAATGAGACTTCTTTCACTTTATTTAATTTAAAATAAATTATTTCTCCTTTCTTCGTCATTAAAAATCTTTCAAAGAAAGGTTTGAATCAATTTTGTTTTTCTTTTGGTATCTTTTCCTCTCAATCAAACATAGTATTAATATTAAAAGTAGAGTTCAGGAAAATATCATAAATATATTAAACTTAAAAGAAAATGATTAATTAAATATAAATCATATTTAATTACTTGTTTATGAACCTCTATATATATAAAAACTCAGTTACCAATCATTTTTGCTTAACATGTTATCACGGTACATTGTTGGCCTTGGCCTTTCTGAACATTTCCAAAGATATTTTCATGGATATTTTCTACTTAGTGCATTTGTTCGAACCATATCCTAAAAATAATAAAATAAAATCCATTCATTCATTATCCAGAATTCGGACCTTCTCCTACGTGCCTTCATGTGAGCTCCATTCCATTTTTCTTCATTCCAATTTTGTGTTCCATTCTTTCTCACCCATGTTTGGACATAGCCCAATGCGTTTACATTTTTATCCTATAGGATATTAGGAATGTTCATTTTGCAACTTTATTTTGAAGTGACACTAAGACTTAAACTGATGCTGTTATCTGCAGGTTAAATTCTGTATGCACAGTGAACCACATATTTATAGAACCAAGAACTTGCATGAATAAACTTGAACGAAAAACAAATGATTCCGGTGGAGTGGCTTTGGAGAAGTTCAAAAGAGACAGCGTTTATATTGACAAAACTGGCAACTTAAGGAACTTCAATCACAAGAAATTGTCCAGGAAAAGATGTAATGCTGTGCTGTAACACAAGTTTGTTCACTTGTGTGATGAAACACGAGTTGGAATGTGCGTGTGTGTGTCATGTTTGAAAAGTGTGTTATTTTCTATGACCAGGTGGTTCTTTGAGAGGACGAGGATGGAAATACGGTTCTGGGTTTGTTGATGGGATATTCCCGGTGTTGAGTCCCAATGCACAGCAGATTCTGGACTACGTTCAAAAGGGTGTGGCTACTGAGAGTATTTGGGGTTTACTGGACATGCTTCCTGCCTCTCTTGACACATGGGATGATCTTTTCACTGTGGCTGTTCAACTTCGGATGAGGAAACAGTGGGATTCAATCATTTCGGTAAGGAACTTGTCAGAGAAGTATAAAAAACCATAAGGTAGCCTCACTTAATAATTTAAGATTTTGGGTTGAATTGGTTATTTACATAATATCATAACCTTGGTGTTACGGGTTTGATACTCACCGCCCCCGTTTAGTTAATAAATAAGTCTTATATGGTTCCTTAATACACGTAGGTGAGCCTGTGGCCCTGTGCATTATCCATCCTTTCAAGGCGTGTTAGAGAAGTATAAAAAACCCTTTAAGGTTGTAAAGAACCTTGGGATACACCACCCCAACAGCTAGCTCTTGGGGTGGTGATCTCAAGGTTCTTTACATGGTATCAGAGTCTCGCCGCCCTTCACTTTTTCTTGTGGACTTTCTTAACACAGGTAGGCTGGGCCTGTTGCATCTTCCACTCTTCAAGTCCAATGGGCTTTCGTGTGAGGGGGCGTGTTGAGATATATAGTCTCATATTTGTTGTATGTGCAACTAATGTGGAGTTTATAAGGTCTTGGACACTCCCACCCTTTGAGCTAGCTTTTGGGGTGGTGTATCCCAAGGTTCTTTACAAAGGTAACATCACCTAATAACTTAAGTTTTTAGGTTGAATTGATTCTTTAGAAAAACACATACTGCTGAATGCCCTCTATGAACAGATACTTTTCTCCAAAATCGAACAATTGACCTTTTGGTACATAATTGATATTCATAACAAAATAAAAAAAAAAATCTATAGTCACATTTAAGGTTATAGGTCGGATCTTTTTGCATTTATATGATACTCACTTAATTTATTTAGAAATCAAGTCACTTACATTTGAATATTTTCAACTCAGATATGTAGATGGATACTGATAAGGAGCTCCTTCAAGCCAGATGTGATATGCTATAATTTACTCATAGATGCTTTTGGGCAAAAGTTTCTGTATAAGGAGGCAGAATCCACATATCTTCAGCTTCTTGAGGCTCGATGTATTCCTACTGAAGATACTTATGCCCTTCTTATAAAGGCCTATTGCACGTACGGGCTGTTCCAAAAAGCTGAAGCTGTCTTTGCCGAAATGCGAAGTTATGGCCTTCCTTCAAGTATGTTCTGAATCAACTTGTTTACCCATACATGCTTAAAAAGAAATATGATCAAAGATTGGGGACTTGACATGTTGATAGTTCTCAAAATCATTATTAGTTTAACGCCATAAAAATATATCAACCACACAAATGTCTTTCATTTGTTGGAATTCTTTATAGCTTTCTTAGAGGTAGTTTGCAATCCATTATCTGATCTAGCATATTTACCTATGCTTTTTCTTCTGCAGATGTGGTCATTTAAGCTACTTCAAAGATGTTTAATACTTTGTACTGTAATCAGTTTAGCATATGCAAAGAAGGTTGAGATTGAAATGAGACTTGTTACTCTCAATCTTAAAAATGTTATAATTTTCCAACTCTGCTTGATATTGAGGACCTGGACAATCTAGGTAATTTTAGTATTCAAAAGTATGAGGACACTGCTGAGTTACATTAGTATAAATACCAATAAAAGGCACGTATAAAATAAGAAGAGGTAAATAGGCTATAATTTTTCCAAACAAAATGCCAGTTCATTGCTCTTTCCCCTGACCCCTCACGGTTCATGAATAAGTTAGACATGCCGTCTAGATATGTTGCAGACATTCTATTATGTCTGGGTTACCTGTATCAGTTCAGCAATTGTTTTTTTGATGTTGTTGGGAGACTAATTTCTCTGAGGTTACTAGGAACCTAGGATAGAGAAAAGGTTTTCTTGCCAAATTTTCTGGGCAATTATGTGATGAGCATCTAATTTTAGATTCACACATTAGGTAAGTGATAGGTACGTTGTATGCATCATGCTTACAACAACTTTAGTTTTCCTCTGCATTTAGTGAGTTTGATCCAAGATTTACTTTATAAAAACCATTTTTTTTGGACAACTTATATATGCATCCATTCAAGATAACTGGAAATTTGATCCTGTAAATAGCTAACCATTTATCAGAATGAATAACTCAGGTGCAGTTGTATACAACGCTTATATAAATGGATTAATGAAAGGAGGAAATCCTGACAAAGCAGAAGAGATTTTCCAAAGGATGAAAAAGGATGGCTGCGAGCCATCTACTGAAACTTATACATTGTTGATAAATTTATATGGAAAGGTGAGAATTTAAAGTTCTTAATTTTTTATCTAATATTTTGTTTTTTACGTTTTCTGTATGATCTAATGGGTTACAAAGTAATTTACATTCAAGGCATCAAATTTTGTTACTGTCTTTGACTAGGTCAAATTATATGTTATTGCTGACCTTCACAACTAGAAAGAATGGAATTTTTCATACGCCCTAAAGATTAGTACCCTTGATTAGAGTCAACATGATGCAGGATGAACTAGCATCAAGAAAGCCTAAGATCAAAATCAGATTGTTTGATTTACTTATGATTTATGGGGCTAATTATAATATTCGAAGATCTTTCTAGATCACAATGATCCAGTGTCATAAGGATGAGTAATCTGTTGACATTGTTAATTTTATATTTCAGGATTATAGGTATTTTAGTAATTTTTGTGTGTCTTGATCATATGATTTTATTCAGATGAGGTTTATGTTATTAATGTGATATTTGCTCTTCTTTTAATGTCACATATTTAGTAGTAGTTGGGAGTCTAAGTCAAGAGTATTGAGCTTTAAATTCACGACACCTAATTACTTAAGATATAAATTTTATGCAGGCTGGTAAATCCTTTATGGCCTTGAAAGTGTTCAATGAAATGATGAGCCAAAAATGTAAACCTAATATTTGTACATATACTGCTCTGGTGAATGCATTTGCCAGAGAGGGACTATGTGAGAAAGCAGAAGAAGTATTTGAGCAGATGCAAGAGGCTGGACTTGAACCTGATGTATATTCTTATAATGCCCTCATGGAAGCTTACAGGTTGTTATGGAAGATGGTATAAATGCCTTCTTGATTGACAATTTATTGTCCATTTAAATTGTTTTGTTCTATCCACTTGGTCTTTTAAAGGCTGTTATAGGTGTATAAATGAATATGGCAGTAATCAAAATCATGATATTTTAGATGTTTTTCACATGAACTTAAGGAATGGTGTAGGCTTATTTGATTTGTTCAATGGTCATTGAATGAAATAGGCTATCATGTAAAAATGTTATATTAATATGATGCATAATAATCGCAAACTTTTTGTTGTGAATCTTTCCCTCGGAATCACTTTGTCTTTGGAATCAGATTATTTGGATAAAACATATAGATGCTTCATTAGAATGGATTGGATGCTTGGGGAACAGTCAACGGAACTCCGGTTCCTAAAATTTCACCTCTTAGGGTATGCTTCATCATCGCCTTGGATTACTCTTGTTGAGCATGGTTCTTATGTTAGATTCTAGGAGATTTTATAGATTGGCAGTGTTTCTATCATTTGCTTGGCTGTATCATTTATCCTCCTTGACCATCCCAGTTGCAAGGTTTAGTCATCACAGAGACTACATAATTTCGAGGAACTTTCACTTCTTTAGAAATCTAAACTATGGAGAAATTTCTTAATTGAATCTTGACTTATTTTACTTGATTACATTCTGGCTGCCTCTATTGAGGACAAAGACATCCTTCTACGAATTTCTCACTCAATAATAAAGAGGGATACTCAATAATAAAGAGGGATAAAATACTTCTGTAGAGGCATTATTTAGAAATTCAAGCATCCTGTATAGTTAAGTTCTTCATTCGAGCTCCATTACTCAACAGTTTCCATTCAGAGCTCTTATGATGCGTGTCTTATGCCTTTGACTGTTGACACCAGTAACAATATGGTATTTTTATACTGTCCAACCCCATGGTAACATTTGGAGTATTACATGGATCCGCGTGCCGATCCTAGGATACAGCTAGCCAGGATCCGCGTGCGGATCCTAGGATACGGCACCGGATCCTTGTTTTTTTTTTTTTAACGCCGTGGGGTTCACTTTTCTGTATTAGTTGTAGAGAGTGTTATCTACGGCAGCTGCAAAAATGATAAGCCCTATATATATAGGGACACTTTTTGGGCAGCGGCTGCAGAGAGCTACTATCTGCAGCTGACACAGAAAAGTGGACCCCACAGCTTTTCTTATAAAAACTAAAAGAAACAGGATACGGACCCGTATCCTGGGATCCGGAACCGTATCCTGGCTTGTTGTATGTGCTGTGGCTGCAGAAATAATTTTGCCTATATATATATGTGTGTGTGCAGGAATTTGTAATTTTAGCTATAATTGTAGTTTCTGCTATAAATATAATGGTTCCATGTCTGGGAAAAAAATAAAGATTTTTCTTCCCCCAACAGTCGTGCAGGTTTTCCTTATGGGGCTGCAGAAATTTTTTCACTAATGCAGCACATGGGATGTGAACCAGATATAGCCTCATATAATATCTTGGTAGATGCATATGGGAGAGCAGGTTTCCAAGATGGTAATTATCTGCCTTTGAATGTTATCATTTTTGTTTTGTTATTCAAATGGTCAATTGGACAATCTTATGGATTGTTTCTAAACGTTGAATCATCTGTCAGCAAATAACATTACTTCAACCCCCCCCCCCCCCCCTGCTCCTCAAATCTTTCTTTCTTTCTGCATATAAAAGGTTTGCAAAACTATAATTCTTCCAGAAGAAGATTCGGTGCAATTCATTCAGTTCTCTAAACTCTTGAGGTGGGGCTTGTACATTTAAAAGATACACTGATGTGCACGACAAAAAACATAAGGATATATATATATATATAGGTGAAGATTATTTTACACGGTGTAAGTTATATTTTCAATCTTGATCGCTGATTCCACTTATACCTAAAGGCTCTAATTTTTTAGTTATGTTAGCCATTAGATATAAGTCGATTAATGTTCAAGAATGAATATAAGACTTCTTATTCTTACACCAATATAAGAATAATTTATCTCTTTCTATATAAAACTTATTTGCCTTATATTTGCTGATGTTGTTGTTGATATTTGCTTTAACAATTTTTATGACATATTTAGAACTACTCGAGTGCTGGTGGAAGGACATCGACTCCTAAAATTTCAAACAGAATATTTTAAACTGAAATCAAGAACCGGAAAATTTTGAAATGTGACATCATCTCTTTGTTTCCTTTTAAAATGGTTATTTTTAGGCGAAAAATTGTTAATCATGAGACTTTTTTAAGCCTTATAAATTATTGAAATTCGTGTTATACTTATTTTAAAAAATGGCATGATAATCATCCAACTTCTTCCAAACTAGATTCTTTGGCTTTTACACAAGCCACCCTGTAAAATATTAAAAATGCTTGGTTCGCCAATTTTAGCTAATTTTATAGTTTTTCTTTATCTGTTTACCCCATTTTACCGGTCTGATACATGTTTTCTTTCTCGTCCTTTTATGGAATACAGATGCTGAAGCTGTTTTTGAAGACATGAAAAGAGTGGGAATAACACCAACAATGAAGTCCCACATGGTACTTTTGTCTGCCTATTCCAAAATGGGCAGTGTGAGTAAATGTGAGGACATTCTTAACCAAATGTATAAGTCTGGTCTGAAACTAGACACTTATGTTCTCAACAGCATGCTGAACTTGTATGGACGGTTGGGCCAATTTGGAAAGATGGAAGAAGTTCTGACTGTAATGGAAAAAGGACAATATGTAGCTGATATTAGTACATATAATATCTTGATAAACAGGTATGGACAAGCAGGATTTATTGAGAGAATGGAAGACCTATTTCAGTTGTTGCCTAGCAAAGGTTTAAAACCTGATGTTGTGACTTGGACTTCTCGTATTGGAGCATACTCTAAAAAAAAGCTTTATGTAAGATGCTTAGAAATATTTGAAGAAATGATTGATGCTGGTTGTTACCCAGATGGAGGAACCGCCAAGGTGCTCCTTGCAGCATGCTCCAATGAAGATCAAACTGAGCAGGTTACAGCTGTGATTAGAACAATGCACAAGGATATGAAAACTGTTTTGCCAGTATAAGTTGTTTGAACTTTGAGATGGTAGTAATTTAAAAAGTATTATATATCTGAATTTTTTTTAAAAGAATTATTAAATATTAAATCATGCACTTTCTTTGTAAGATGCAAAAGTCATTTTATGAAAGGAGAATTAATGGAAATTAGCACACGACAGGAGTTTAATAATCCCTTCTATCTTGAACCGGATCATGTGAATTCTAACGAAACTCGCATGAACAAAATTTATTAAGTCATGTTCAAGATAGATAGAGTGTAAAATCCTTTATATCCTGATTTTTAACATCAACACTAACATCAGTTTTATCCCAAACTAAAATAAAAAATAAAAAAAGATTGGGGGAAAGAAAAATAAAATAAGGGAGAAAGAATAAATAAATGTGAGATTTCGGTCTTCAACAAGATAAAAATTCTCAGGGATTGTGCAGCAACAATTAATAAGACTTCAATTTACAAGTAGTTAGTCAACACAAACTTAATTCAATTAAAAACAAAAATAAGGAAATTCTCTTCAAATCTTCATTCAATAATATTTAATTTATTTGACTCTTCTCATCACTGTATGTCTTTTAATAGTCTAATTATAAATCAATAAAAATTAAGTTCTCCTCAAAGAAAAGAGAAAGAAAATTCAATGATGGTTAATTATAATTCAATCAACATTGAATACTCAAATATTTTGTGGCTATTTTTGACTTTTGAGTTGCTTGACCAGCTATCCCTCTTAATGTTTATTTTTAAGGTAACAAATGATTTATTTATTTTACCCTAAATTGACTACCAATATGTAAATGATTTAAGAAGGATAAAGCTAAAAACACAGATGGTGCAAAAAAGGGCAACCCAGGCCCAACAACGTGTGGAGGCATCACGCAACTCCTTGGGACACTGGTTGGGTGGCTATGGATATAAGATCAATTCAATATGAAAGTTGTTCTGCGAGGAATAACTGATGCAGCACATGAGTCCAATCTGATAACTCAAATAAGAGCATGACTTTTAAAGAAATGTAGAAAAACAATTTGCGACACGTATAGGCTACAGAGAAGCTAATAAATGTGCCTATTAGCTTTCAAACAGATGAAACTACACTCAAACTCCCGTGTCATTAAGCTATGTACGAGAGATATTTTTTTTTATCCAAAAAAAAATTGTTGAAGATTTAGTAGAAACTTTTTTATTCGGGATAACTTACGAAAAAGTGTTTGGTTGGCCAAAGTTTTATCAAAAAAATTGGGTTAATTTTACTGATGCTATATTTGTTGATGGTAAATTATTGATGGAAATGTAAATTAAAATTACCAAAATATCAAAGACCATGGACAATCTCTTTACACATGATGTCATATATCACAAGGGTATTTTTGACTCAATATATTATATTCAAAATCCAAGACCATGGCAAAAACAAAAATACCAAAGATTAAGTGGGATACATTTTTGCCTGTGTAGTTGAAAAGAAAAATAATGGAGAAAAAAAATTGTTGGCATTTTGTTCATAATACTCGTACCAAACATAGTAAATAAATATTCTCCACCCCACTTTCCCATTATTTCATACCAAATACTCATACCAAACACTTTCTTAGTGTTAGAAGCAGACTTAGCTGATGTTAGGAGTTTGCGTCATGTAATGGTCCCTTAGTTTCTTTGTTCTTTGGGTCCTTTAACCCTCCCATTTAGCATTAGAGGCGGACCCAGGGGAGGGACTAGAGTTGGCCACCGTCTCTATCTGATTTTTAGAGTTATATATATATATATATAATTTTGAGCTGAAAAAAAATTAATTTTGGACTAAACAAATTAACTAATTGAGTTGAAAATTTCAAAAAAACTTAAACAAACACAATTTTAGAAATTGAAATTCTAGTTTTTTTCCAAAAGAAGGAGCAAATTTTTAGGGCTCAAGAAAAAATTTCAAAAATCAGACACACTTGATTATCAAGAGGGTGACGAAAATCATTGTAAAGAAGACAACAGCAAAACACACAAATAGGGGTTCCAATTTTTTGAGCTAAATATTGGAGAAGGAAAATAGCTCGCATCCATTGTCGAATGGAAGATAATCAAGACCAGACTTCAAAATTGAATGAAAAACTAATTTCTTGATAATTCTTTGATTACATATGTTGAAAAAGAAATTGTTTTGAATTTTAGCACAGATTCAATTATAAAAGAGTTTAATAATATGAAAAAACGTAAAGCAAGAGTTAAGTGAATTGACCTTAAATTTTGTAATAAAACTCTTTTAAACTTTTTATATTAGATTCATATATGATTGTATGTACTTTTCTTAATAATATAAAAAAAAATCGCCCCCTTTATAAATATTTCTGGATCCGCCGCTGGTTAACATGTTGGATGTAGCTTATAACATTCTCACCTATATTTGACCAAAATTTGATTAGTAGCTTTTATGCTATATTTAGATGAGAAGCTAGGATGCAGGACATAGGGCAAGCAACTAAAAAAGGACCCAAACCCGTTTATAATATTTTAAGGCAAATTGAGGGGAATATACTTCCCTTCTTTTCTCAAATCCCTCAAAATTTTGTGGAAAAAGGTTGTAAATAGGAAAAATAACGTATTTAAAATTTAAATAGAAGTAGATGACTCTCCTTCCGCTGCACAAGTTAGAAATATTTCATATTTTTAATAGCTTCGAAGAATATCTCGTAGGATGCTTAAAAGCATGGGAAAACATTTTCTCCTGAGAAAATTTTTCTCATGTTAGTGACACATTGTATAAGTGGGTCCCACAAAATAGTAGAAAAAGAAAAAAATTAAAGATGAGATCCACATATATTTTGAATCACTAACATGAGAAAAAAAAATTCCTTTAAGAGGAGAAAATGTTTTCCTTAAAAGTATTTATATCTTTTGTACAAGATCCTGCGAGTAGTTATTATTTATTAAGCTTCAAAAACAAATATATAAGTACGGTATATTATACCAAAAATCGAAGTACTGCATGTAAATTAACAGAAAAAAATGTTCAGTTCAACTGTGTAATCAGAGCTATTACTATGTTTGATTATTTATATCTCGTAAAACCCAATTTTTTTAAGAATTGTTTGGTGCAGATAATATAAATTTATATTATATGTTATGATATTTTTAGTTATTTGTTATGATGATTATATGGTATAAATTTAGGGTTTTAATTTTTTCATGCCGTAGGAAAAAAATTTCTCATGTTATAAATACATCTTATATGAGATCCATATCTATTAAAAAAAATATTACACAAAAATCAAAAAATCATTAATAGCAGAAAACAACTCTCCAACGACAGAATAAATCTTTGGTACTACTGCTGCTGTATCTAGATTCAATGTATCTCAAATGAGAGCATTACACATCAGAGGAGAGAAAAAAATTTGACAGGAAAAAAAAAAATTTAGTTGACATGTAATATTTTTATTGGTGAGATGCACTGAATATTTGGTATATCAGTAATACCAAAGATTTATTCTCAATGAGATGACAAGAGAGAAAATATTTTCCCACGCACTTATACAATAGACTCCTTAGGAGTCGTTTGGTACAGGAGAAATTTTTATTTGTCCGAGAATCTCAATTTTTAAAAATATAATTTTTACATTCAGTTTACGATAATATCTAAAAATTTAAAATTTATGTACCAAAAAAAAAAATTAAAATTAAAATTTTAAAAATTTTATTTTTCCGAGAATCCGAAAAAAATGGGTGTATTAAAGTGGTGTATATTTAATCAGGTGAGATTAGGTTGATAAGGGTCATGTATTAAGTTAATCTCTTTCTTATTTTTCTTTCCTGTTATAACCCTGCTACCCATGACCATTTGCATCGCGAGGGATCTGAATTCGACATTGGTCACTCCCTATCGCTCTGGGGCTTCAACCAGGATATCTGCACCTTTCTGGGCTTGACGGCGGTAAACCGCGAAACGAAAGACTCGGCGGAAGCGGCTGAGTCGGAGAGGGAGCATGAGACTCGGAAGGAACGGAGACGAGTAGCTTTGTTGAGAATAGGAGAAAGAGGGAGGGTAAATCTGACATTGCGTCTTTGAAGAGTGGAGTATGAAGAAGATGATGAGGAGAAAGGAATTCTTGAAGCGGTAGCCGCCATTGTTGAACAGAAGAGTTTGTTGGGATAAAAGAAGGAGGAGGAACTTTTTTTTATTTACCTTATTGCCCTTGTCTTGTTAACTGCTACTGAGGTTGTTGTCTGGATAAAATAGTAAACATAAAAAATTGAGGTTAAGTTGCCATTTTTCAACTCTGGATCACCGTTTATTTATTTGTGGCTCACGTGATCAGTTGTTAGAAAGAAGTAAGTCACTTCTCATCTTTAATTTTTTGTGTTGCCTCGTTACAAGTGAAAGTGAGTTCCACTGGATCGAGTTTTGTCTTTAAAAAGTCTAAGTTTATATTAAAAAATAATAATTTCACCTGACCCGACAGTATAACATGCGTTTAATTATTAGTCTAATTTGATTTATTTATAAAAAAACAAAGACTAAAATATAAATTACTCCCTTGAACTTTGATTATGTTTCAAATTATCCTTTTGTACTTTTAATTATTTTAATTAACTTCCTGTATTTTATAATTTTTTCAAATCAACAATTCTGTTAAAAAATTTACAAACACTGTTAAACTTCCCACGTGCCCCTGAGTCCCAAATGTCAAATCCTCCTCAATTGCAATATTGGGGGTTGATGGCTTCTCACCTCTGCCAAGATACTGCCTCGCCCTTTCAGGTGTAATTTTTCTTGGAGCCACAGTTATCAATCTTATTCGAGATCTGGTTGGAAACAAGTGGGTTAGATTTATTCATGTTTCTATGGCCATGGCTATACCCTTTTATATTGGAAGTTACTTTGCCATTGATATGTGTCTTGGAAGCTTGATCTTATTTATCTGGCGGAAGCTTGACAAGGCTAATGCTAATACATTTGCAGTTGTGGCTTCTGGTTTGATATGTGAGGATGGAATCTAGACACTACCTAGCTCATTTCTGGCCCTGGCAGGAGTGAAGCCACCTATCTGCATGAAAATTTTGTCCAGAGCAGCAAATGCAATGGTTGATGCATTCTTGGAATCTTGACGTCGCCTGATTCATTCTGCATATCCTCTTTACCAAAGTAAAATTCATTGTGTTAAGAGATTTATCTACATTTACTGGCATATGAGGAGGTTTCAAGAGATATGAGACTTAACCGTGTTTATAAAAATTTTAACAGAATTGTTAATTTGAAACAATTATAAAGTATAGGGAGTTAATTGAAACAATTACAAGTACAAAGAAGTAATTTGAAACATGGTCAAAGTTCAAGGGGGTAACTTATATTTTAGCCAAAAACAAATGACCTGACATGAACTGTTAGTATATTAATTTTTAATTTTCAAACAGAACATAAATCAACTTCGCAAAATACTTAAATTTTGTTGTTAAAACAAAAATCACAATTTTAACATTCAAATAAAATCATAACAACAACTTAGGCAAAAAAAATTAAAATATTGCATTTTTAATAAATAATTACGAATAAGTTACTCTTTCGAACCTATTTACGAATCTATTGCACTTATTCACGCCCAAATTAGGCGTGACTATTTACGCCTAAATTAGGCGTGACTATTTACGCCTAAATTAGGCGTGAATCGTCTGGTGTTGACACGTGGCACAAAAAGTTAATAGTTTAACCGTAAAACTTCATAAGACCATAACTTTTGACCCGGGTATCCAAATCAGGTAATTCTTTTTTTGATTCCATATAACTTTTTGAGATCAACACAATGACATCTCATTTGATATATTTTATCTCTCATAAACAAAGTTCAAATTTGCAATAATGGTAGTATAAAGATGGCAGCAAAGTAGATTAGTCCATCTAAAGTTTGAATTATGGTTTAAACGCTCTTATAATATCATTATTGCAAATTTAAATTTATTTTTGTGAGAGATAAAATATATCAAATGAGGTTTCATTGCGTAGATATCGAAAAGTTTTATGGAATCAAATTTTTTTTTACCTGATTTGGATACCTGAGTCAAAAGCTATGGCTTTCCAAAGTTTTACGGTTCGTAAATTGACTTTCTTGTGCCACGTGTCAACACCAGACAAGTCACGCCCAAATTAGGCGTGACTATTCACGCCCAAATTAGGCGTGACTATTCACTCCCAAATTAGGCGTGAATGCCTCGGGAGTCACGCCTAATTTGGGCGTGAATAGTCAAGCCTAATTTGGGCGTGAATGGGTGCAATAGATCCGTAAATAGTTTTGAAACAGCTATATATTCGTAATTATTTATTAAAATAGTAATATTTTAATTATTTTGCCCAACAATTTATCACAATCTACATTTAAGTCACTTTCAGAAGCAAGATGTCCAAACTAAATAACATATATTTTATTAGATCCGACAAATCAATTCATACTATGTAAATTAAAATAATTGCATGAATCCAACAAATGCATCATGATGCTTGTAGTAGCCAAAAACTTCCATAATCTTCTCTCCCGTTCAAATATAATTCCAAGGTTATATAAGTTAGTAAACAATTTGTAAATGTAGAAAACAAAAAACAAGATTAAAAAATAGAAAGAAAGAAAAAAGATTAAAAACAAAAAAACCTTTTTATACCTTTTGTTTTTTCTTCAAGTCATACTTATTACATAACAAATTTCCACCATATATTAAAGTTTGGATGGTATCTTCAGTCAAGTTAGAACGATAGACATCAATAACTCTTCCTCCAGCACTAAACGTTGATTTTGATGTTATTGTAGATATTGGCACAGGTCTCATGTCACTCGTAAAGGTAGTATTGTTGGGGGATCAAATTTAGGTTCTTCCACCACTTACTCAATTTACATGCACCAACTGAACTATCATCATTTGATACTACTATGAATAATATTATTTTATTTTATTTAAAATAAATAATATGATATAGACCGACTTGTAGGCTTATAGGCTCGGCATGTAAAAAAAAACCCTGCTTTCTAAATATGCTTCTTAAAAGTCCGGGTATGTTTTATTCGACTATATTTGATAAGCCAACCCTAGCCTGATATAAGCTAGGCAATAAACCCCTGTAGGCCGGTCCGACTCACTTTCACCCCTAGTCCCCACCACGTTACCCTATCATGAACATATTAGTATATAGATTTTTATAAAAATTAATATTATATGATATATTTGGAAAAGTTATATAATTTTTTTTATTAAAATATGGATTTTACTTGTTTTTTAGGTATGGTATCTGTTTCGATTCAATTTTTTAGTCTAATCTATTAGATAATAGAATATCTTGTTTTACAGGCGGGGGTGAGAGAGAGCATGTGTTTAATCCTCTCAAGTATTGTTTTTGGGAGGGTTTTAAAGACTTAATCCTAGGACCTACCATGATCGGACAAGCCCGAAGCGATAAACCGATTGGAATATCTTTAAAAAAAATATTGTTTTGACCGTATCGCACTATGTATCGTTTGGTAATCCACCGAATCCCATATCCTTTGACCCAATAGAGTTTCAAAAATGGAGGAATACCCAATATATTTAAAATTTGATAGATCCCGCCAATAGGACTTCCTATACCCACTTATTCTTTGGGAGTATATATATGGAAATGCTTATAGACATGATTTTCTTTTTTGGAAATATTTTAATCGGTTCATTGCTTCGCAACTAATCCGATTTGGGGCGGGTCCAAGATTAAGGCTTTAAACCTCTTCCAAAGGTGGTACTGGGGAGATTCGAACACATGCTCTCACCCCTACCTGCTTAGCTCCCATGCGCCAATTGAGCTACCACCATTTTGCTTATAGACATGACTTAAATAGATAGGATGTGATATGGTTTCGAATTATAAACTTGACGATTCCAATAAGATTTCATTCTTGAACAATAATCCGATAAACTCATTAGAGGGGGTCTCATTGGCGTGCATCTAATAGGAATTGAATCTACGAATTTGCCAATTATGAGTTGGGTGCTTTAACCATGTATGCTTAGCGGGGATCCTCGTACATGGTGAATAACCAAATTCCAATTGAACTGAAATCTTTTGAGATAAATCAACGCAATATAGGAGGATTCGATAAAAGGACATCAATTCAAATCCTGCTTTTTTGAATTGAGAAATATCAAGAATTCTCACTCTTTATTAGATTCATGGACCCAATTCAATTCAGCGGCATCTTTCATTCACATTTTTTCTATCAAGAAAGTTTTATAAAACTCTTGGACTCTCAAATTTGGAGTATTCTACTTTCACACAATTCACAGTGTTTAACAAGCAATCAATATTTCAGAATCAAGGGTGTAGCACTCTTTGTAGTAGCGGTCTTTCTATATTGTATTAACAATTGAAAGAAAATATCTCTATTTGACAGGGCTTTCTCTTATACCTATAAATTCCATTGAACTCGAAAATTATACATTGGAATAATCTTGAGTCTTCCAATTTCAATAGATTTATTGTTCCGCTCCTGTATCTTTCAAAAGGAAAAAAACATCTCTGAGAGTTCTTTCTTGAACCCAAAAGATAGTACTCAGGTTCTCCCAATAACTAAAAAATGTATCATGCCTGAATCTAACTGGGGTTCGCGGTGGTGGAGGAATTGGATTGGGAAAAAGAGAATTTCTAGTTATAAGATATCTAATGAAACCGTATCTGAAATTGAGATATCATTCAAAAAGAAAAAAATCAAATATATAAAGTTTCTATCTAGTATTATACAGTGCATTATCAAATACCGGATACAATATATTATTTTATATAATATTATGATAAATACTATATAATATTAAAATTTAATTAAGCTTTATATTATGCTTCTTTCACATTCCAGAAAATTGAGTATGAAATATCTCTGATTATAAATAAACTAGCTGTACCACGCGCAACACCTTCTTCTTTCTATCATTTTTCTATTTATTGGTCTTATGCAACTGAACCCTCGTGTAGCACGAGCAAGCTAACCCCGTGATAAAGTTATGTCCTATGTTACCCAATTTCAACTCGTCACATCATTCTTCTAAGTAATTAAATATGTGCAGCAATGAATGGTGGCTTATATCATAATGATTCCAAACATTTTTGCACATCACTTTCTATTCTTATGATTTTACCAATTAATTGCAACTATTTTTTATCCAAATTTGTATATATCTCTATTATGATTTTGTCTTTTTACTCATGTAGGAAATGTGAGTTAAAAAAATAAAATAAGTGTAGCAAATATTTTCTTATACAATTTCCTTTTTTTTTTTTTGTATATATCTCTATGATTTTTTTTTTGTTTCTTTTGTCTTCTGTTTTGTAATTTCCTTTTCTGTTCCTGTTTAATTTTCGTTTTCTAGTGTTATTGTGGGGCTTTTGCCCCTTCTGTTTACCAAAAAATAAAAAAATTACATTTATGAAAAAACTTTTGTTTACAATATTTTTTTATGATAATTTTTACGTAAGTTCTTCTTAAGAATTATAACATACTTCAAATCTTAAAACGAGAGAGATTGTAAACATGAATTCTTAAATAAAAAGAATACACATGCAACTAAATATAAATGCAAACTCAAAAATAGATTTAATCCATTCTTAATTTTATGAAAATAAAAACTATTTTTATACACCGTTGGGCGTGAAGATTTAGGGAAGAAGTGATAAATTATATGCAGGCGAAGAAATGATCCACATAAAATGGAATAAGAATAACATAACTCTAATTTATGTTATACATGAAATAATTATGCAAAGAGAAATGATGCTCTACAAAGATCCGTATTTCTATATTAGTGTAGATTTCTTAGATAAAGTATTTGAATCTTCCAAAAAAAAAAATTTAAAAAAAAAGTAAAAAAAATGTGTAAGTAAAAGAAGATGATAAAAGGAAAAGACCATGAGTCCCCTTTTATTTTTATTTTTATTTAAATCAATACTCTAAAAATAAAATTAATGTAATTACATTTGAATAATTTCATGTCATAAAAAAATAGATATAATAATTATGATAAAACCTATCATTATTTACACAAAAATCATTAAATTAATTTATGTATCTTTTAACATGAAAAGGAAATCTAAATTGAAGTGAATGAATGGCAGAGAGTATAACGGGGAACCCTTTGAATTTTGGAAGCGAATAAAAAGTGTCCTAAGACTCAGAGAGATTTGTCTCTCTTCCAAATCCATGCTATATATAAGAGGCGCTTTCTGCCTATAACTTCGATGAACAACCACTCTTCCCTTCTAATTCCATTCCTATAACCACCTTCAGATCCATTTATTCTCTTTCTTTTTTCCTTTTCTTCCTTTCATTTCCCGCTGTTTTCTGCGGCATTTGAAATTTCCGGGAAAACGTTGATTTCCCTGATTCAGGTTTCTGCTAACAGCGTCGCAGTGATTAATCTGTGTTATTTGAATTCGATTGGTTGGTTGTGGGACTGCTGGATATGGCGGATGAGTCACAGAATTGGGTGCTGATGGTGACAGCTCAGACTCCTACCAACATTGCTGTCATCAAGTATTGGGGAAAGAGGGATGAAACCCTAATCTTACCCGTTAATGATAGTATCAGTGTTACTCTTGATCCGAATCACCTCTGCACCACCACCACCGTTGCTGTGAGCCCCAGCTTCCAGCAAGATCGCATGTGGCTCAATGGCAAGGTAAATTTTACTTTTCTGAGTGATTTATATCGTCATCGTCTTTTTTCCTGTTTAAATTTGATTAATATATGGTTCAATTTTATGAATATGGTGTTTCTTCTTCTTCTTCTTCTTTTTAATTTTTTAATTTTATTTATCTAATGGGATATAAGGAATTAACACTTTCGTGATGTGCATCTATTGGAATTTTTTTTCCCCCTTAGAAATGGAAGACAAAATATGTCTTCATACCGATGGAGAAGTAATGCAGACGCTTACAGTCATGGTACAATTAGATAGTCTAATTTCTATCTCTTGTCTGTGTAGAGGACATGCCCACTACTTGCTTGTTAGTTTCACACACCTATAAATTCCAGAACAATGGCAACTGCTTATTTCTATATTTATTTCTACGCACTATCTAGTTGTTAAAAAGAAAGATGAAAAAAAGTACAAACTATCCATGTTTCGAAAATATGAATAGGTAACAGAGGAGACTTCTTAGATGCGCCAAGATGATGGCATAGAGAATTGTCATTCTTTTGCTTTCGATTTTTGATTCGTGGAATTTGGTTTTGCTGGTTAGTGTAGGAGATTTCTCTTTCTGGGGGCAGGTTCCAGAGCTGTTTAAGGGAGATCCGCGCTCGTGCTTGTGATGTTGAGGATAAGAAAAAGGGTATTAAGATCACAAAGGAGGATTGGGACAAATTGCACGTACACATAGCTTCATACAACAACTTCCCTACTGCAGCTGGACTGGCATCATCCGCCGCGGGTTTTGCCTGTCTTGGTAATACTCATGTTAATCTTGATCTTTTACTTGAATTTTCTTCATTCATTACTTGTGACAACAGAGTGGGTTGCATTAGTGGTCACTGGCCAGGACTTGTACAGTCTTCCATTAGTTCCCAAGTTCTAACAAAACCTCTTACACCTTCAATGTTATATAAATGATCAGTTTTCATCCTTAGAGCTTAATACAGGTTGCATGGGTCAATCCATCGGATCTGGTTGTGATTGCTTGGCTGCTTTAGCAGGTTTAAGATCTAAACCAAACAGGACCTTGAATCAGGTGATGGCTTAACTGATTGGTCCAATCTGGTTTCCAAAATCCAGGTTTAAATCATGGAGACCCTCTAGTTTGCTTATTTCTATATCAGGGTAGGGGGAAAATTGCATTAGACAAGGAATAGATAGGTTCAGGGATGTGAAGGGTTGTATGAAGAGGACACATTATTGTGTATCAGCAAGACTAAGAAAAAAAATGATGAAAAAAGAGAGTAAAGAGAACAACATTCGGCACTGTAAACTAATTATCAAAAATCAGGGAACTGAGTTCCACTTTCCCTATTAATATACTTTGATCAGGAAAACAATATAGATGGTATTGATAGAGTTCCAATGGATACTGAACTCGGTTAATAATTGGCTTGAATTGCAGTATATGCCAGCTATAATTGAGGAATTTGAGTTCTGAATTATTTATCAGGAGCCTATGAAAGACAAAGCTGCAATAAATTAATTAATTACTGATTCAATATTCCACCATGGAGAACTTTTCTTGGACAAACAGGCTTATTTGATGTTGATGTTGTATGTCTTATTCTTTATTCAAATTCTTTTGGAATATTACATCTAACATTATATTCTTTATGGTGATGTGCAGATGTTCATAATTTTAGATGTTCTGTCTAATGCAATTTCAATCTAATTTTCCATGCTTTCTTATTTGAAATAGCAAGGTTCTTGGTGCCTTTTAATTTTAAATTAGGCTTAATATTAGTTACTATATGTCATAAATCATAATGACTTTTTTGTTTTCTATTTTGCAGTTTATGCCCTTGGGAAGCTAATGAATGTCAAAGAAGATGAAAGCCAGCTATCTGCTATCGCAAGGTCTTTCTTTCCTTAATGATTATTAATTTGCAAGGTGTTGTGGCTTGGTTTGGATACTTTTTATTTTAAGAGTAAATACCCTTTTTAGTCCCTGGCAATATCCACGAAGGCCTTTTCAGTCCCTGACAATTAAAAAGGACCAAATTGGTCCCTGAAATTACAAAAAAAGGGCCACGTTAGTCCTTCTGTGAACTCTACCGTCACGGCCAAACTAACGGTGCCCATGTGGCACGTTAGTGTGATGACGGGGCTTGCACGAGGACCATTTTGGTCCCTGACAAAATGCACGGGGCCCATTTTGGTCCCTGACCACAGAAAAATAGGACAAGACTTCATTGAAATGTCTACATCTTGTGCTATGAATGCAAGAAAAGATTATCTTTTGGAATGGACCTGATATTGATCAATAACAGTGAATACCTGAACCATTGCAAGTTCCACAGCTCTCTAATCGCCTTATCTCTATCTCTTTTTCTACACCAAAAACTGCTTCTTTAAAGTTCAAACTAACTAACTCCCAAAATGCTTAATTCATGTTTTCCTCACCAAACTAACTACCCAATTCCCCACTCACCAAAATGCTTAATTCATGCTTTCCTCACTCCACAAATTCCCTCTCCTTTTATCCCCTCCTGTAAGAATATTCTGGAAGAATCCCCTAACAAACTAACTAACTCCCTCTCTTTCAGGCCCATCAGATTCACATATATTTTAGGTGCACCTTTTTGAGTAAAAGTATTTTATGTTCTCAAGGTCAAAGGAAACAGAAAGAGTTATAAAATGGTGGGTAATCAATAAATAGTTAACGAACTGAAGCCTGATGTGATAATTGATTTTGCTTTACATAGAGATGGCATTTGAACAACACACTGCATTTGAACATATCAATTTATAATAATGGAGATATGATCATGTAGTCAGATAAGGACAGGAACAAATAGAAATACCACTCTTAATTTCAGATTTACTAGCATTTCTTGAAACCCCAAGAAATAGTGTATGGAAGGAATCCCGAGACAAAAAGCTTGAACTTGGGGCAACCATAAAGCTTACCCTGCTTGTAACACTGCAACAAAGGCGACTTTAAGAAATTACACTCTCCAGCACAATGATCTAAGCTGAAAATTGAGTTTATATACTGAATGGAATGTTGAAGTAGATTAATTTTTTATGACAGACAAGATAGGAAACATTCACTAGTTTCTGCGAAATATATACCATATCCACGCAATAAAACTACTATCAATGACAATCAAAGTAATAAAATTACAAATTACACCCAATTTTTATGATTATATCCCTTTTCTTCCCGATGATGATAGAGAAAACAACATTTAAAGTAATTTATCTCTTTCTCATGGTGTGATACAAGTGCACCACCAAGAATCATGAATAGGATTATAGGAGCTTCAAACCTCGAATTTATTGTTAAATAAATTTGTGCCTTAGAAACTGATATTAACAGTACTCCCCTTCACGACTTCCATTCTACAAAACAAATATCTAGTTATCGAACTTACTCGGGGCTAGATGATGCAACCTTGCCTGTCATGCTGGATCTTAGTAATAGTTGAGGACGAATTCCCCATTGTGCAGCAGATGTACTACCAAAAGGTGTTATGGCCATCCTATATACGATAATTGATATGACCTTTGTTGATGAACTTCTGCTAGCTGCAAAAGTTATAAACTGAAATATAACATGCTAAACATGGTAAAAGACAATCTAAACAGAAGCAAACAACTAAAGGAAGAAAATAGATATAGTATGCAACTTGAGGAGGAGAAAGATAGTTCAAGCTGCCACATGATACAATGAGCTGGAAGTAAGACTTGTGAAAAGGAAAAATCCTAGAAACAATGAAAAACCTTTTGGAGCATGAGATTTCACAAATTGTGGACATAAGTTTGAAATATATAATTAAACTTTTTGATACCATTAAGAGAATAAGAGGTAGTGTTCTACAGAATTTGAATCGGGCCTTCTAGATTTAATATGTCCAGCTATTCACTGTTATTGATCAATATCAGGTCCATTCCAAAAGATAATCTTTTCTTGCATTCATAGCACAAGATGTAGACATTTCAATGAAGTCTTGTCCTATTTTTCTGTGGTCAGGGACCAAAATGGGCCCCGTGCATTTTGTCAGGGGCCAAAATGGTCCTCGTGCAAGCCCCGTCATCACACTAACGTGCCACATGGGCACCGTTAGTTTGGCCGTGACGGTGGAGTTCACAGAAGGACTAACGTGGCCCTTTTTTTTGTAATTTCAGGGACCAATTTGGTCCTTTTTAATTGTCAGGGACTGAAAAGGCCTTCGTGGATATTGCCAGGGACTAAAAAGGGTATTTACTCTTATTTTAATAATATGTTGTAGTAATTATAGAAATTGTCATTATACACAGGCAAGGATCGGGTAGTGCTTGTCGCAGCTTGTATGGGGGATTTGTGAAGTGGATAATGGGAAAAGTAAGTTTGTTTTATTTCTATTTTATATTTTATTTGGCATTATGTTATCTGGGAATCCATTGGTAATTTCTATTCCTTTGATATTTGTAGGAGGAGAAAGGAAGTGATAGTCTTGCAGTTCAACTTGCTGATGAAAAGCATTGGGATGATCTTGTTATTGTTATTGCAGTGGTATGTGCCTACTTTTAGTCTTGAATGGAAGTTTGGCCATTTAATATATTTCAGTAAACATGATCTGTTGTGGTTATTTCTCAATGTGAAGCCCATAGCTTGTGGTTTCCTGTTTCCAATTTCTTTCTTTCAAGCTTTGTTGCAGACAGTTTATTCTGTCTTAGTATTCACAATAGTCTAAAATAATACTTGTTCTATATGAATGAACTTTGAATTTGACTCTCTCACTAAGAGTGCTGTTTGTTTTACACTTATTGTTATTCTCTGTTATAGAAATACTGCTGTTTTGGTTTCTCAATTCACACACCTGATAATATCAATTGGAATCTGTGCTTTCTTAAGATTGTACCTTTCCATATGCTTGAAATCCTTTACTTGTTTTTATTCCCCTCAAAGAACTTCATAGATATTGTTTGTCCATACATGTATGGTTAAGTTTCTGAAACATTGGTATAACAAAGTAATTTAAGTGTTTGCGTTTTATTTTATGCCTGGTTTTTCCTGATGTTATTAGGGTCTGTCTGATAAAATTATTCATCATTAACACTGCATAATAGTTTAAATGCTTCACTATTATTTGATTGTATTTGATATCATATAAATTGCTTCTAATCTTTCTTTGTAAAATTCAAGTAGTCTCCGTACATTTACTGATCATAAATATACTAAATTTAGTGATATTGAGGTAAAAGTTCTTCCTATTGTGCTGAATTTTCAAGAGATGGCTTATCACTATACTATCACCTTTGCCATCTTTTCAACTCTCTCATGGCTGCTGCTCCTCCATTTCTGTTATACATGGCATGACACCACTACAGCTCTTGCCACCTTGCTACTTGTTCCTCAAATAATAGTGGGTTTAAGCTTTTTTAAGTTGTAGAATGTGCTGATGGCTAAATAACAGCTGTGCAAGAATTTCCACATCTTAGGTTTTTTTTTTTTTTTTTAACTTGTCTAAGCCATGTTATTCATCTTATCAATGAGATGTTTCTATTAATCTTAGAACTATGTATCCACCCTATTGTATCATCTCATATTCCATATTTTTCTCAATATTCCCATGTTATTATTTATTTCTAGGTTAGTTCGCGGCAGAAGGAAACTAGTAGCACCACAGGAATGCGTGAGAGTGTTGAAACAAGTTTGCTTTTACAACATAGAGCAAAGGTACCTCATCCCCTTCCTTTGTACAAGTTTTGCGTCAACCATGTTAGATGGTTTTTCTTTGTATTAGAATATAGACCTTTCTAATCTATACTACTGTAGAAAGGGGATCCCCCCGTCTTGGTTTTTCCTACAATGCTGGTATTATGTGCTTTCAATTATTAAAATCAGGGAGAAAATTATTAAGTCAATACATTTTGTCCACAGAAAGACCCCTACTTTCAAGCAACCTATTATTGTTGATGTTGATCTTGAGTTTCTCTATCAATTTCAAAGTTTGAATGCAAAAACTAGTTATTATTTAAGTTGGATTATTTTTTATTCTTGTTGTTTTCTCATTTGGACTGTAATAGGAAGTAGTGCCAAAGCGGATACTGCAAATGGAAGAAGCCATTAGAAATCGTGATTTTGCATCTTTTTCACAACTGACCTGTGCAGATAGCAACCAGTTTCATGCAGTCTGCCTGGATACAAGTCCCCCTATATTTTACATGAACGATACATCCCATAGGTAGGTTTTGATAATATTGATAGTTGGTTGTCTGATCATATAACAAGTGTGGAACAGTTCTTTTCTAATTTATTATCGATGATGTTATTTCACTTCAGGATAATTAGCATCATTGAAAAGTGGAATCTCTCGGAAGAAGCTCCCCAGGTTTGATTTGCTTTCTTGGTCATATTATAAATTTTTATATGTAGAAGTAGAGAGGTTTATTCCGAGCTTCTATTTCTGGATAATTTTTTGTTACCAATCACTGAAATTTCTATATTAAAAGAAAATTCATATGAATTTTTCCCAATTGTTTCTTTACTAAGATTCTAATTAATTTCAAGCTCAAACGTTGTGGACATCAATCTTTTTGCTTTCTTTCTTTGGTCATATCAGATCATGTACTTTGGAAAGGATTCATCCACAAGTTTCATAAATTGTACGGTGACCTGAAAACAGTTATTTTTTTTTTATTTTTTTTAGAGCCCCACAGCATACAAGTAATAACCAAGGTTGTTTTCTAAATCATGTTTTTTTTTTATTATAAAAAAAAAAAACTTTATTAGGGATAAGAGAAAGAAAGGAGTATAAGACATCCTCAAAAACAAAGAAAGTAAAAGGATACAAAGAACCAAAGAGATACAAAAGTGCAATTCATTCTCTTTGCTTGTGAGAAATAGAACTTCCTTGAATAACTATGAGCAGAGTGCCAGATAAAAGCTATAAAGACAATCCTATCCCATTACATATTAAAGTATTAAAACTGGCTTTCAAGATGTGGGCTTTTAGCTCCAGCCAAAAACACCAAAGAAGAGCATAAAGTGTACGCGGGTGCAGAAATTTGGCCTCCTTTTTTTTACCAAAGCCTTTGAAATGAAGTATGAAAATGTAACATCCCCGTCTCGAGCCGGTTCAGTTAACATACATATGATAAAAACAGAAACAGCGGAAGACTTATCTTACGAAAAACAGCGGAAGACTTATCTTACGAAAATGCGAGCTAACTTTTTCTTTTTCTCTTTTAATTCTCATTAGGCGTAAATGAAAAACGGACAGAGTAACCTCTGTAAATCGGACAACTGGGGATTTTCCAATCCCACTCCCAAGAGTTTTTGATAGACAGTTTAAACAATATTTATATCCAGAAGTACCAGTCCTGCAATATAATCAGATACCCATCCATGGGCGCATGCATAATTTGGCTCCGTGCCACTAATCGATCAGCATGTAATCCAACACATAAACATAGCTGAATACTACGTGGTCATATCAGCATGCCTGAATACAAAAGTGTACTTGCATCAAACTGAAGAACATGTACAAGACATATACATGCCATATACAAAGTAAAGGGGTCCTACATCATGATCCATCAAATACGAAAATACGAAATAATATAAATGCACTCCAAAAGGGTAGCAGCTTACAGCTGCTCAAAAACTGATCCGTCCCCCAACGCCTCAACCACGGGTCGCGTCCCTGCCTAGTGCGGACTCACTGGGAATCTGGGCACCTGAAAATATGTCCCCAAAGAGGGGTGAGATTACAAATCTCAAGAAGTTCCAGGTTTATAGAGAATTCTCCATACCCCTGGCTCACTCTTGCATGAAGTCAGATACAGAGTATACAAGACACATATAACAGATATCATAACAGAACAGAGCATATATTCATATCATATCAGAGGCGTGCACCGTCATTCCTAAGGGAGGACCCCAAGCGGAAATCAACGCACGTGTTTCCAAGGGAGGACCCCAAAGCGGAACCAGACATATCAGAGGCGTACACCATCAGTCCCGAGGGAGGACCCCAAAGCGGACATCAGGGTACTATACAATCAATGGCCAGAGATTGTTACAGAAGTCATATTACAGAAGTCATATCAGAACAAAGCATATCATATCATTAGATAACTCTATATGAATGCATCTATACAAAGCATCAAAAACAGTCATATAATCCAACCACAGTTCACTAACCATGGTGGAGCACTCAAGCAGGAAAAGACTCCTTAAACATAGAGCTTACCTCTTGAAGCTTTATCAATCTGCTTACTTGTGGCACAAGTTACTTTTATATCTTCAAGAGATTTCGATCCTTTTCAGTCCCTAGGCGCACCTAGAGAAAGAATCCGAAATACAAATCAATAAAATGCTATCATGCCTAGATTTTCCATAAGGCATACATTTTATCGCTTATCTTCATTTCTTTATATTTTTTCCAATGCTATGCCAATACACAAGTCTAGACCACCTTATACTCGTTAGCGTTCTTTAATTTAATCAAGTGTTCACTTGAGAATTTTCAACATAATTCATGCCACTTTCTTTAAAAGGCCGTGGACATACCCTTAAGGAATCAAGGTATTTTTCAACTATTTTTCAAGCCATTTTACTTCTTAACTCATCAATTTTACACATTGAATTACAACACATTTTATTAAAATAAAATGTATACTTCTATACCCCCTCTAGGTCGAACACTACAAGGAATAGGCAAGAGTTCTTTTCTTTTTAATTATTCTTTTTCTTCGCTTACTTATCAACTTAAACATACGTATATGTACCCAAGAGGTGCCCATAAAATTTTGGAACATCAAGTCCCTCTCAACACCTCATGGCCGAAATGTAGGGCCCAAAACACACAGGATTTTTTCCCCTTTGGCCTTCTCACTAATTTTACCAAATTCATACTCCCCCAAGCACCTTAGGCTCTCTTAATACATCATATAAAATTTTGCCCAATGTTCCCTATTCAACCCATCATGGCCGAACCTAGGGTAGTACAAACCAAGGGAATTTTCTCTTCATTTAACACATGTTAATGTTTCTCTTCTACTCTAAGACTTCCTATACAAAACAAACCTTCATAAATTTCAAGTTTTATACTACTTTATTTCCCAACCACACATGCTCATAAATTTAAAACATAAATCACAAAAATAAAGTCATAGGATTAGAGTTTTGTTACCTCTAATCACCTATTCCAAACCTAGAAGACATTCACTCAAAGAATCTCCATCAAAAGCTCAATTTTTCCTTCTTGATGAATAGTGCAACGAAAGAGGGGTGATGAATATCTCCCTCCACACACAAAATCAGCCCAAATGGAGGGGTGGAATAGCTTCCTTAGATGATTTCCTATGAGATTGGTATATTGGGTCAAGGATTTGGTTGGTTAATCATGGAGAAATCAAGGAAAATCAAAACAAACCCTAAGCTCTATTCTCCAAGGCTGCCGCGGGTTGGGAGGGAAGAGGGAGAGAGAAAATGTGAGGAAAGTGATGACTTTAAGTCACTTAAGGTACCTTTTAGCCCATGTGGCTTTACCGGATGTTTTTCCTACGCGTATTTTTACTTAAATTGACCCGAATTTAACTTAAAGCTACGGACATATTTTTATTTTTCTAACATAATTTACATTAATTTTTATTTCTTACGGAATAATATTTATAATTCACAGTATGGTTTTTGCACCGTTTTTGACGAAATGCACTGTGAATCACTAACTGTACTTCGTTTACTTACGAAACTTAAAACTTGTAACTTATCATTTTTGGGCCTATTTTGACTTGCTTGGCATATATTGGACTTTCTTATACTTATTTCCTCAATTATTTGCTTCTGGTCTCTACCGGTTGCTTAGACAGCAGTACAAAATACTCGGTAGAAACACTATTCACGAGATTGTCACGGAAAGTGCCAGACTATACAATTTTTCGTTCTGAACTCATATTTGACGTCAGAATTGTCAAATTATGTTTCTAAAATCACTTTTACTCATTTAAGCTCTACCGGTTAGTTCACAAGACTGCGAATTCTCCGGCAGAACGCACTGTTCATAACATAGTCATGATTACAGTCAAAATACTCGAATTCACTCACTGAATCTAATTATGGTATTTAAATCCTTAAATTAAACCTCTAATTAAGATTTACCGTTTAGGGTCATTATAGAAAAACAGCTCGAAAGTGAAGGGACACATTCAATGGGTTCTTCAAAAAATTATTCCAGCAGAAAGTAGCTGTCTGACAATGAAAAATGAGTGGGCTACTACTTCTAAACTAGAACTGCAGATAAGACACATATCATCTTATCAAGAAAAAGAGTTGTATGGAGTAAAAATTTGCTAGATATCATTTATATTATTTCTAACGGGTTTGTCGAGAAGGAACCTTATTGACATCTTGATCAAACCATGTTTTTTGCTGTCTGGGGTTTGGAATTACTTTACCTTCTTCTCATTCATAGTTGTCCATCTTTTGAAGTTTTGCCCAAATTTCTAGCCATGCATCAAAACAATCAGGTGTTCTTCACAAGTCCGTTTCAAATCTCAGGGTAACTTCTGAATGGATTCTATGACCTGCATGATTATTAACTTTCCACCTATAGTTTCTTATAAGGAAGCAAATGAAAAGGGTACTTCCTATCTCCAGTTCTATGGCATGTTGCTTGCTTCTTGTTGAATGCCATGCCAGTAATGTCTATCCAAACAAGTGAGCCACTTGATGTGAAGTACAGGCATCAAGATTTCTTCGGGGATTGATTTCACCTATTCTCTTAGTTCTTCTCATTTTATCAAGTATTTCCACTTCACTTTTATTCCATAATTGAGTTTCCTGTGACATTATACCCCTGCACAACATCAAATTTATGTGTAATCCCCATACAAATAATATACGTGCATACATAGCTTGTTTAGTTTGTGTATATTACACAGGCGCATGTAAACAAACAAACGTGTACAGCTCCATAGGCTTGTATTTAAATATTAATGACTAGTTTTGGCTTGCAGGTAGCTTACACATTTGATGCGGGGCCAAATGCTGTTCTAATTGCACGTAATAGGAAAGCTGCTGCCCTTTTGATTCAGAGGCTGCTTTACTACTTCCCTCCAAATTCAGATGACCTCAGCAGGTGCTTTCTTAAGTTCTGCAAGTTGCATGCATACTAATTTAAGATTTTTGTCAATCTCTTGAATTTCTTAGTTACCTGTAAGACTCTCCCCCTTCCAGTTACATTATTGGCGACAAGTCAATTGCCGAAGATGCTGGGATCAAGGGAGTACAGGATGTAGAGGCTTTACCACCTCCTCCAGAAATTAAGGATAATATTCCATCACAAAAATACAAGGGGGATGTCAGTTACTTCATATGTACCAGACCTGGAAGGGGACCTGTTTTGCTTTCTGATGAAAGTCAAGCTCTTCTCAACGGTGAAAATGGGCTCCCCAAGTAAGTTTATGGGAAGTATTCTCATAGTTGATGTATTCTTCATCAGGTTAATTAACAGGCTTTATTAGCCTGAAGTATTTTGACCAGATGACCCTTTCAGGGCAGCCTGTGGTACCCATGGCAGGATTATTTGTTTTTTCCTAGTTCGCAGTTTGTGCTTTTATGTATCTGTAATTCTTGTTTTCAAATCTAGTTAGGCTATTTTCTTGGAGAAAAATAAGTTTCGTTCCTTTTCTGTATTGAGCAAAGGAACTTCAATTCACTTGAGCTTGCAAGTTAAATTTGTCAGCTTTTTATATGAACAATTTCCGTACTTTTGTTTTATTTTGCTTAAAAGTTCTATTTTCTTCTGTCGTACCTTGGCTAACAAAGATGCTTACGTACCTTATGGAATGACTCTCAAATGTCACATTTTGTGCAAACCTACACACACGTAACTCAGCAGCCAAAGCACCGCATCGGTTTGATATGCAGCCCATGGTGAACAAACAGCCAAAGCATTACTTGGTTGAGACATTAAACGTGTGAAAAGTCCTTTGATCACTCCCAGCATATGAGAACTGTTGCCAAATAATACATAGTTAGGAATAACAGAAAACTTATCCACAGACTGTCTCTGTTATCTATATTCCTCTCCCAAGCAGCAGTGCAACACTTGCATCAACAGCTACACGTGAACGTTGTCTATTGCCTAGTTGAAGCCTGATTCATTTGACCAACGGAATCAATACCCAAAAATTCCCGAGGAACAGACAGCTTCAGTTTCAGTAGATTAGATCCTACGCTAGTTGTTAGTTTCTGCAGTGAGCTATCTATCCTTACTGGTATAGTGTGTTACTACTGTAAGTATGCATCTTCCTTCACATTTCTGCTGGGTTAGCTGCTCCACCGCTGGTGCCATTAATTTCGGGAGGCATACGATTTGGTAATGGAAAAGAGTTATTCGATTTGTCAATACGCTCATACTCCACGGCCACACAGACACTTAATCTGGCCCCCTGTTCATTGCTCAAGGTGCTGGTGTGTGAGGGAAGAGTAAAGCAACTCATCTACATGAAAACTTGAGAAGGAAATTCCTTTGCAAAATATTTAAAAAAAAAAAATTAAATTTAAGAAGACTAGACACAGGCAGAACAAAATTATAGAATTTTTTTTTTTTTTTGGAAACAAAAATTATAGAATTTTAGATATATGTGTAATAATGAATTCATAAATCAAGACTTGCCAACAACTGTGCATTTTCAACTTCGTAATATTAATAGTCAAATTAAGGAATGATAGGGAGCATTTTGAATGTTAAAAGCAAGACTTGGGTGGGAAACCTTCATTAGATATAAGAGAATGATAAAATCCCAATAAATTATATAAGAATTGAAAAACTAGCATAAGAGCGAGGCAATATACCATATAGAAACAAAGCATCTTATTAAAATTGGGTTGATATTCTCACTTGGAAATGATCAACAACCTAGTCCGTAGGCGGTAGAAGCAGAACCCAAGTGCTTTGCCTTTCTCTCTGGAAGGCTTGGAGTAATATAATTCCGTAAAACCGTCGAATTGGGTTGAGAAGGGGAAGAAGGAAAAGAGTTTTTTTTTTTTCAGCGGGAAGCGTTACATTATAAAGAAGATGAAGCCACAAGGCCCCCAACAAGTTATATTGGGCTAACTACAGGGCTGGAATCCATTTATTTTGGTGTTTTAACTTTTAAATATTATATTACAAACTGTGGTTAAATCCATGGTCAAAAGATTATCTGTTAATATCTTGGCTATCTCTGTTAGCAAGCAAGACGTGGAAATGGCCCATAACTATTTTTAACGATAAAAATCTGTATTTTAAAAATAAATAAAGATTAAGGCATTATTTCATAATTATACAACTAATGCTCAGCGTTTCTTAGCTCGAGCTTAGGCTAGCAAAATCCTTGGCTGTCGTTCTCTAAAACCTTTCTAAAATGATGAGTATAATTTTTTAAAAATATTCCAATCGGTTCAAGACTAGTCTGATCTGAGACGGATTCCGGAATTAGAGCTTTCTAAAACGATGAGTGTAATTTATCTTATATTTGATATGTGAAAAATGTTTATCCTTTTAAATGACACAACTTATATCTTTTCACTCTCACAAAGAAGTGAGACCCACACTTTTATTTTTTTTGTCAACTCTCTCTCTCTCTTCCTTTATCTCTTTCTCTCTCTTAAAATGACACAACTTTACATCCTTTAAAATTACACACGCTTTACCCATTTGATATAGACTACCAAGTTTTAAGATTTCTACTTCAACCGTTTTCCACTCTTAACTACTTAAATGTATTAATCTATCAGACAAAAGCAAATGCACATGTGATGTGCTGCTACCCGAATCAGTCAAACACACATCTTAGTCTAAATTATAAAGATCAATTTACTCATTAGAGAAATAAAAGGTAATCAGCAGAAATAGGTAAAAAGAAGGTGCCACAGGTATCAATTACTACAGTCTACAGCAATGGCAATAATTAAAAGTAACATATTTACATGGCCCACACCACCGGAAGTCATGCCTTGATGAAACACTTTTCATCAACACAAGGCCCTTCTATTTTACAAAAGCCTTCCCTCCTTTGGGACCCTTCACACTATGCTAATGCTCTCACCTTCCATGGCAAAACCAAAGCTTCAGTTGTTGTCCTTTTTCTTATTCTGCAGCATCTTGCTAAGCTTCTTCCACTGCACATTATCATTGATCAACCCTGAGGATGAGCCAAGCTGGCTTGCTGTGAAATCTGAAGATGTTAACATGGTGCAAACCCGGAGAGATTCTTGGAAGAAATGTGACTTTTCAGTTGGAAAATGGATTTTTGATCAATCTTACCCTCTCTATAATACCAACTGTCCTTATCTCAGCACTGCAGTTACTTGTCAAAAGAATGGGAGGCCAGATTCTGATTATGAGAAATGGAAGTGGAAGCCATACGGTTGTTCCATCCCAAGGTTGGAGAATTTTTCACATTGCCACCATGTTGTTTTCTTATATGCTTTGCATTGCATGATCAATATTATGTTGCTTGTTTGCTAGCTAGTATAAAAATATAGTTGTTAAAGCTCAAAAATCAATTGGAAAACAGTTAAGCTTTATTTACTTGCAACTAGAAAGCTTAGGCAGTTATTAGTTTGTAAATCAATTCCACATTTGGTCATTGGCAAACCTGCTTAGAAATTTGGCTTCTTGATGACACCTACAGGTTTGATGCACTGAGATTTCTTGGAAAAATGAGAAACAAGAGAATAATGCTGGTTGGTGATTCTATAATAAGAAACCAATGGGAATCTCTTGTTTGCTTAGTTCAAGGAGTTATTCCAACTGATAGGAAAAGGGTGACCTACAATGGTCCTTCAATGGCTTTCCATGCTATGGTAGGACATTAATCAATCTTATTCTCCTTTTCCTTCTAAAAATGATTGACCTCACATTGTTCACTTACAGGATTTTGAGACATCAATTGAGTTCTTCTGGGCACCACTGTTGGTGGAACTGAAGAATGGGCCTGAAAATAAGAGAATTCTACATTTGGATTTGATTGAAGAGAATGCAAGGTATTGGAGAGGAGCTGACATTCTTGTATTTGATTCAGCCCATTGGTGGACTCACTCTGGTCAAACTAGCTCGTAAGAAAGCTTTCTCGTTCTCTAGTTTTCCACTTGAATGTAGTATCGTTTTTTTGTCCTCCTTCAATTCAATTCTCAGTAAATAATGACATTTCTATACTCTTTTCTTTTAAGCCCTTAAGTTTGCTAGTTTCACATCCTAATGGATTCATTCTTGATTAATGCCAGGTGGGATTATTACATGGAGGGAAATAGTATCATCACAAACATGAATCCTATGGTTGCCTATCAGAAAGGACTCAGTACATGGGCAAGGTGGGTGGATCTAAATTTGGACCCTCGAAGAACCCGAGTCATTTTTCGAAGCATGTCACCCAGGCATAACAGGTACTATCTATTTTTATTGACTAATTAAGACAGACTGAAAATTATCACGTTTTTGTGATACTCAGCTCCTCTGGTTTCTTTTTTTTTATATGTAGGCAAAATGGTTGGAAATGCTACAATCAGAGACAGCCTTTACAATTTTTCAGCCACCTACATGTTCCTGAACCACTGGTAGTGCTACAAGGAGTGCTGAAGAGAATGAGATTTCCAGTATATCTGCAAGACATTACAACAATGACTGCTTTCCGAAGAGATGGACATCCTTCAGTGTATAGAAGGGCAATAAGTGAAGAAGAGAGGCAGAAACCAGGTACAGGCCTTTCCTCTGATTGCAGCCATTGGTGCCTCCCTGGGGTGCCTGACATTTGGAATGAGATGCTGAGTGCTTTGCTTTAACTATAACTATAATGGAATGTCTATGGAAAATGTTAGCAGTGTAGACCAAGTTTATTTGTATCATCTAGAGCCTTTTATGGTTAACCCTGCAAGAGCATGCTTGTTTGAGTGTCTTTTTATTAATAATGTTATCTGATTGACAACACTACGATTGGATTTGTAACTCTGATTTCCACAAGCAGCCACCTTCTATCTTAGTAGCCAAATAACCATACGAACAAGTAGCATTGATGATCAAGCCACCTTGACACCTTCTATGCTTCTAAGGTTGTGTAAAGAACCAATTCAACCCAAAAGCTTTTAAGCTTTTGGGTTGAATTGGTTTTTTACATGGTATGCCTCGGTGTTACGGGTTCGATCCTCGCCGTCCCTCATTTAGTTAATAATTAAGCTTTTGGGTTGAATTGGTTCTTTACATGGTATCAGAGCTTTAGTGACCGCGAGGTCACAAGTTCAATTTTCATCGCCCCCACTTTCTAATGAAATTAAGTAAAGCACGAGGTAAACAAAAAATTGGGATGCTTATAGCCCAAAAGAGATCTTGTGAGAGGAAGTGTGTTAAAAAATAATATAAACTATTAAAAAGGCCCTCCCCCAATAACTTAAGTTTTTGTGTTGAATTGATTCTTTACAAATTGGTTTACAGGTTCAGATTCTAAATGAGCTTTCCATGGCTGCTGCCTAGTACCTGCTAAGCACTTTAGCTCCATTGAAAGGAGAAAAAAAAGGGGAGATTGGATATTTATTTATAAAATGCAAACAAAGGGGGATTTTTTTTTAATTTTCTTATGCCACAAAGAGTATATTACACCAGAAAAGAAAGACACAATGTCCTCTTGTGGGCTCTTCCCCTTTGAAGGTGTTTGACAACTATAAGCTTGGCTTCTTTGGTTCTCCAATAGAAACATGACGACTTAGAAGCGCATGAAAAGCAAAATGCTAGTCAAATGAGTGCATAAACCTAACAACCTCTTTATAATGATGCTGCCGGATGAATGCACCCTGGCAGAAGCAAAGCATAGTAGAATGGGAAAGTAAAACCACATACCAAAATTCTCCCAACCACTCCTTTGATTTCGAGCTTTTATGCCACCAAACGCGTATAATTGAACCAAATATTAATGATTGTGTTGACTTAAAAATATGAACAGCACGCAAGCAAGAACTTGGAAATAAACTTCTAATCAGTTCAAACTCAAATCTTTCTTAACTCCCCAATATCATTATCAGATCTTTAGCTCTTTCCTTAACTGAAGAAAAGTAAAGGTTGAAAATAGAAGCACTTTTTTTCTTAATTACGGTAGCTCTAAAATCAAACCACATGTAAGAAGGGCTGAATTATTAAAATAATTAACTACAAGTCCATCCAATAACTTTCCACTGGTGGGGTATTTTCAACTAATCATCAGCAATGTACTGCAATAAGTATCATATAAAAATTTCTACTGTGCTTTTCAGGCTTCAATGTTTTTATTTGAAACACTGTCTTCATAAACAGAAAATGCATTTTTAGTTGGGAGAAAACTTCTTCTTCAAGTTGGAAAGCTCCTTAGAAGTCAGTCCAAAAGCCTTCTCCAAAAGCTCCTCCTTTATATCAGAACCAAAAATTGCATTTGGAATTTTCTGCAAGCCAGGATTTTGGCTGTCAAAACTGCCCAAAATAGTAGCAGGCCCATCTCCAACATTCATCTGAAAGTGCACTTGGCCTCTTGGGAACACCATGACCTCTCCTTTCTCTAACACTTTGGCGAACCAACATCAAAATCTGCTCTTACAAATGACATCCCAAGAGTGTTCAAACCTGGAAAGACATTTGAATTCACTGGAATAGAAGAAAAGCCAGTTTCCTTGAAGTTCCCTGCAAACTTTATACCAGAGAAGGTGAAATCTTCCACTGTTGCTGTAGATGAGTTCTTGCAAGTGAAGCTGTTGTCTACTGATTTGGCTATGCAGAAGTCCATAACTGGATCTGGGTCAGAAGCCAAAGCAGCAATGATGAAAAGCAAAAAAACTAAAAGGACTTCTACTTTCTTGAACATTGTCTAGGAATCTAACTATATGCTGCAGTATCAATATTTAGATGATGATATTGAAAGGAATTGGTTGTTTTGGCTGAAATTTTCTATACACTGATAGCTAAAATCATTGAGATTAAGTTATATTGACTGGGTTGTGAAGTCAGAAGACTTTGCTCCACAAATTATTCCATCAATTATTGAGCTGTAGTATTTATAGGCAACCATATTTTCTTCAGCATTTTTCTTTTTGGTAAGAATTTTGTTTGGCTTCTTTGCTTTGGAATAACGAGATGATTAATTGGGGCACCAAACGACAGCATCCACCAACTCATTCTTTGCTTTATTAATTGCATATTATCTGTCGTATAAGCGAAATGATTGGTCATAGTGAGGGTGCTGAGTTGCTTCCATTGGTCCCATTATTGCTTAATGAACACACCTATCTAAAAGAGTGTGAACAGTGAAAACTACCCAAACCATTCATTTGGGTAAAATAATAGAAAACTCTTCAATGCTCCAAATTGAAATAAATTTAACTTAACATTGCATCGTTATATTTGAATTAAGGGGAAAATATATGTTAACTTGGAAAATAAAAAAATGAAACATTCAAAAGAATCTTCAATGAGTGCAGATCTACTGGGGACTGTCACTTAAGTGGAATCCACAATGTTCTACATGCAGCCACATTCAACTTTGGTTAAAGCCATAAGGTAAATTTCATTTTTTTTTTTTATTGAAAAAAACGTCTGTGGAATTTTTTTAATGGAATGTTCAATTGAAAATTAATCTTTACAAAATTTAAATTATGTAAGAGATAGTATTGGCTCAAAGATTTCTCACCATTTTCTTGAAACCTCACTTAGAATATTAAATTCCTTCAGTTTCGTGTAAGACTTAGAAGGAAGTTTCTTAGAAATCCTAGTTTGCTTGGGATTTTCTTGTATTAAATCCGTGGTCAACGTTGGTGTGCATCAGACTCTCGGTTCCTGGTCTCACGCCCTCCATAGAACAGCAATAACCAACCTTAGAATTTGTCTCGCTGAGCACAAATTCTTTCTTGCATTGACAACTTGCGTAGAATAATAGCGCGTTCGGTTAGAATTAATAAAGAAAAGAAATATGGGCTTTGTGTTCTGTTTTTTTTGTTCTTAAAACTGTTTTGTAAAATAGTTACGGAAACAGTTATTTTTTATATTTTTTTCTTTTTGAAAGTTAAAAACAAAAACAAAAAACAAAAACAACTCAAACATGTTCTTTAAATTTGATTTTAAAAACAAAAAAACACAGTTATAGTTTTCAAAACATTTTTTACAAAACAGGTCCTACCAAACGAGTTTTTTAATTTTTTTGTTTTGAAAACTAAAAAATTGTTTTTAGAAACAATAATCAAACAGAGCCTAATTTCTCATGTATAAAACACAATTATCTCTGCACATAAAAAAAAATAAAAGAGAAATGTATCTATCTTGTAACATGATGAAAGCTTGTTTTTCTACACAAACAAATAGACGTGGGATTCACAATTTTCTATTTTCTCTTTCATCAACTCATTTTCTCTCTCTTTTCTTTTATGTTTGTGTAGGATCAAATAGTGTTTTTCATGTAACATTATACATGTATAACCCTGAGTAAAACTCACTTTTTTTTTTCTTTTTTCTTTTTTCTTCGTGGGTCCCATCAACTTTTTTTTATGTGCATAAAATAATTTTGTAAGTATACTCAAAAAAATATTTAGAAATGATTAAGTTTGTTGGAATGGAATTAAAAAAACTGAATTTGACTTTTATAAAAGAAACTAACTATCCTCTCCTTCTGACAATAAGAAGAAAGAAAAATATTTTCTCGCAAATTTTGTTAACAAAATTGTTCTCTGTGACTATTGAAAATTATAATATCTCATGTTATCTACCTTTTTTGCCATGAAATACGCCAACCCCCTTCAGCTCTGCCGCATTTTACAATGGCTCTAAGTTATGGGCTTGATTGCTATGACTTCTAAGTTAATAGTGAGTCTCCAAAATGAAATTTTGTCGGTGTTGAACATGAATATTGAGTATTTTTTTTATTTTATTTTTATGATATACTGAATTTTATCAAATAATCAAAGAGAAACAAGAAAAACCAATAAACACTACAGAAAAATGGTAACCCGCAAACAGCTACAGTCACCAACAACCAAATACAATGAGAAAAAAACACCCTCCTTTAATTAAATCAATTATTACTCTGGCGATATGATGTTTTTAAATATTTTGTTCCCTTTCTTACACTCTCAATTCTAAATTACCTATCTGAATTATTTATTAAATAATTTAAATTAAGAAACATTACTGGTCCAAAGACTACATAAAGCCGATTTGAAAATCTATTTGATATCAAAAAAGGTATTATATTTTCTCTGCGCACCTAACAATTTTCCTCCGCAGCAATTGCACATACGAAAATCTTGTCAGCTGTTGTTGCATAATATACATAATCGCAGAGCCAAACGTTATAACAATGAGCCACCAGCATTCTTGGCCTTCTCTCGTACCATTGTCTTCACAAACAGCTCCCCTGCCCTGTATGAAGATCGCACCTGCAAAACACAAAGGGCTTTCAGTATGTTAAATATTGAAGCACATTGCATGTTAGTGCATCTACGTGGAAGATTTGTTATTTTTGTTACTTCACAGATCATGCATATGTCAAGCCATACTAAAAGAAGGGTACAATCAAAGTCTAATGCATTTGCTAAGTGCTTACCAGTGGCCCACTAGCTACATAACGAAAACCCATAGACTCCCCATATTCTTTCCAGAAAGCAAATTTCTCAGGAGTAACATACTCTTTGACAGTCAAGTGCAATGGAGTAGGCTGCAAAACAATAACATCTTTTGAATTAACTATAAGCCACAACAAGTCAACAAGTAACCAACGAGAAAGAAGACTTGCTAGGTGTATTGTCAGCTGAGCTGACCATAGAATAGTCTCATATAGATTCAATACAACGTGTTATAGCAGCTTAAAAATAAAATTATGAGATCATGTGAAACATTAACACCATCTGTAAGCATGGACAGAATTTTCAGATTCAGCTTCTAACCTATGAAAAGCAGGTCTGGACAGAATCAAAGAATTTTACATTAACTAACCTGCAAATACTGACCAAATGTCAGAATATCAACATCTATGGCCCTTAAATCAGCCATCGCTTCCTTCACCTCATCATCAGATTCTCCAAGGCCCAGCATTATAGAAGTTTTTGTTATCATACCCTCCTTGCTATGTTTTGCATGGTTTAGAACTGACAGACTTTGCTCATACCTGCAACCATACTACATATAAGAAATATCTATATTTCTACTTATTCTTTATATATTCGTTATATTTATGCTTCTAAATTTCCAGTGAAACAACTATTTCTTTTCCAAAGTAGGTAGACTGCCATTAAAAAGTGTATATCTATTAGCTTTTTAGTTTTGAAGAAACAATGGGTTGACTTGATATTATGACAAAGGAGTTGGATCAGCAATGCAACTTACCCAGCCCTAGGATCTCTAACAATCCTTTGGAGCCGTTTGACTGTCTCAACGTTGTGAGCAAAGACATCTAAACCTGAGTGAACCAGAGTTTCTACAGCCTTCAGGTCACCCCGAAAATCAGAGGTTAAACACTCTACCATGATCTCAGGTTTGAGATTCTGCAAAAGCAATTATAAAGACAACAATCAAACTTGCATGTATTTGCAATTTACATTGTTTACCTTGTAAAATGCATTATGAAACAACAGTCAAAAAGATCAAAGGACCTTCATAGTTTTGACAGTCTGAGCAAAATGGCCACTTCCTCCATCAGGTAGATCATCACGATCCACACTTGTTAGGACAATATAATCCACACTGCAAAAATTGGTCCCTTGTAATTAACAGGATTGAGATCTAACGAAGTTTTAGTAGCTCATGATATGCCCATGATCAATCTAGGCATTGTAACTTGTAGAGAGATGTATTTGAACTTGATAATCTTTTATAAAATTTACAAAAGTTTGCATAAAGTTAATTACAGTAATATAGACCACATCTGTGCTGAAAGAAGCAACGAACATCAAGATGATTGCTTTAGCACTTATCTAATTCTCATCATAATGCATAATAAACAGATTTTGTGTATATTTGGGTATGCAAGAAAATAACTCCTTTAAAACTTTCAGGTAAGGACTCATTAGAGGTTCCTAAGGTATAATATCTAAGCAGTGTCTAAGATAACAAGTGCTTATATTTTACATTAACTGAAATAAAACTAAAGAATAACTGATCAAGTAAAGTATTGAACATGGAGATAACATAGTTATTCCTAATACTTTTATCATAACCCCCCTTGCATGATGCCATATGATTTGCGCTTACTGAAATTTTCTTTTTTCTTTACTGAACAAAGAGGACATTTTATTAGAGATAGGATAGAAAGAGTAGACAGAGGAGAAGGACTGCAAGAGACACAAAAGTAACATATGAAAAACAAGCAAACAAGCTTATTTACAAAATGAAGCTATCCAAACCCTCTCAATACCTGTCAACAATTACTTCCTTAAATTAATGTAAATGCACCAAATAACATAGAAAGCATACCACCACAAAGCTTACACTTGTAGAATAAACAACATGAAGCATATACGCACCCCCAACTTGCAATGGCCTTGGCAGTATTTTCAGGTTCCATTGGATCAGGAGGTGCTGGATTTCTGCTGGTCTTCACAGCACAAAATCTACATCCACGAGTGCAAGTATCACCAAGAAGCATGATTGTTGCAGTTGCAATAGCATCTCCACCTCCATTCCAACACTATCCATAAGAACCCAAAGAGTTACACCTTAACGTTGTTATACAGAACGATTAATTATTTCTTACATTTATATGCAGTTTCTTTTTCTATCTTGATTTATAGTTTATATCCATAAATTCAGGGAGAATAAAAATAAAAATAAAAACATAGCAAAAATCAAAACAATATGTTTAACGCAGAGCAGTTTTATAATGTTTCAGTTTTTTACAATGTCTAAAACTTTGAAGCAATTTAATGAGTCAATGCAGCAGCTCAATTTTATCATTTACCAAATCAACGCAGACGGGTCCAAATTTTGTAGAGATTTCTTGAACATCTTCGTAACTTGTTATTAAATTTATTCAAATACATATATAAAGGAAGCCAAGCCATTGAAAGTTTATTAATGAGCACCCGATTATCATAGTTCTCATAAAAGCTATTCGTTTAACAAGTTTGGTTACATAATGAATATGCTGACACAGTAAAACCCAACAACACTAGCGTTTAATTTTAATTAACCATAAGGCTAGTTATTTAAATCTGGTGGTCATGTAATTGAAATATATAATTAAGCTAATAATGGGAGTGGTAATTTGATTTCAGTGAAAGAGCAAAAGAAAATGGAACCTCTCCTATGTTGGGGCATTGTGCCTCTTCGCAGACAGTATTGAGCTTCAAATGTGATAAAGATTCCTTAATATGTTGAAACCTTTCACCTTGAGGAGCTCTCTGCCTCAACCACTCTGGCTTCTTCACATTAGGGTCCCTCCCCGTGTACAGACCCAACCCACCAGGGTACGGTGGAGACACCGATGAATCCGTAGCGTCGCATCGAATTGTCCAAGTTGAAGGAAGATGGTTATGGAAAACGGAACGTTTTGGGGCTCTGGGAGATGTAATTGAGAACGAGATCGAAGGTGGCCTGTAAAGCGATTGCTGAATCATCTTAGCGTGGAAGAAGGGATACGCGGTTCTGATTCTCTTCTCATACGAAAGGTGTTGCTGTGGCTGAAGGAGGGAACAAGACGAAGACGTTGCAGTTACAGACAAAGCAAGTGAACACAACAACGCTTTCCATTTTTGAAATATGCCGCACTTACAGTAACCAACCAGCACGTTAGATTAGAGAGAGAACATTGGTTATTCAGTCCAGTTAATGAACTCTTTGTAATTTGGTGTGTGTGTTTTTTTTTTTCTTTGGACACTTACTAAAAAAAATGAGATGGATCCGTTTCAAAAAAAAATATGATATGATTATGTGGGAAGATCACAACTATACAAAGGTAAATCAATGGTTATGATTTTGTAACTACTTATTTTATCATTTTTTCTCTCTCCTCCTTTTTTACCATTGATCCACATTTGTATGGTTATGATTCCCCACATTACATAATCATGTAAATTTTCACATTAGAGGATCCAGATAAAAAAAAAATATGAAATGTTAATTTAAGTGCGGGTGTAAAGTTATTTTGTGTCTAAAATTAACTAATAATAATCGAGGAGAAGTATTTATCCTTTTAAATGACACAATTTATGTCATTTCACTTTTATAAAGAAGTGATATTCACACTTTTATTTTTTTTAGTCCACTATCTCTCCTTTTTTATTTATCTCTTTCTCTCACTTAAAATAACAACTTTAAATCCTTTAAAATGACACACAATTTTTTAAATAATCAAAGTCGGTGAAAGTTTTTGAAAGAAAGAAAAAAAAAATAGTAAAGATGGAAATCTTGGTAAGTTCATGTTTCAATTTTTGAAATCATTCAGCAACCCGTAGTATTCTAAAAGGAAGGAGGCATAAAACAAATTTAAAAACAAACGGGAGAATACATTTGCAGATTCGTCAATGAAATCGGAAATAATTTCATCAATGGGTCCAACAACACTTCAGATCCACAATTCTAATGGTCGACCATCCAACAAACACAACATGCAAAATGCCAAGAAATTCATAGTTGCTTATCAGAAAACTATATGTTGTGTAGAAGTTACGATGTTGTTCGAAAATTTGAGCAAATGCAAAGCAGAATCGCATAAACCAGAGTCAGGTTCTGACGAGAAAAAAACAACGATTATCAAAATTTTGTTAAGAATGTACTACTTACAACCTAAGGATCATATGAACAATTGAAGACTACATTATCCTTCTTTTTCTTTAACCCTTTCTTTGGGCCCCTATCTTTGGTATTGTAAATAATGATAAGTAATAAAAAAAGAATGGGCATAATTACAAGTGCGGTATTGTAAATAATGATAAGTAATAAAAAAAGAATGGGCATAATTACAAGTGCCAATCATGAGAGGCAAGAATTGTATAAGCAGCTGGTATCCTACATTGGTCTTCATAGACCTATGTTCAACTCACACAGATCATCCATTGGTATGGCTAGGCCCAACGTATCATCTTCTTCAATGTTTGACCAAAAGTCCAGGTCTTGATTCCCATTGAATTCATTAGCTACACCAAGTTCTATGGAAATCAATTCATTAGAGCCACCACAAGCCAATTGATGCTCAGAGTTCGTATTTTCCGTCAACTTGCTAAGAGATCCATTTCCAGAAGTAGATACTTGAGCTGCCTTCTGTTTGGGTTTTGCTTTTGTTTTACGCTCACCCCTCGAATACCCTGCAGAAGAACGACCAACTTTCGTGACAGAATTTCTTCCAGAAGTGCCTCTGTCCCTCCTCTCTCTTTCACTCCTCTTTCTCTTTGCTCCACCCGTGAAACAATTAGCTTGAATTGATGCAGATCTCAAAGAAGCACTAGCACCAACATCATCAAGTAGCAGTTCCTTTTTCTTCCCTCTGTTTAATATTGGTCCAGTCCTGGGAAAATCCTGGTCGGAGGGATGATCCAGATTTCCAAACACATCCTGCTCCTTGCAAGGAAATAAACCTGCAAGAGCCGAGGACCAATTTTTTACTCAATAAGAAACAGGACGGAACTACATCAAATAAATTTTAGAAACCAAGAACATAGATATAAATATAAATGAAGCAAAAGGGAAAATGCCTAAGGAAATTGTTTTTTTGATAAACATGAGGTCTCGGCCCTGATTATTTGTGAGTATATAAGTACCATAGCAAATACTTCCAGAACAAATAAAGCATGGTTCAAAGGGGAAACCTGATGGTGCAGATTCTTGCTGAGAATTTTGAGTAAGCGGTATATTTACAGCAGCAACCGAGCCAGCATAATTGTCATGACTGGGAACAGCCAATAGGACATCTTTAAAGACAGGCTCCAAAAAGCAACTTTCTCCGGTTTCCTCAAATTTCCTGCATCTAGCAAGAGTCCTCTTCATAAAAGCCAAAGCAACTGGCCTTGAAACCTTAGAAAGTCCATTTCTTGCAGCAGTACTTCCACGGGTGGCCTATCAATATTATAGAGGGTCATTTCACAATGCAAATCAGTCATGACCAAAGCACAATCACAGCATAATCCTTAAAAGGATAACCTAGAGCGCATGCCACATGCTTAGTAACTCATCTCTTTCCTAACAGACCCATGGGAGGGGGAGCATGAAGAGGGGAAGAAACAGCAAAGACATGGTAATACAATGAACTTTGTAATAAAATAAGCCACATTTCAATGGAATTAAATAACATGTTTCAACTAACATGTCCAATAATAACTCAATTCAATTCCACATCTTGATTCTATGACTAACTCATCGAATAAGCATAAGGAAATAAGCACAAATAAAATAAAATAAAAAACTAATAATTACCAGCTTCTTCTTATAAGCCAACTCAACAAGTTTATCCATAGCAACTTGCTCGAGGGCTCTGCAAATTAAACAGAATACAGATTAGCTATTAGGGCGGGTCAGCTTTAGATACGTGACATACAGACTACTTTTGTAACAATTTATCAAAATCAAAAGCATAAACAACTAACTGAACAAGATAAATTATAAAATATCAAATATCGTACTGTTGTTCCATTTCCCTTCCTTCTTCTACTCTTTGAGTAAGCTTCATAAAGTACTCTCTCTTTTTATTGACCTGCAAATTGGTCAGTCAGATATAGACAACTATCATGCAAATAAATAAATCAAGAATAACTAAAATCACAAGCAGATTCTCCCCCCTTAACAATTAATTTCCTTATGCTTCAGCTAATTATCAAACATAAAACAAGAGAATCAAAACCTGTTGGAAGAGTCCCTTCTGTAATTGAATAATATCTTGATCAATAGCTTCACAATCTCCATCAGCGAGATCAGGCTTTTTTTTCACAAGACAACCACAACGATATCAGTTAGTAGCAGATGCATTGATTGAAAAAAGTAACAAAATAAACCATATTCAATACACAGTGAACTCTTTAAACATAATGGCCATATGCAAGCATTTACATATAAAGATCATGCTTTGTGCCAAGGAGTCAAGGACCAGTCATCCTAAATGATAAAGTCAGGTGGAGGCACATGAATATCAAATCTCTAACGCTACCTACCACACAATAGTCATTCAGACTTTGAATGATAGACAATGCTCCGGCCCAGTTTACAGTGCTGAAGTTTAATTTTATTTTGAAGAATGGAGGAAGCAAACAATACAACTTCTGACTACATGTCATTGAGGCTCTAAAACCATGCCAAGGACCAGTCATCCTAAAAGTTAAAGCTGTTACCTAAAGGAGCATCAATAGTTCACACCTCTAACTCTCCAATTTCATGTTAGTGGTGCATGTATAGAAGAGAAACAAAGAAAATCAAAGAGAGAGAGAGAGGAAAGACAGTCATTGAAGCATAGTAGCATACTGAAAACCTACTACATGAATAAACTATGAAAACCATTGGCTTTCATACAGTTTCCACAAATTAGAAGTTTACCACAGGTTCTGGATATAGGCCAACACTTTGCAGCTCCAGTAAGAGTTTATCCTCCATACTCATTTGCTCAAAATGGCTATTGACAGATGATGAACAAGAAATTCTATGCATACCCATTAACCCACCACCATCATTTTCAGATAACAAAGGCAACCTGTTAGTTTCTGGATGCAATGCTCCCTGATCCACTTGCAAAAAACCATCAAGTTCATGATCATGGATGTTTGTGCCACTAGTAAAGGTACCATTCCCATGACAAGAAATATTGTCAGAGTTGAATCCATATTCAGTCCTGATACTTGATTGGTTCTCGACATCCTGAGAGAAGCAAGCCACCCGAGGTGAATCATCTCTTTCACACAGAAAAGACATATTTCCATCTCCCACAGTTTCTTCATCAGTTTGATCATCAATGATCAGAGCTGTCAATACTCTTTGGTACAATGGTGCAACTTTATTTCCTTCTGAATCCATTTGCCTGTCAACCACCGAGGATATCTCTTTTGAATCAGTCTGATTCAAAAT